>NC_092420.1:63241690-63610024 GCF_040894005.1 Engystomops pustulosus | reverse complement strand
TTTATTAGATGATTACATACTAGGGCAGCTTTCTGTTCTCTAGATTATTGTACCAATTATTTGGCCTATGTAGAGAAATTAGATTATAAGCTCCACAGGCGCAGACACTGATGGGAACGATAGTGCCACAACAAGGGTGAAAAGATGTGAGCCCTGAGATACAGGGCCGGTTCCAGGTTTTAGTGGGCCCCTGGACGACAGAGCCCTAGTGGGCCCCCCTTCAGTAGTAACACTGCCCCCCCTCCCCCTGCGTGGACACATCCCCCCCCCTCCTGTATACACACTGCTACCCTCTCCCCTTGTATACACACTGCCCTCCCTCCTCCTGTATACACACTGCCCTCCCTCCTCCTGTATACACACTGCCCCCTCCTCCTGTATACACACTGCCCCCTCCTCCTGTATACACACTGCCCCCTCCTCCTGTATACACACTGCCCTCCTTCCTCCTGTATACACACTGCCCCCTCCTACTGTATACACACTGCCCCCTCCTCCTGTATACACACTGCCCCCCCTCCTCCTGTATATACACTGCTACCCTCTCCCCCTGTATACACACAGCCCCCCCTCCTCCTCCTCCTGTATACACACTGCCCCCTCCTCCTCCTCCTGTATACACACAGCCCCCCCCTCCTGTATACACACAGCCCCCCCTCCTGTATACACACTGCCCCCTCCTCCTGTATACACACTGCCCCCCCTCCTCTTGTATATACACTGCTACCCTCTCCCCCTGTATACACACTGCCCCCCTCACACAGCCCCCCCTCCCCCTCCTGTATACACACAGCCCCCCCCCTCCGCCTCCTGTATACACACAGCCCCCCTCCTCCTCCTCCTGCATACACACAGCCCCCATGTCTCCTCCCTCACCTCACTGATGCAGGTCTCTCTCTGTCACTGCTTTCCCCGGCAGGTCATGTGACCATGACGTCATCGCAGGTCCTTCAGTCTCCGATGCAGCAGCTCCTGCCGGGGAAAGCAGTGAGTGCCTGCAAATGCTCTCATAGCGATCCAGTGTCCAGAAGACACAGATCGCTATGAGAGCCGCCCGACACTGCTACAATTGATCTGGGGGCCCGAGTGGGCCCCTCCAGTACCCCGGGGCCCCGGCACTTGCCCGGGTTAGCCGGGTGCTGGCGCCGGGCCTGCTGAGATACGCATAACCTCGACCCCTGTGCTAAACCACACGAGACAACTAGACGACAGCCCCTATTCTGGGTATGCTCACGGAACAGAACAGGCGGTGTAGTACAGAATAATGAGGCAAAAAATATTCAATAACAAAGCAAGGGTCAGAGTATGCAGCAATGAGCATGATGGAGTAAGTAGTACTACAAGTAGCAAGAGACCAGTATAACCAGCAGTGGAGTTCCTGGAGTTTACGGAGTTCCTGAACACCACTGTCCATCACACAAACAACACTTAACACACACAACCAGCTCCAAGAGGTAACAAAGATTTTTGCATACAAAAAACCTGAGTGTGAACTCAGTAGAGAGCTGCAGTTGCAACAGACCTGATTGATAGCTATTAAGTATGTAGTTAACTTAGACAATGACTCATGGAAGAGAAAGGATAAAGTATTTCCGTGTTTGAATAAGTTATTTGTCTAATTTGTTCCTCATACACTTCCCCTTAAAGGATTTCATTATTTGTGGTGGAGGTTCTTGGCATATGCATGTAGTTGTGTAAAAGCATCCAACTTCACATTTCGATGCTCTTTGCCATCTTATCTTTCAAACCCTATCCCAGGTCATTTAGGTTTTATATTATAAATTTATAATATTAATGAGGAAAAGAATATGTATTTTAAGCTACAACTATTAGTAGGATACATAGAATAAGTCTTTAGTAGGTAATTGATAGTGCTGTGACACCAGACACCCTTCTGCTACTTTCAGTGGTTCTGCAGCAGATTGTGTCAGCAGCAGTCATTTCTATCTATAGTATCACAGTCGATCGTGGTAACAACAGGCATTGATATCACTGACTTCAATGAGAGCTATACCTGTAGTGATCCTGAACAGCCACTATACTATGGAGAGACCTGTCTGCTTTCACCACTGTTAATAGCATCGTAGCATTGCAGCACCAGTGCAAACCAATGGACAGCTGTGTCTTCCAGGTTTTAGTTTTTTTTATAAAAGGATCTTATTATGTTTTGTACATTTTTTACAATTTTTTTAATTTTAAATTTATGCTAAAACTATAATAATGAGGCTTAATCGATGTAGTGCAAATAGACAATAGCAGAAACCACCAAAAGTCCATTGAAATCAATGGGCATTTTAACAGATCTATTATACTTCTGTTATTATCTTATACTATATTTGTCTGAATCAAATTAGAAAATATTCCGATTGGATTCCGTTCTGAAAATAGTTAGACTCATACAAATCAATGGGGAGAGATTCATTGTTCTCCGACAAATTATGGAAGTCCTGCCTTGTTGCCATTCTCGGATACAACAAGATGCTTAGGTCTCCTGATGTATCCAATGAGAGTGGCTGTGCCATAATACAACCCTACGGCAGCTGCTTGTTGGCGTAGTTTTGCGCAAAAACGTGCAAACCTTCACGGTGAACATTCATAGCCGAAGTAGTGCACAGACTCACTCTGCAGCGGATCGAGCCTCCTTCACACCTATCCATGCCCCCTGGTGTGGAGCTGGAGTAAAGGGAGTTTTGTAGCGTAGAAGCCCTAATCAATGTCCCACCTGATTAACATATTTGATCATCTTTAACTACCACCCATTTCCTATTATCAACTTACACTTTGAAGTGGTCATTAAAAGGTATCGAGGAAGATTTATCAGTGCTTCTAAAAGCACTGGCATAATCGCAATTTCTTGCAGTTGAACTATTATTGAACTATTATTCTGGCGACTACGCTACATTCAATCCATGTGGGCATTGAGAGGGCCGGCTTTCCTATTGTTTGCAAGCATACCTTTTGAAAATTTTTACTCAAAACGATGCCATGTCAAACCTGCCATAGTTTTGTCCGCCAAGGCAGTGCACTGGATGATACATCAAGAGGTCTAAGCCTTATGATGTTCCTGCCGCTACGGGGAAGGGGCGGAGCTTTATCATACGACGGCGCATGAGTGCAAGTCTAAACCCCATAAAATGCAATCATCTGAGATGAAGTTTGCTGGTCAAAGATAGAGAGAGAGTTAATATACCTATACATTTTTTTGGAAGACAGCTTATTATGATAAGCAGGAACATGTGCCAAGTGATTTTTTTGGGTAAATATTTGCCACAGGAGGTCTCTACACCACCCTTATGTGTGGGCAGATAAGGAGGGATAGCTGCCGAATTAACCTAAATTTGTTGGACACCTATCTAATATGTTTAGCCTGCCCGATACAGTCTTGTAGAGAACAAAAGCAGCCCTTCCCTGTCATCTAATGTATCTTGGCTGACAATGCAATCCCTATGTATAGTAGTTTGATTGCGCTAGTTCATGTCTCTGCATCCAGTGTCCATCCAGTGTTATTGAGCTTTTACTGTATACAGATGTAGTGTGTGCTTGTGTTTGTGTGGTTATTTCTTACTCGGTTGATCCATCAAATCCATTAGCATATGCGGCTATTATTTGTGTTTTCCTGGAATAATATAGAAATGTCAGATCTACATAAATAAATGAATACATAATACAAGTCAATAAATCAAATATCCATACTAACAAATATGGAGAAAAAGTCATGGGCAACAGCGCACACACATAAAAAAAACCCCACTTCATATCCTTTTTTTTATCCAGCCGAGCAAAGACGGTGTTCTCATTTAATTAATTTATTCCGCTTATTACTTCTGTTCCTGGGAGTATATATACATACATGCAATCTGCATCTAGTACTCCACTATTTAAGAGACACAAATGTCTTATTATGCTCCAGATCCCAAGATGCTAGTCACAAATTAGGAGGAATTTATAGCAGTATATTTAACTACTTATTGGAGTAGTCCTGATGATTATGTTACTTTTTACTATACCTTGTGCGTCCATAGTTTCTATAGATATTCTATAGACAGTCTATAGTATTCTCCAAGCAACATTCTGGCAATTACTACACTTTTTCGGGATAATTTGAAATATTCAATTTAATTCTGATGTGAATATTATGTTGATTGGAAGCAAATGGTAAATAGATTGTAGGGTCTCTCGGACCCTGTAAAATTTCAGTTTCAATTACAGAACAGAGCAACTCACTGCAGGAAAGATTTATTGTATAATATTGCTGTCTCCTCTAACTTTAAGTCCTTTATTGCACCAAGTTTTGAGTCATTTTAAGAAGTGTTCCCTCTTCTAAGACTACATTACGTCAGCACTTGGAGACTGTAGGACGGGATCGGATCAGAGAACAAAAATGATGACTGACTGTTTCAAATTAATAGATATTTATTATGGAATTGGGGTACAAGAACAGGAACATTGTAGCAAAATTCAGAGTACAGGTTCAGGGTTCAGGGTACACAGAGTTCCAGACAGGTTCAGACTACACAGAGTTGTGATGCTAGGGGTACACAGGGCTAGATGCAGACCAGAGTCCACACTGGATTTGGTGTTACCTTATCAGGTTCAGGAAACAGGGTTTTGGAGTAGGTTCAGGATGTGGGCTCCAGATTCGTTTCAGATAAGGAATTTCAGATAAAGTCAGCATACAGGGTTTTGGATCAGGTCAAAATACAGGGGTCAGGCAGGAGAACCACGGGTAACAGCAGTACCAGTTCAAGCTGGGGTCCACAGGGTTACAGGTAACAGGCAGAAGAACCATATGTCACAGCAGCACTGGATCAGTCTGGTTCACAGAAAAAGTATAACCCACCCTAAGTGAGCTGATCCCTTGGAATTTGTCCAGTCCCTGGAGCCGCCCCCAGCTGCTGACTGGCGAGCCTTTGCATCACCAACACACAGCAGAGTTCAAAAATAAAACCACTCAACTTTCCAGTGATCAGATACTGCAAATCAGCTGACAATTAGCTGGATGTGGCTCACAAGTTCTGTACTCAGCAGCCAGAGTCTCTTCAGAGGATTCTGACAAAACAATTGTTTCTATGTAATGGTTTAATATACTGTGTATAATAGTCCCTGAAGCCAAAGAGAAGGTAAAGTATTTAGTATTTTACTAACATTTGATTTTAATTTACAAGACCCCATTTACAAAGGGCTAAGAGAGATATTTTGCTTTCTAATGCATCTAATGGTGCATTGTCATCCTTAGCAGTAGATCTGGGGCCACTATCATTTGACATCAATTAATAGGTCATTTGACTGTGGTAGTTTTAATTGTGTACACGGTTCCTTTTATAGCAATCCTTTGGATTGTAGTATGTAGTGTAGTGTAATTTGGACCTTTTTTTCTCAAAAGAAGTAAACTGTTAGCAGAGGTGTCTCACAGTACCGCACACCATCTCTTGATCAAAAAACATGTAAATACAGCCAAGCCAAGTATTCAAGCCAAGAATTCATACTGTACATATGGAAGATTTGGAAGGAATATTGTCCGGACAGAAGAAATATTAGGTCAACAGTTATTTTCAGTATATGGTCAGTTTTTTTAACCAAAAAAAGACTGTGTACTTACCATACTCCGGGTTCCTTTTTCTAGAGTCATGGTGGTCTTATAGTCTTCTCCACTTATGACTTAACCTCAGGGAATCACTTGCAGTGTAAAGGTTCCCCATGGTCCTCATTAGCACCAAAGATAGAAAGACCATCGCAATGCTGTATCTCGTTGCTAGAGCACCCATTTCCTAGTACAAAGGAGGTTTTTCAGGATTCCTGGAAAACCTCTTTAAAGGAAATCTACCAACAAAATCAAGCTTGGTAAAGTGAAGGGGAATTCACCAACTATCAAATGGATAAATGTCTCACCTCTGGGGATCTGACTGCTGAAGCCATTGAGAATAAATAGAACAGGACTCTCAAAATCCCCCCTGAGCTTCCCTGGTGAATATGACCTCTGGGATCCCATTTTGTAAGCTTTTCCAAATGACCCTTAGAAGTCAATGATTTGTAAGACAGCTGATCCCAGAATCCTATTCGGCACCCCTATGCTCAGAGTTTTCTCCTTTATAGGGTATAAATGTCTTAAACAACAATGACCCCTTAGAAGTGGACATGAACATGTCCTGTAGATATGTCCTTCCTTACCTTTTCTTTTCATGGCTGCATATATTGTTACAAGAGTGATGTGAGATGACCCACTTTTAAAAAAAAAGGGAGTAACTTTGTTGCATAAAGTGTTTTTTCAAAGTTCCTTTAAATTATCTTTGGATTTGTCAAACCTAAGGGGAATGTTAAGGAAGATACAACAGGCTTAAAGGGAACCTACCACCATGAATCTACCTATAAAGGTAGATGGGGTGGTAGGTGGATCAATAGAATGTGAGGATAGCCCTTTTAAGGGCTAATCCTCATGTCCCCACCCTTTTTTAATAACTTTTATTCTCGTAATATGTAAATTTTGTTAAGAGGCTACTGGGGCGTGGAGTAGCCGGAGCTGAGGCTACATGGCGCGGCTACTCCACGCCCCAGTAGCCTCTTTGTTCCTCCTACCCAAAATCTTTGGCGTGCTGCTCCTCGTATCGTATCTGTGAGCCCTCATCCAACAAACCTGCCATCTGCGCATGCACAGAACAGCAGACCCACGCCTGCGCTGTCACTACTCCGAAGCCAGAGCTGCACAGAAGCAGCCTGCTGTTCTGCACATGCGTAGACAGCAGGTTCGTTGGAACAGGGCGCACAGCTACAAGGAGCTGCGTACCAAAGATTTGGGGTAGGAGGAACAAAGAGGCTTCTGGGGTGCGGAGTAGCCACGCTGTGTAACCTCAGCTCCGACTACTCCACGCCTCAGTAGCCTCTTAACAAAATTTACATATTTCGAGAATAAAAGTTTACAAAAAAGTGTGGGAACGTGAGTATTAGCCCTTAAAAGGGCTATCATCACGTCCTATTGATCCACCTACCACCCATTCTACCTTTATAGGTAGATTCATGGTGGTAGGTTCCCTTTAAGGAGCCTAGTCCTACACACACTTACAAACTTCTAGAGCATTTTCTCACAGTCGTAGAAAGTTAGAGCTGTGACTAAAAATCCTGTCAGTACCAAGTGTTGTATAATAGGTAATGACCATATGGATAGACACTAAAGAGAATGCATGATCATACATTTCAGCCTCATTACATAATTAAGGAGGGTTTTTTTTCTCTAACCAAACTCTCTTGGGTACAATCTTCTCCAACAAGATTCAGCACAGACGAAGCTCCCAAGAATAATCTTAGCTGCAAGGAGTATTCAACACCCACCAGGACATCAAGGGAATTATGCTGTCATCAGAGCGGAGCTCCGTCCTGGGCAGCATACCATGAATGTTGCCACAGCAAGGAGATAAAGCTTGGTCCGAAAAGAGTGCAAAGTATTTGGGAGAAATTCCACTCTCTGACCACTGGGACCTCAACTGGAACAATGAACATATATATAAGCACCAACATATAATTACAAAAATTCTGGAAGATATTCCTGGTGATTGCCACCTTTCCAACATAATGCTATCTGCAATTCTGATCAGATTTGTAATCATTAACCTGTATCTTCATGAATAATATTACCATCTCATAAGTGGAAGGAAACTTGTATATCCAGTTTAGTGTCTAGTGTGGTGAAATCTGAGCCGATGATAATAATGAGTTTGTTTGGAATGGATTTGTCGGCCATATTGTGGACAGATAATATAGGCATAAGCAATAATAATGTTGCACAACAAGCTGGATACTTTAGTAGACATGTCACATGTTGCTGTGTGGTGCAATATCCAACATGTTGTATCAACATGCCAACATTTTTTGTCAAAACAAAGTCAAGTATGGGTCACTGAAAGAAAGATATGGGTCCACAATGGCGGAAGGATGTTGCATCATATAGATATTCATAGCTGCTGGGGGATAGATATCCACTAGATAGGGGAGAGCTGAGAAGAGAAGATCATATATGTTGCAAAACATCTAACCCAACTTTTCTTTCTTATAACAGACATTTGGGACACTCAGATATACCGTATATGCTTCTGATAACTTTGATCTAATGTTTATAAGCATGTTAAAGGGAAGCTTTCACCAGCTTTTACACAAACTAAACTACCTGGCTCCTCAGGTAGGGCATGGGATGTCTTTTCTAGAATTCCTTTTTTTTGGTTAAACCTAAAATCTCCTCCAAAGTCATATGCAAATGAGCATAGAGGAGTCACTTTTTGCATGAGATTAGTCACTTTTGGAGGCTGAGATTGAAGTTTAAAAGGGTTGTCTACTTTAAGCACATTCTAGCAAATAATCAATATTGGGGCACAATATTGGGGCAAGATTAAGTCTGGCGCGATTCACCAACATCGTGCGCCCTAGATCCTGCTGCATCTGTCGCTTCCCCTGCTGAGGTCCGCCGGAGTTCACCTTCTTCTTCCCGGTGCTTGTAAGTGCGTGTCTTGTGACACAATTTACGATGTTAAATCCTGCACATTGTCCGCGCCCCCGATTTGTGTCACGTGAAAGCCGGCACCGATGCACCGAAATCCGATCGTGTCCGCCAAAAACCCCTGTTAAATGCAGCGCTAATCGGAAATCATCGGTGCGCTCTGCGGACCCTTAGTAAATGAGCCCCTTTTTTTGTGTAATGAAACATTATATAATTTTCCAATATACTTTTTGTATCATTTCTTTATGATTTCCAAGACCTCTGCTTGCTCTCACGCAACAGGAAGCTTCTATGTTTATATACTGGAGATTAAAGGGAACCTGTCACCAGACTATGGTCTGTGGGGACTGGGGGAGTGCTAAAAATGGGTCTCCTGGTGACAGGTTCCCTCTAACACCGGCCCATGGTCATGTGATGTCACACAGGTGCACGGCTCGTTATAACACAAAGTAAATTCACTGTGTGATGCTGCTGCACCATATACCTGTGAGTCATCACATGACCATGCACATAAAGCACAGAACAACATAGAAGCTTCCTATAGAATGACAGCAAGCAGACATCCTAAAAAAACATGGAGGAATTGATACAGTCAGTATATTGGAAACATTTATAACTTTTCTTTACAGAAATAATCTTAATTATTTGTTGTAATGTGCTATAAGTGGACAACCGCTTTCAGTTCAGTTGTTAACATCTTGCATTCTATAACACCATTTTTCTGGAATCTAATCTTTCAAATTGCACCAGGCATATTGCTAATTATGTCTATAAAGGGAACCTGTCATAAGGTAGTTCAATTTTACACACTGACAGATTCCAATACCATCTGCCGCGGTGATTTTAAAAATGCCTTTATCCGCATTCTGAAAAATTGCACTGCTTTATGAAACTTCAATTTAAATTACCTGGCTCCCTGGCAGCAGCATGTGACAAGGGGTAGGTGGGCAGCTCCAAGGGCCCATGTCTCAGTCTCTTTGATGCCTCCTCCCTCTCATTCATCTATTGGGGTGGTGATAAGTGTGGGGAGTGAGTTGGGAGGATCAGCGGGGGAGGGGAGGAGGCATCGACAAGACAGAGACACAGGTCATTGGAGCTGCCCATCCCCAGGGCTCGCCGCACGCTGTTGCCATCTAGGTAATGTAAAACAAAGTTTTATAAAGCCGCCGCCATCTTGCCGAGGATCCATTGCTTTGACAGCCTTGGGTCTTCCGAAAACCTGAGGCTGTCTCGTTTTATCCCTTTCATTATGAGGAGGAAAATCCCTATATACTGCCATACTCTAGTATGGCAGTATATGATAGGATCGATCAGACAACCTAGGGTTAAAGTACCTTAGGGCGTCTGAAAAATAGGAAAAATATATACATTTTTTTAATTATAATAAAAAAAACCCAAAAATTAAAATCACCCCCTTCGCCTAGAACTGATATAAATATAAATAAACAGTGTTTAACCCTGTAACGAAAAATGGGGCCCAAAGTCGAAAATGGCACTTTTTGGGCATTTTAAAAAAAATATAAAACATTCTATAAAAAGTGATCAAAGGTTGCACAGTCCTAAAAATGGCAGCATTGAAAACATCATAAAAAGTCACAAAAAATTACACCAAACTTCACAACATATGAGCAACCTGCACAAAAATGTATTTTGAAATGTCATAAAATTCTATAACCAGCTATTCCCATTGATTTGTTTCCCCACCACCCAAGCCATCTTGGATGGCTCTTTAAGTGCAGATCTCCTTTAACAATCCAGTTGAGCTATTTTTTGTAGAATAAATTGACAATTACCAGTACTGCACCAAGTCACCTTCACAAGAAAACCAATTCCAATTAAAGACAGCTGCCAGGCATTGGCATACCTTGAAGCCGGAGTTACATAGTGAAACGTCTTTGAGATGGGTATCCAAAATTTCAGTGAAAAACATTTCTAGGAAGAAAGTCTAATGAATCATGGGCCTACATACATAAAAGATAGGGCGTTTAAAAAGACGTTATTTCAAAAGGATCGGATCTAGACGGTGAGTGGTCTTCTCATTAAAAGGAACCTGTCACCAGGGACCTAATTTTCACTAAAGACAGGTTGCAGAAGACCATTACAGCTTTATTGCAAATATGTCTTTCTGTTTTCTATTTGTATTACAATATAATTGTGTGTTATAACTTACCTTGCACCCTGAAAGAATCCTCTGTGTAGTCCTAGGGGTTGGGCTTTGGTTTCAATGAGAAGGGGTAGAAGCGGTAGGCGCACAACGAGACCGGGTATATAATTTCTCCAAAAGGGTTTATTACGAGTAAAAGAACAAATCACAGATCATCACAACGCGTTTCGGGGAACTGGGGTCCCCTTTGTCAAGTGAAAAAATTCGGTCTCCGGTAGGCCTCTGGACACACTCTCCAGGAACGTCCGGAGGTCTGTGTTGTCACTGCTTTCCCCGGCAGGTCATGTGACCATGATGTCATCACAGGTCCTTCAGCCTCTGCAGCTCCTGCTGGGGAAAGTAGTGTCTGCACATGTACTCATCGTGATCTGTGTCTGGAGGACACAGATGGCAATGAGAGAGGGAAGGAACCTTCTGGGCAGCGGGGCAGATGTTCTGCTGACCCAAGGGCCCGAGTGGGCCCCTCAAGTACTGGCACCAGGCCTGGGTGCATCTAAGTGCATGGGCTTGCGACACAATTTGAAGGTTAAAGGGGTTGTCAGCACCCGTCCAGCAAATTCGCAACCACAACCAGGCTTGGCGCTAGCTGTCAGACTAGTGTTGGCGAACTCACCCTGCGACGTCCCTGCGGGCTAAGGTCCTGCCTAAAGCAGGGCGAACCCACTATCAGGAACCTAACTGACGGTCTCTGAGCGACCCTACAACATGACAGGGAAGACTTACTTCATCTGGCAGCTGCTGGATGGTGGAGCGGACAGGTAACGAGAATACAGGTATAGACTAGTGTTCACATTGGCGCATGGAAACCAACACAAAACTGAACAGGTAACGGGAATACAGGAATAGACCAGTGGTCACACTGGCGCACAGAAACCAACTCAGGACTGAAAAGGTAACCAGAATACAGGAATAGACCAGTGTTCACACTGGTGCACAGAATACAAACACAGGACTGAGACAGGGACAAAACAACAGATATATACAGGTCATCAGGCAGATATACACAGGTCAGGTCAAGATACAGGTACAGGCGGGAAATACACAGGTCAGGTCAAGAACAAACGAGTTATATACAGATCAGGTACAGATACAGGCAGACAAACAGAGACAGGTAAAACTGAACTAGAAACACAGGGAAGACAAGACTCCTGCTGGGCAGGACAGAAATGCAAGCAGCAGGGTGTGGCTCAGTTAATCCAAAACACAAGAATTAAACCACAGTTCACACACAAATAAATGCCATGTATTCCGCCAACTGCGGATGGAGCGACGTTCAAGCACGGACATTACAAGCGTATTCTCGTCTGGGCATTCACATTCAGTGTCATTAATTTGCCATATATAAACATTTCTTCAATGAGATGTTATTAAAAAAATGTTCCTGAGTGAAGATAATTTCTCATAAATGTAATCATATGGACCCTTAGAAACAAGACTGTGTCCTTGGACTGTGACTGTGGACCACCTTTGCTGGAGTTATTGCACAACGTCGTGACAGGTCAAAGCCGTCCTGTGGTAATGATTGCTTAAAGAGAACCCGTCATGCAAAATAACCCCTCTAAACTAAATATATTTTCATAAACTGCCATTAGAGAGCATTGCATCTATCCCTTCATTGTCCCTCTACATGCCTGTAAACCTAAGCAATGAGGTCCTAAAGCTGTATGCAAATGACCTGTGAAATGTCCAATGAAGCATTAGCATATTCAAGCTGTCCACTCTATTCATGAGTGGGAGGCACAGCCACACCCCCAGTGCTTGACTGACAGCCTGTATAATGATGTGAGGCTGTATAATGATGTGCTTCCTGGTGCTGGTGGCCACGCCCCCTGCAGCCTGTGTGTGCATGTGTGTGTGTTTAGGAGATATACAGCAGCTCCAGGCAGCCATGTTACAGCAGAACATGTCAGGTACTTGTGTAGCTGATATCTGTGTCTCTCACCTGTATATTAGGAGGATGCAGCATGTCAGCAGATGACATACACACTAGCCATGCTTTACTATACATTACACACAGGCATGAGCAGGGGGAGGAGAGGGGAGGGGGAACAGGGGTGACATCACTGCCTCTGACCATGTGACCCACCTCATTTACATAATGAAAAATAGATGATTTTACAATGAATAATGTATGAAATAACTAGATAAAGGCTGGGATGGGATCCTTCTGAGCTGCTCCAACAGGAAGAGGTGACAGGACTAGTGACAGAGACCTGATGACAGGTGTCCTTTAAGCCAGGTGGTCAGGCAGAGCTCAATAGGGCATGTCTAAATGTGAGGTGGTCGTATCCGAGGAAGCTATCTCGTTTCTAAGGGACAACTTGGCTACATTTATGAGAAATTATCTTCACACAGGAACATTTTTTTTAATGACATCAAAATGAAGAAATGATTACATATGGCAAATTAATTAAATTAAATGTGAATGGCCAGATGGGAATACCCCTTTAAATCCCGTGCTCAGTCCAAATCACATGGAAGCCATCACAGCTGTGCCAAAAAAGATCCCGTGTGCCAAAATCCCAGCAGAGACACCTGTTAAATACCTGTCCAAGCCGTGCAATCCCCAAAAAAGGCGCAGAATCGCGACCCTTAGTAAATAAGCCCCTTTGTCTACTCAATCCAAGGTGTTGGTGATCAATGTGAATTGATATATCTTTCACTGTTTATACATCATTATTTCCTATAGCCTTTACCATGAGCAGAATATTCTATGTAGAAGAATGTAATGATGCTGGAGCTCCGTCTTGTTTTACGGAGTCCTTACTGTGTTTGTAGTTGGTATATATATCTATTTATTTTACTTATATTTTTTCTTATTTGTAGCCTTTTTGCTGCACCAGTCAGTCTTTTATAGGCTGATAAATGGAGCAAACATCTTGCAAATGAACAGCTTAATATTATTAATTGTCATTTTAAAAAGAGATAGCCAGAAACTGCTCAAATGGAACAGATTATACCTTTAATTACATCCTTATTTCTGCTGATTTCTCACTTAGCAACCGCATTTTCTGTTTACTCTTTAATTGTTGTGTGTGTGAGGAATAGATGAATCACCAAAAACATGGTCAGTAATCAGAACTGCTTACAGATAGGAAATGTTCAAGAGGTTTTTAATTTCTTTCTCTCTTTTTTTTTTATTTTCAATGTATTTTAAAGGCCGGCGTCCTATGTGCCCAAGTGTTAGAGGGCGAGTATAAAAACAGCCTACTGTGCAATGTATCTTGGGATTTAAAAAGTAATTTCATTATTATAAAGATTAAGTCTGAAAAATTCTTCTCTGTGAATCTGTACAGGCAACAAGCACTCAATTTCAAAGCCTCTAATCTTTTTTTTGTCCCCGTATTTCATAGTGCATATCACTACCCAGCAGTCCCTGTTCCCTTACATGTATTTTATCTTTGCTCCATTCCAAATCAGAAACATGAAAACGAATGTAGTTGGCCACAATGTAAATTATACTGACACATACTAGGCTGAGTGTACGTCTAATTATACATGTACATTTCTGCCCAGTTTTATGTGTATAATTCTGATGAACACCAGCTTAGCACATGCTATTTTGACACATGTAATCCTGTAGATTTATTTAAACTGGTTTATATTCAAATAATAAATGAAATATGGAAAATCAACCCATTTAATATGGAAGTAGCACATTCAGAATCCGCACCACTTCGACTGCATTACAAAAGAAAATACAGAGAGAAATATATCCCTTAAAGGTGATGACTTTGTATATTGGTCCCTGATTTTACCTTTATTTTGCATTGTGTTTAGACATTACTCATATACTGTAGCACCGTCTTATCCCGCATCAATAATAGATCATGGATTGCAGATATTCTATAAAATTGGACAGTCAATAAAAAGTTTATGATGCTCATCATTGGTCTAGGTTCACCTAACCTTCCACATAGAGTTTGTATGAAATGGACAATTTTTCACGATCAGGGATGTTGATATGTCTATGCATCTCCAATGTCCAGTCTCTATTTTTTTCACAACACAAACTACAATATTTTCCACAAAAACATGTCAAGCATTCCTTGTCATACTGTGCAGACCATTTCCAAAAATAACTTCATGTAAATTACTTTTTAAAGAAGTTTTCCTATGGAAGAAAGTCCTCAAATCCTAATCCCCTAGTGATGCTAATGTGATAAAGATAACTTTTAACCCGTTACTTTGCAATAATACAGAGTAGAATTGCAGTTTGTACCCTGAGAGATTCAGATCTGTGGGTGGGCACTAGCTGAGCAGTCACGTGGTGCATGTCAGGGCTCGGGGGTCAGTGAACCACCTGGACCACCACGGACGATGACACTAGCCGACACCTGGGACGGTAATCTAAGGGGTCTGCCCATGGTGACAGCCAAGGTCGAGGTACAGAAAAGGGCAGACGTTCAAGGCAGGCAGCAGAGGTGGAGAGTCAGGGTCAGGGCCGGGGTCACAACAGGCGTATGAGCACAAAGATCCGGCAGGGATTGATAGGAGCAGCTGGCTTAAATAGAAAAAACGGAAGTGGCCAGCGCCAATCAGCGGTGCGTTGGCCCTTTAAATCTTTGAGAGCTGATGGAGTGAGCACGCGTGCCGACCTTCCGGGATGGAAGCAGGAACGCGGCGAGGTAAGTAAGGGCTGGGGAGGGCACCGCCACGTAGATCGCTGGAACACCCGTGACAGTGCAGAGCAGACAATTCCTGATTCCTCTTTGCTGTGCTCGTGCATAAGAGGTTCCTGTCTCCTTTTACTGTGTGCTGACAATGGGGTTAGATTATCAGGATACAGGGTTTATCTACACTTTCATTTAACCTCTGAAGATTCTACTAATATCTGACACATCAGATAGATAGATAAGAAAGAGTCATGAGAAGGATAACACACTCAGCTCTACTAGCTCACCTAAGCAATCAGACTCAGCCCTACTATGCCTCCCCTCCTATCAAGAGGCTTGTCTTGTAGGGCAAGGAATATTAAATACCATTACTAGGAAGTACAATATTTTTATACACAAAACAAGCCCTCATACAGCTCTTTACATGAAAAAAATAAAAATTTGTAGATCTTTGAAGGTGGGAAGCAAAAAATGGAAACACCAAACAAAAAAGGGATTAAAGGGAATTTGCTATCAAAATCTATCTTGATAAACCAGGGCCCCCTACTCAAAGATCTAGGCACTGTTACTGTGATAATCTACTTACATTTCTACTTACATTTGTTATCCATGGCCTTCTTCCTTCTAAAATCAACTTTTCTCATTATGCTAATGAGCCCCAAGGGCTGTGGTGGGTGAATCTGCCTTACTGAGGGGATCTGGTCCCGGACTCCTTCGGACTTGTTAGCATAATTTTAAAAGTTGATTTTAAAAGGTAGGAGGCTATTTACGACAAATCTAAGAAGATTACCACAGTCATGTTGCCTGGATAGAATAGAATAAAACGTTATTTATCCCAGTGGGATATTATTTGTACATCATGGATCCAGACAACTTGTTACACTTGTTACACAGGAAACTTAACACAAAACAATGCACATTGATACAGCAATAGGAGGGGAGGTTCTACCAGGTCATCTTGTTGTATAATTTAATTGTTTTAATGACTTCTGATATCTCGTAGTCTGATGGCACGTCTGGCAATATCGATTGTATCTGTTACTCTGTTGTTATGGAATAGTGCTACACAATGGGTGTCCGGTGCTTGCAGCTATAGACATTTTTTCAAGCATCTGTTTTTCCAGATTACCTCAAAGGGACCCCTGGGCACTCCAAATGAATGTAGTAAATGTGTTCTTTTCCTTACCATTTATGCCTCCTCCCCAACAGATGGCAGTATAAAAAATGGCACTCGCTATTGTTGTTTCATAAAACAGGTTCAGTATCTTTGTGCAAATGTTAAACACCTTGAGCCTTCTTGAAAGGTACAATCTGGACATTGTTGTTTGTCCTCCAATCTAACCTGTCATCAATGTACACAGCTAGATACTTGTACTCCCTGACCCGCTCCATCCGTTGCCCTTTGATCACAATCGATTCTCGGACAGTTTTGTTGCTCCTCAAATCGATCACCATCTCCTTGGTCTTATCGACGTTAACGGCAACCTGTCACCAGGGACCTCACTAAAGCCAGGTTGCAGAAGCCCATCACACCTGCAGTGTATAGATGCCTCTCTGTCTTTGCATTACAATATAATTGTTCGTTATAACTTAGCTTGCACCCTGACAAAATCCTGGGGTAGTCACCGGGGCTGGGCTTTGCTTTGGATGCATTTCAAGGTACTTGATTCATACTGAGGTTCTACTGTGCTCCAGGTGTGAATACGTTTTCTGTAGCAGAAGAACTAATGCATTGTCTATGCCTATGTTGTCCTTGTAGATGTATTGGGTCTAAACACCCTCTGACAGCCTCTCTCAGGCCTACCTAACTTCATGATCTGGCAATTGGTCTGTAGTCATTGGAGCTTTTTGAGTCATTTGAGTCTATTGCAGTGGTCGTATACATGAGGTTTTCCAGATCACTGGTACAAGCCTGCAGCTTAGACTGCCATTGAATTGCTCCACTAAAACACACAACCTACCGGCACAGGTTTAAAGAAGGCAAGAGCAGATCCTGAAAGATCCTAGATCTATTAGTAAGTGTCCCTGGTTTATCATGCTTCATATTGATAGAAGATTTCCTTTAAAGGGAACCTGTCACCAAATTTGCACTTATACAGCCGGTGACAGTTACTAGAGCTCTATAGGAAACTGACACCCTCCTTTTAGCCAAAAATTATTTCGCTTACATCCACATAAATCACCTTTTATCTGCGAAATCTGTGTGCGCTATACAAATAAAGGAATTATTATTATTATCTTCTAGTACCAGGCATCAGAGGTGGCATGTTCTGCTTGACCAGCCCCTCCCATATCATCCTCCCTATGCCTTATGCCTCCTTCCTATTCAGCAGTTCATGTCACGTGACCAGGGTGAGATACCTGGGACCGGAGTCTAAGTGGAACCCGGGAAATCAAAACACACGCAAAGGGCAACAATACAAGCTTTCTCAAAGGCATCTAGCACAAAGATCTGGCAAAGTGTGTGGGGAGAGGCTGGATTAAACGGAATTCTGGGTAAGGACAGCGCCAAATAATGGCAAACAGGCCCTTTGAATCTTCAGAAGCCAGGACACGCGTGTACGGCCTAGGACCCGGAAGAAGGAGCAAGGATGGGAAAGGAGTTTTGGAGTGGCGCGGGGGCACATGGAGGGGCACAGGTGAGCCTGTGACCCGAGACATGGGTTGCGGGACCACCTGTGACACATGCATTCACTTTGTCTACTTTATAATTGCAGCTCTGCTCTGCTGATGAAGGTGAAGAGATTTGTACTCTAATATATCCAATATTGAGTCACCCAAAATATCTTTAAAAGTTACATGTTGATAATATAACTCCTCAATCCACCCTAAACAACATTTTCACTGTTCTCAAGCCACAAAACAAATGATCTATGGTTATGTCATCAGTATGTAAAATGTTGCCAAGAATTATGTCGACAAATACGGATCATATTTCATTCCGTAAACCATTTGTTTTGTGCAAGAAAAAAAATGAAGGCTTGGAAATTTTGCCACTAGCTTGTCGCAACCCCTTCAAGGATCACATAATTGTGTTACCAAGCAACAGATTTGCAAATGGGTATCGCACATGGATGACCCTCCGTGGCATCCTTTTTTTCACTTTTACTTCGGGCAGATGCCCACACGCATTATTTTAACAGATCATGCAACCAATTTGTTAAAAATTTTTAATGGCCACTTTTGACAAAGTTTTACATATAGCCTTAGACTTCTATGGGAAGGCTCAAGTTGTAAAGGCAGAAATAGCTCTAAGTTCAACACAGCTTCAACACAGATCCATTAAAAAAAAGTTGATGTGCATAGGGCCATTGAAATTAAAGGGCTCATAAGATTTGCTGATTAAATATGCAGACAGCCGTTGACATCACGATCGGTGGGTGGGACCAGGCTAAAATAAAGAGTGTGGGGGCATGTCAGCAGCGGCAACACTGCAGCATTATAGTGTGTGCCGGGGGGCAGAGCGTTGACGCCTCTCTCCTCTCTCTGTTTCTAGACCAGGGAAGCAAAGGAGCATCGGAAGGTGAGTTCATTTTTTTACACACTCGTTTATGAGCAGAGGTGGTGTTTTTCAGCAAATTTTTGGTGCTGCAAAACTTGGCTTGTATACGAGCATATACGGTAATATTATTACTAATATAATATCCTTGTATCTTTGAAGAAAAAACTAATCCAGTTGGAACATGATAAAATTAAATTGTGAATACTCCATACACTTCGTTAGCTGGTCCTATCAAAATTGGTGGATTTGGTCAATTTTGCATTGAATAAAACTTTAAGACTATATACTTAGAATGTACTTTTATATACAAGCCCATGTGTCTTTTCTAAAAATGGTAACTTTGAGATTTGGCGCCCATATACTTCTACGAAAAAGATTTGATGGATACCCTGGTCCTGGTAGCCTGGAACACTAGTCCGGCACTGTGTGTCATAGTGCAGCTATAACTCCCAGCCGCTTATTGCACGTAAATAAATAATACTTTACATCTGAGGATGATTCTGATATCACAGGTAAAATAATACTAGTAACAATGTATAAAATTGTAATACAGTAATGTAGAACATAGTGCACATGTGCTCCTGATGTCTTTTAAATCAAGGGATAATCAATACATAATACAGCTGTACAAGTTTTCATTTTCCTTCAGTTATGCTGCAATCTGGTAGCGGTATTGATTATTTTTTGGCAATATAATGCAGTAATAATAAAGCTAAGCAAACAGCAGGGAAGAAATCACTAGTGAGACTAGGCCTAAATTGACAGTGGTACATGTGCAAGCATGTTGGGTATGATGTCATCTGACAAGCTCGCTCTATCACTCCATGAACTTCGCCTAAGTGCTCCAATTTGTGCCATATGTTTTTATTGGTTGAAAGCTGTCTGAATCTGAGCACAAGAAGCATTACGTGCTGCACTGCTTTTCAACCCCTTTAAACGAGAAGAACAAGTCTCGACCTGCATCACGTCATTGATTGTAGCTCTTCAATTTAGCAGAATCAACATGAAGCTTAACACTTTCTCCCGGCAATCTGCAAACAGTCCTGTTATTACAGAAGGCGCAGGGAGGATACAGTAAAATAATAAGCAGACTGAAAGTTTAACCTATGAGCCTGGCCGTGACTCATTACAGATCTCTGCATGTTCTACATGAGATCCAAGCGCTCTGCAACACAAATGCCTTTCAATATGACACGGATTTGACATGGATATAGGTGAGAGCGCGGGCCTTGCCCATTATGCATTGTGCTGGCGGCACGGCTGTCGACTGCTTAGCATGCATCCCAGGTATTCCTCGGCTAAAATGGCATCTCAGCAACTGCTTAATTATGACTTAATGGAAACAAATTGATAGTTATCTACAATAAGCCGTTCTCACATTCGGATGACCTAACAACAGGTAAAAATAAAACAAAGAAACTAACTACAGAGCCAGGCCAGGATAGTACCATATTAGATGAATTGGAATGTACATGAGTTCTTAAATAAGCTTTATATCATATTTAGTGAAATGTAGTTTAATGCAGAAAATCTGATACAACGTTTGGTGGGAGCAGAATTTTTTAGTGTATGTTAATATTAATCAACTCATAAGGGTGGCTCAGTGGTAAGCACTACAACACTACAACTCTCGGGTGCCGGGTTAAAGTCCCATCCAGGTCAATATCTGCAAAGAGTTTGTACGTTCTCTCCTTGTTTGTGTGTGTTTCCTCCGGCTGCGCCGGTTTCCTCCCACACTCCAAAACATACTGGTAGGTTGATTAGATTGTGAGCCCAATGGGGACAGGGACTGATATGGCAAACTCTGTGTAGCGCTCTCTAGTGGTGCATAATCTGGGTAAAATAAATAAATAAAGGAATTAATGTAGCATGGAATGTGAAGCTAATTGAGAGCTGTGATGATGTATGATGTTGGCATGTAGGGGTGGAGGCCACTGCTCAGATAAGGTAACATTTTTTGTAATGTTACTGAGGGCACCATACTGAAAGGGGTTCTTAGATTGCAGCAAAATAAATAAAATAGTTGTCATTGTAGATAATGGGGTGCAGGCCCCACACTCCCTATGAATCATGGACTTCTAGATGATAATCCCTCCACTGGATGGGTGCACAGGAAAGACACCAAAACACAGAGGGAGAAACAACAAGATAAGTCAAACGAGAAAAGTCAGACAGAATCGGGTCAAGACCAAGATGGCAGAGAGGTGCAAAGTCAAGAGATGGTCAAGTAAACGTAGTAGAAGCCAGACACATAGAATAGCAAAATAATAGAAATAGCATGGACAACAAGTGTCAGAGGATTGAAATAACCAGCAACCTGTAATCAGTCCCTCAATCAATCCACAAATGAACACAAACTGAACTCAAAATTACCCAGCTTTCCCCAAAGAATAGATCCTAAAAGGCAGATATCAATCAAAAGCAGCCCTGGGAGTGGTTTACAATCACATAAGCCTGAAACTTGATCCCCATTGAGGGTTCTGACAGAAATGTTATACGATTTTCCAATATTTTTTTCTAGCAATTTCTCACGGTTTTCTAGATCTCTACTTGGATTAATTTAACAGGTCCGGTGGATGAAAAACATTTCATGTTCATGTGATGTCACACAGTTCTAGGATTTTTAATTCATTCCCTATTTCATTTTTTGATTTTCATTGTTGAAATTGATATTCCAGGATTTATAATTCATTATCTATGCTTAGGATAGATGATCAATATCAGATTAGCAGGAGTCAGACACCTAGTACTGCCACCGATCAGGTATTTTAAAGCCAGTGATGTCACATTATTGTATTGCCCATTAATCATGTGGCCTGGTTACAGCTCAGTCCTATTTCAGTGAAGGTGGCAGAGCTGCAATATCAAGTACAGCCTCTGTACAGTGCAGGGCACTGTACAAGTGTGAGGAGGCCACAGCATTAATGCAAATTGGGGATCTTCACAAATAGCTGACGGGTTGGGATAGCAATTGTCCACTAAGGATAGATGATCAAAATAAAAAAAAAATCATAAAAAACCATGTAACAGAACTTTGTCTGGAAACCTTCTGCATTTACACCAAAAATTATTAACTCCGAAGGTGGAGTCTAAGATTCTGATCTCTATAATCCATTTGTCATCCAAGATCCATCTAGGTCTATCCATCTAGATAATGTCCATTGTGTATGGCTGCCACTTATCTACTTTATATGACATAAAAATTGTAAAAGCCTCTTAAAGGAGTTTTTCTCGGGCTAAAAGTCTTGATGAATTATCCTACAGATATGTCATCAATATCCCATTTGTGGGGGTCTAGTACCTAATGGATTAGCTCCTGAAGATGAAACAAGCAGCTCCAGTCTTTGTGTAGTGGCAGAACTGAGTCACTGAAGCGTTACTCCTATTCAACTGAATTGGAAGCTGCCTGCAATAGCCTTGTCTGACCACTACATTGAGAAAGGAGCAGTCGCTTCCTATTCCATCCTCTGTTTATCAGTTGCTAAAAACAGCTGAAACAGCTGGACCCCCTCCCCCCCAAATTTGTTATTGAGCATGTATTATATGGAAAAAAACTAGAGATGAGCGAACATGCTCGTCCGAGCTTGATGCTCGGTCGAGCATTAGGGTACTCGAAACTGCTCGTTGCTCGGACGAATACTTCGCCCGCTCGAGAAAATGGCAGCTCCCGCCGTTTTGCTTTTTGGCGGCCAGAAACAGAGCCAATCACAAGCCAGGAGACTCTGCACTCCACCCAGCATGACGTGGTACCCTTACACGTAGATAGCAGTGGTTGGCTGGCCAGATCAGGTGACCCTGGGATAGACTAGCCGCTGCCCGCGCTGCTCGGATCATTCTGTGTCTGGATGCCGCTAGGGAGAGAGCTGCTGCTGGTCAGGGAAAGCGTTAGGGTGTTCTATTAGCTTACTGTTAGGCAGGAGTGATTCTCAAAGAACCCAACAGCCCTTCTTAGGGCTACAATAACGTTCTACTTTTTTTATTTTAATTTGCATCTAGTACCATTTTGTGAGGAATTAGCAGGGGGACTTGCTACCGTTGTGTTTAGCTCTTAGTGGCACACATATCCATAGCAAAGACCGAAGTGGGAAAATTTAGTAGGGGTTGGATTTCAATTAGGCACTAACTCAGTGTCATCTCATCTGGCATAGTAGTGTGCTTTGATACTTGGCTAGAAAATAGCCATAGGAGAATACAAAGAGCTTACTTACGCATACAGTAGCGTTCTATATATTTGATTTCTGGTTGATCTGCTGGTGGCTGTACTTTCTGCAGTGCATGTACTAGCCAATTCTGAGCAATTTGTAGTGAGACTTGCGACCGCTGTGTTCTGCGCTTAGTGACGCACATATCCATAGCAAAGACCGAAGTGGGAAAATTTAGTAGGGGTTGGATTTCAATTAGGCACTAACTCAGTGTCATCTCATCTGGCATAGTAGTGTGCTTTGATACTTGGCTAGAAAATAGCCATAGGAGAATACAAAGAGCTTACTTACGCATACAGTAGCGTTCTATATATTTGATTTCTGGTTGATCTGCTGGTGGCTGTACTTTCTGCAGTGCATGTACTAGCCAATTCTGAGCAATTTGTAGTGAGACTTGCGACCGCTGTGTTCTGCGCTTAGTGACGCACATATCCATAGCAAAGACCGAAGTGGGAAAATTTAGTAGGGGTTGGATTTCAATTAGGCACTAACTCAGTGTCATCTCATCTGGCATAGTAGTGTGCTTTGATACTTGGCTAGAAAATAGCCATAGGAGAATACAAAGAGCTTACTTACGCATACAGTAGCGTTCTATATATTTGATTTCTGGTTGATCTGCTGGTGGCTGTACTTTCTGCAGTGCATGTACTAGCCAATTCTGAGCAATTTGTAGTGAGACTTGCGACCGCTGTGTTCTGCGCTTAGTGACGCACATATCCATAGCAAAGACCGAAGTGGGAAAATTTAGTAGGGGTTGGATTTCAATTAGGCACTAACTCAGTGTCATCTCATCTGGCATAGTAGTGTGCTTTGATACTTGGCTAGAAAATAGCCATAGGAGAATACAAAGAGCTTACTTACGCATACAGTAGCGTTCTATATATTTGATTTCTGGTTGATCTGCTGGTGGCTGTACTTTCTGCAGTGCATGTACTAGCCAATTCTGAGCAATTTGTAGTGAGACTTGCGACCGCTGTGTTCTGCGCTTAGTGACGCACATATCCATAGCAAAGACCGAAGTGGGAAAATTTAGTAGGGGTTGGATTTCAATTAGGCACTAACTCAGTGTCATCTCATCTGGCATAGTAGTGTGCTTTGATACTTGGCTAGAAAATAGCCATAGCAATAGGATAGCATTGTTTGGTTTTAAAAACTCAAAAAAAAACAAAAAACACAAAAAAAAAAAAAAAACACAAAAAAAAACAAAAAAAAGTAAAAAAAAAAATAAAGTTATAACTCTCATTTTAAAAATGTTTAACCCGAGGGCTAGGGGTAGAGGACGAGGGCGGGGACGTGGGCGTCCAACTACTGCAGGGGTCAGAGGCCGTGGTCCTGGGCGGGGTGAGACACCACCTGCTGATGAGGGAGCAGGGGAACGCCGCAGAGCTACACTCCCTAGGTTCATGTCTGAAGTTACTGGGACTTGTGGTAGAGCACTGTTGAGGCCAGAACAGTGCGAACAGGTGATGTCGTGGATTGCTGACAATGCTTCGAGCAATTTGTCCACCACCAGTCAGTCTTCCACGCAGTCCACCCATGTCACCGAAATCGCCACTCCTCCAGCTCCTGCACCTCAGCCTCCTCCCCCCCAGTCTGCCCCCTCCCAGGAAAATTTGGCATTTGAACCGGCATACTCTGAGGAACTGTTTTCTGGACCCTTCCCACAGTCACAAACCACTTGTCCGGTTGCTGCTGAGCAATTTTCCGATGCCCAGGTTTTCCAACAGTCACAGTCTGTGGGTGATGATGACCTTCTTGACGTAGTGGAAGTGTGTAAAGAGGTGTCCGACGATGAGGAGACACGGTTGTCAGACAGTGGGGAAGTTGTTGTCAGGGCAGGAAGTCCGAGGGGGGAGCAGACTGAGGGATCGGAGGATGATGAGGTGACAGACCCAAGCTGGGTTGAGAGGCCGGGTGAACACAGTGCTTCTGAGACGGAGGAGAGTCCTCGACCAGAACAGGTTGGAAGAGGCAGTGGTGGGGCCAGACGGAGAGGCAGGGCCAGAGCTGGTGCATCAGCGCCAAATGTGTCAACTAGTGAAGCTCCCGTGGCGAGGGCTCCTGCGGCGAGGGCTAGATCTTCAGAAGTCTGGAGGTTCTTTAAGGAAACACCGGATGACCGACGGACTGTGGTGTGCAACATTTGCCAAACCAGGCTCAGCAGGGGTTCCACCACTACTAGCTTAACTACCACCAGTATGCGCAGGCATATGAATGCTAAACACCCCACTCAGTGGCAACAAGCCCGTTCACCTCCGGCCGTGCACATCACTGCTCCTTCCCCTGTGTCAGCTGCTAGTCAGCCCCCTGCCCAGGACCCTGCCACAAAAACCCCATCGTCGCCTCCACGATCCTCCACAGCATCCACCAGCGTTCAGCTCTCCATACCCCAGACGCTGGAGCGGAAACGCAAATATAGTGCAACCCACCCGCACGCCCAAGCCCTTAATGTGCACATCTCCAGATTGCTTAGCCTGGAGATGCTGCCCTATAGGCTAGTAGAGACCGAGGCCTTTCGCAACCTCATGGCGGCGGCCGCCCCTCGGTATTCGGTCCCCAGCCGCCACTACTTTTCCCGATGTGCCGTCCCAGCCCTGCACCAGCACGTGTCAGACAACATCATCCGTGCCCTGACCAACGCCGTTTCTGACAAGGTCCACCTGACCACGGACACGTGGACGAGTGCTGCCGGGCAGGGCCACTATATATCGCTGACGGCACATTGGGTTAACTTGGTGGAGGCTGGGACCGAGTCTGACACTGGGGCTGCTCATATACTGCCGACGCCGAGGATTGCGGGGCCTACCTCGGTCCAGGTGTTTCAGGCCTACTATGACTCCTCCTCCTCCCACCCCTCCTCCACCTCCTCCTCCGAACTACCATCCGTGGGCACGGCGCCATCAGTCGGTAGCTCTAGGCACAGCAGCAGTGCCGTCGCTAAGCGACAGCAGGCGGTGCTCAAACTGCTGAGCCTAGGCGACAAAAGGCACACCGCCCAAGAGCTATTACAGGGCATCACGGCGCAGACTGATCTGTGGCTGGCACCGCTGAACCTCAAGCCGGGAATGGTTGTGTGTGACAACGGCCGTAACCTGGTGGCGGCTCTGCAACTCGGCAGACTGACACATGTGCCATGCCTGGCCCATGTGTTAAATCTGATAGTTCAGCGTTTCCTCAAGACATACCCCAATCTGTCTGATTTGCTCACGAAGGTGCGCCGCATCTGTGCGCATTTCAGGAAGTCCAGCCCAGATGCTGCCACTCTCAGGGCAGCGCAGCGCCGCCTCCAACTGCCCGCTCACCGACTGTTGTGCGACGTGCCCACGAGGTGGAATTCAACACTGACCATGTTATCCAGAGTTTACCAGCAGCGCAGAGCGATTGTAGACTGCCAGATGTCAACTTCCACCAGAACTGGTAGTCAGGTCAGTCAGCTTCCTCAAGTCTACAATGAGGAGTGGACGTGGATGTCTGATATCTGTCAGGTGCTGAGTAACTTTGAGGAGTCAACACAGATGGTCAGTGGCGATGCCGCCATCATCAGCCTCACCATCCCGCTGCTTGGCCTGTTGAAAAACTCTCTGGTCAGCATGAAGTCGGAAGCTTTGCGCTCGTCACAAGAGACAGGGGAAGAATATTCCCTTGTTGATAGCCAAAGCACCCTCAGGTCTGTTTCTCAGCGCATATCGGAGGAGGTGGAGGTGGAGGAGGATGAGGAGGAAGAGGAGGAGAATGTTGGTGAGACACAAGAGGGGACCATTGTTGAGTCCTTTACTGTTCAGCGTGTATGGGCAGAAGAAGAGGAGTTGGAGGAGTTGGAGGAGGAGGAAATGGACAGTCAGGCCAGTGAGGGGAGTGAATTCTTACGCGTTGGTACTCTGGCGCATATGGCAGATTTCATGCTAGGCTGCCTATCCCGTGACCCTCGCGTTCAAAGAATTTATTCCAGCACCGATTACTGGGTGTTCACTCTCCTGGACCCACGGTACAAGCAAAATCTTTCCACTCTCATCCCTGCAGAGGAAAGGAGTGTGAGAATGCATGAATACCAGCAGGCCCTGGTGCACAAGCTGAAACAGTATTTCCCTTCTGACAGCGCTAGCGGCAGAGTGCGTAGTTCTGCGGGACAAGTAGCGAGGGAGAGTAGGCGAGCAGGCAGCTTGTCCAGCACTGGCAAGGGTACGCTTTACAAGGCTTTTGCCAGCTTTATGTCACCCCAGCAAGACACTGTCACCTGTCCCCAGTCTCGGCAGAGTAGGGCTGATCTTTACAGAAAGATGGTGAGGGAGTACGTAGCTGACCATACCATCGTCCTAAATGATCACACAGCTCCCTACAACTACTGGGTTTCAAAGCTGGACATGTGGCACGAACTGGCGCTGTACGCCTTGGAGGTTCTTGCCTGCCCTGCCGCTAGCGTCTTGTCCGAGCGGGTTTTCAGTGCAGCTGGTGGCATCATCACCGATAAGCGTACACGCCTGTCGACTGACAGCGCTGACAGGCTGACGCTTATTAAAATGAATAAAGGCTGGATTTCTCAGAATTTCCAATCTCCACCAGGTGAAGGAAGCTCAACCTGAATAATTGATCCACTCCTCCTCCTCCTCATTTTCCTCCTTCTCCTCCTCTTTGTACAGTAAAGCAGAGGAAAATGGCTATTTTTTGACAGGGCCCACTGGCTCTTGCTATAGTACTTCATGCATTTAATTTTTCTGGAGGGCCACCTACCCGGTCCTCTGTTTGAAACAATTTTTGTGAGTGCCACATACAGGCACTCAATCTATTCCATTTTACTGCAGGGCCACCTACCTGCTCCTCTGGTTTGAAACATTTTTGGGACTGCCACATACAGGCACTCAATCTATTCCATTTTACTGGAGGGCCACCTACCTGCTCCTCTGGTTTGAAAAATGTTTGGGACTGCCACATACAGGCACTATCCAAATTAAATTGTCTCCATAGCAGCCTCCACACGTTGTCTCCATTGCTACCTCCAAAAGTCGTCCATATAGCTGCCTCCATACATCGTCCCTTTATCAAACGAGGTGTGTCAGGCAGAAATTTGGGTTGTTTTCATGGATTCCACATCAAAGTTGTTAACTTTGTCGCCACCCTGCTGTGTTATCCACAAAATATACTGGCAAACTTTTACCATTTAGGGATATTATTTCAGCGCTTCTTGCGCATCTGTTTACATTCCCCTCACCCGGCATATCCTAAACTTATAAGAACGCTACTACACTTGATCTTAT
This sequence comes from Engystomops pustulosus, assembly GCF_040894005.1. Lineage (NCBI taxonomy): Eukaryota > Metazoa > Chordata > Amphibia > Anura > Leptodactylidae > Engystomops > Engystomops pustulosus. The sequence goes on along the minus strand of NC_092420.1, from coordinate 63,581,806 downwards.
ACAAAAGGTTCTTAGAAGTGCTGTTTGGGGAGTAGCCTAGAGACAGGGGCTTGAATTGGCGAAAGCTCGCCTGGCAGCGGAGCGCCAGCTCCATGCGCATCATGCGCTTCTTGCGCATCTGTTTACATTCCCCTCACCCGGCATATCCTAAACTTATAAGAACGCTACTACACTTGATCTTATACAAAAGGTTCTTAGAAGTGCTGTTTGGGGAGTAGCCTAGAGACAGGGGCTTGAATTGGCGAAAGCTCGCCTGGCAGCGGAGCGCCAGCTCCATGCGCATCATGCGCTTCTTGCGCATCTGTTTACATTCCCCTCACCCGGCATATCCTAAACTTATAAGAACGCTACTACACTTGATCTTATACAAAAGGTTCTTAGAAGTGCTGTTTGGGGAGTAGCCTAGAGACAGGGGCTTGAATTGGCGAAAGCTCGCCTGGCAGCGGAGCGCCAGCTCCATGCGCATCATGCGCTTCTTGCGCATCTGTTTACATTCCCCTCACCCGCCATATCCCAAACTTATAAGAACGCTACTACACTTAACTTGGTGCAGGCTGGGACCGAGTCTGACCCTGGGGCTGGTCATATACTGCCGACGCAGAGAATTGCGGGGCCTACCTAGGTCCAGGTCTCAAAGGCCTACTATACCTCCTCCCACCCCTCCTCCACCTCCTCCTCCTCCGAATTACCATCCGTGGGCATGGCGCCATCAGTCGGTAGCTCTAGGCACAGCAGCAGTGCCGTCGCTAAGCGACAGCAGGCGGTGCTGAAACTGCTGAGCCTAGGCGATAAAAGGCACACCGCCCAAGAGCTATTACAGGGCATTCCACATCAAAGTTGTTAACTTTGTCGCCACCCTGCTGTGTAATCCACAAAATATACTTGCAAACTTTTACCATTTAGGGATATTATTTCAGCGCTTCTTGCGCATCTGTTTACATTCCCCTCACCCGCCATATCCTAAACTTATAAGAACGCTACTACACTTGATCTTATACAAAAGGTTCTTAGAAGTGCTGTTTGGGGAGTAGCCTAGAGACAGGGGCTTGGATTGGCAAAAGCTCGCCTGGCTGCAGAGCGCCAGCTCCATCCCAAGATCCAACTAACATAGTTGCAGCACCTTTAATCTACTACTAGTTCACTGCCTCCATAATAATAATAATAATAATCTTTATTTATATAGCGCCATCATATTCCGTAGCGCTTTACAAATCATAGGAAACAAATACAAATGTATTGTAACAGAGCACAACATTTGTATGGAACAACAGGAGTGAGGTCCCTGCTCGCCAGAGCTTACGGTTTATGAAGATGATGGGGTAACACGAGGTAAAAGAATATTTAACGGTCAAGCCATTCTTCTTAGGGAATAGAACAAAATATAATAAATGGAATTGCTGTCGCTTGAACCACTCAGCCGTCATCTTATATACCAGGTCCAGGGTGAATGGGACTGCAGAGAAGTCTGGTGCCTGTTGGTTGCTGGATAACAGATGGGAGGACGACACAGGACGGGTTAGTAGAAGAGTTAAAACTTCATGCAGTTAATGAGTGTTATAGGCTTGCCTAAAGAAATGGGTTTTAAGAGCACGTTTGAAACTTTGGAGGTTAGGTATTAGTCTGATAGTCCAGGGCAGAGCATTCCATAGAATTGGTGCAGCTCTAGAGAAGTCTTGGAGACGCGAGTGGGAGGTCCGCACTAGGGTAGAGGTTAATCTAAGATCACTGGCGGATCTAAGAGCACGGGTTGGGCGATAGACTGAGATAAGAGAGGAGAGGTAGGGGGGTGCAGCATTATACAGAGCTTTATGGATGAGGGTTATTATTATTTTAAACTGTATTCGAAAGGAGACTGGCAGCCAGTGCAGCGACTGGCATGAACTGTAAGCATACATGGTCCCCTTATCAAACGAGCTGTGTCAGGCAGAATTTTGGGTTGTTTTCATGGCTTCCATGTTAACTTTGTCGCCACCCTGCTGTGTAATCCACAAAATATACTGGCAAACTTTTATCATGTACCGATATTATTTGAGCGCTTCTTGCTCACCTCCTTTGGTTCCTCTCTGACACCCATTGGTTTGAAGCCTGAGTCCAATTAGGGTATGTCGCCATGCCACTCTCTAGCCTGCTGCCGCTGCCTCTGCCTCTGCATGCCGTCCCCTATAGTGTCAGGGTCAATTATTGGATGTTTTACATGCTATCTAGCTTCATTCTGTCACTCTGTCATGGCCATGCTGTTGCCCATAATTTCGGCATAATGGTGCGATTAAGCAGCCTCAGAGGCATCCATGCATGCTGCCCCTGCTGTTTCCTGTCCATTTCCGTGGTGTTTCCATCCTTTTCTGAGGTTCCCAGGTGTTTGGCCAAGCTTCCCTGTGCAGAGCCTTGGTCCCCTTGAAAAATGCTCGAGTCTCCCATTGACTTCAATGGGGTTCGTTATTCGAGACGAGCACTCGAGCATCGGGAAAAGTTCGTCTCGAATAACGAGTACCCGAGCATTTTAGTGTTCGCTCATCTCTAAAAAAAACCCATTTAAGGAAACATTAACACCCAGTGTGATCCTACTATTACAATCGCAATATACAGTCATTATTTCAGGGAAATTCAAGTTCCCTGCCTTGTTCCCAGACCGATGTTGCGATCTGCTTGTGTTTTGTCATTTTAATGAATGGCATTGTTGTCCATAACGACAATTTAACCAGATCAATTACAAATGACAAGTCATTCATCACTCCGCCATCTAGACTCACTAATGTATGGTTAACTTACGTCTCAGCAAGGGGATGGGGGCTCATTGCAGACCAGGTGGTGTGTAAGTGTGCGGCACAAATGGTTAGTTTCATTAAATGCTACTTTTACCATTTCTGTAAATGAGGACCACATCTGACGGAACCGCAATTAGTTCCCACATTAATCATATCCCTGTGGGATGCTAACATAGATGGTGAGTCCATGTATAGATGATTTGATTCTTTATACTGGGGTCTGTATTGGGTCATTAATAAACATTTTTCTATTTTATTCTTTTCTGCTGTAGGCGGAGCTTTGTTATCTTTTGCTCACTGAGAGAGGTAGTGTCCGACACTCTTCCACTATCTGGCTTCTACTTCCTTTCATATCTTACTATAAATGATAATGCAAGAAAAGACAATCCTGACATGTATATTTCAGTAAATACTTATACGTGATAATTATTGCTTATCTTTTATTGTACCCTATATCCTGTTGCTCTCAGCCCCCACCTTTCTGAGGGAGTGGTTAATAGTGTAGCAGTGCTGAGTCACACAACCACCATCTATCTCTCTCTCTCTCTCTCAATGTTCCAGCAAGCAATTGTGTACAACATCCTACTGCCCCAGAAAGTGAAAGTAAAGGGAGCTGTATATGTTGTAGTTGAATATTGGCATATTACATAATCAACTGTGTCAAGTGTTACCAATCCCCTTTTCAAAGGGTGCGTGTCCTTGGATATCTGATCCTGTATGCACTGATTAGTCAATGGTGCATAATGACTAACATGTCCCCAACCAGTAACACCCTGTTGTCATTTAAAAAGAGCCTGTCACCAAGGATCCACCAAAAACCACACACAGTACCTTTTAGTTGTCTTTATATATGCTCCACTGATCCATGGTATTAGAGCCACTGTTCAAGTACACTGTTCTATTCATTGAGGTGGGGAGCTGCAGTAGATACTCTGTACACCCCACCTCCAGACTGCTAACCCTGCCCCCTAGTGAATGAGAGAGAATTGTGACTCTATGAAGACAATTCCTGAAGGCAAATTGAGGTTGATTTGTATTCATATAGTCAGGTCTCTCTCAGTCCCCACTTTTCTGAGGGAATGGTTAATAATGTAGCAGTGCTGAGTCCCACAACCACAATCTGTCTCTCTCTCTCAATGTTCCAGCTAGGGAATGTGTACAGCATCCTACTGCCCCTGAAAGTGAAAGCAAGGGATGTTACATATGTCTGTAGCTGAATATTGGCTGATGGTCCCTAATTAATAGTTCAATATGGCTGCATCTTCTGTAGCAGTAAGACCTGTCAATCCAGAACAAGGAGACAGGGCAGTGCAGTGAACACTGCATATGCAGGACCCCTTTACTATCATTGGATTCACATTAGGTGATAACTGGTTAATTTGCATGGCAGGTTCTCTTTAAAGGGGTGCTCTCTATTTAAGGTCCATCAGCTGTTTTGACCATACAAAGCTGCAGAAAGTGTATTTGATCTGGAGATCTGTGTAACCATACCTTTGTGTATATTGTAAGTAGCAGCAGGACTGTAAAAAAATTAATTTATATACCAGGATTGTATCTGGACATAAGGGAGTGCCTCACACTGCTGTGTTCATAAATATCTGCATTTTATGCATTCAAACTGTTAACCATTACCACCTCTGCTGTAATATCTAACCAGAAGCCTAGTTATGGGAGGGGCTCTGCAGCAGTTTAGAAGGGAATCGCACAACACAGAGCCATGAAATTATTATTTCATGGGAAATATATTTTGGAAAACTAGATTCTGTTAATAAAAATGACATTAATATCATGTCCATGTCCTGAAAATAACCAGTATGGAGTTCATGAATAGAGTTTTTCCGCTCTTGTCACAACACGGTGAGCCGTGTACTGAGGTGTCGCCTTTGTAAGGTTGTGATTATCTACGGCATAGGTTATCCCTAAGCTCCTACAACAAGAAAGGCAAACTCAGACCCAAGCGATCAGAGCTTACTCTCTGCAGTTGTGTGTCTCTCCGGGCTGCAGACATCTGTCAAACAGGGAACTCGAATGCACAGCAAGCTCTTCACAAACAATCCCATGTCAAGCCATCAGCTGTACTAAGCTAGGCAATGCTTTCAGGAATCCAGAATCTATATTAAATAGGACTGAAGGTTTTAAATGCTTGTGGTTGGGAGCAAAAAATGTAGGAAAACCATTCTACTAACTACTTAAATATTCACTATTGTATATTAATAGTGCCATTAGCCCGTCTCCAATTTAGCACATCAAAGCAAAACCTTCATCTCCTGCCGGTGGATTATATGAACATGAGTGACATCTGTAATCTTATAGGTTTGCAATTTAGGAAATGCTTTTAAATCTTCCCATTAACTGAGTAGCAGTTCTTTAAGAACCCAGGGATATAATGGCTCATTTAAAGCGTTATCTGAACTTCGACCCTTACAACACTAAATACCTTTTTTTCGGATACTTACTAATTGTTAGCAGCCATGTTTAGCATTCCTCGCCTATCATACAGGGTGCTGGATTTCAGCCAGTCACAGGGCAGGATTCTCGCTAATACCCTGGAATTCTTGCTTATTAGCATATGGTATATGTAAGCAAACTTGAGTCATATGCGTATAATATATGACCTAAGGCTCAGAGTGCCAGATAAGATGGTACTAGTTTAAGCCTGCATGAAAATGATTAACCTCCACTGGTATCTAGCATCTACACAACTGTAGGGAAGCAGAACAAAAAAGGGAAAATACAACTGGATCATGAGCCCTATTACTTGTATGGCTCATTTTGAAGGACAGCGATTGAGTTGCACAATGTCCAATGTCCAGTCTAAGAAGCACATTCAAACAGTGTGGGACATGGGGTTCCTTGGCTTCGTCAGTAGTGTTAAAGGGGACACAAACCACAAAGTACAACTTTCCCCTGAAGTTTCGGTTTGGTCATAGTTCATACGAACCTCAATTTTAAAATTCTGTTCGGTTCAGTCCTGCCACCAATTTTGGGCTTTAACTCTTTACTTTTACAGTGCCATGTAAATGGGTGGGCCACATGTTGCCACTAACCCGCTTGTGGCGCAGGGTGCCACTATGTTTGGGAGGTTCGCCGCTCCCTAATGATGTCATAAGGAGCAACGAACCTCCCTAAAAAAGCGGTGCTGAAGTTTAATTTGGGCATTTGTGCGCCGGCAGCAGTTTAGGTGTCAGCATCGATCACGGGTGATCTGGGTTCAGGTATTAAGTCACTACCTATCAAATAAAATTATTCTGGGGAACCACTATAATCTAATTTTTCCATAGGAAGGAGACCCAACTAGCCTCCAAATTAGGTTGTCTCCTGCTGTATGTCTAGGGTCTATTATTAGAGTAAAGTCTGGGCCCACCGCAGGTTCCTCTAGTACTCTGGTGGTTCAGTCCGACACTACATACAAGCTATGTAATATCCATTATACTGTCAGATCACAGTTATTGACTAACTATTATGTTACGTTGTTATGTTGAACCTAGAGGCTTTTCTGAGTACTCAAGGATACGTATTTCCTTACAACTTTGTTCCTGTGTTTGGATTTGGTTGGTTGCTGTTTGCAGGATTACATTTGGAGATGGAGTGTTTCTTCTATTGTTTTTTCCGCTACATACTTGTGTACCAAACATTATACACTCCAATGCTAGCCATTAACTTCTTCTGTATACCGAGTCCCTGTATTGCTAGGTGCTTCCTTTATGTCCATTTTAGCCTTACTTCCTGAGCCTTTCTTAAGTCTTGGGTGTACACCCTCTTTGAATTCAATGGCTTGATGTATCATTTTGGGTACATTTGCTAAATTCAACCTCAGACGGATAAATCATACAACAGATTCCACTGTTATTGAACTATAATGCCACAGTTTGTAGAACCACCTTTAGCAGTAATAACCTAAAGGAAACAATCTCTGTAGGACTTTATCAGTTTCTCACATTATTCATGAGGATTTGGCCACTCTTTTTTCCAATGTTGCTTCACTTTATTTAAGTTTATAAGGGAGCTTTTCCAACCATTCTTTTTATAGACTGGTGCCCAGAACTGGACGGCATATTCTAGATGAGGCCTTGAACAATATCCAGGCTAATTATCCCTGAGGAAGTCACCTAAGGGTGACAGTACGCATGGGGTCTGCCTAACTCCCTCTCTGACCACCTCCCTCTCTGACCATGCCTAAATGCCTCCCTTATGTGGCCATATGGAATTAGCCTGGGTATTGTATCATTGGAGCATGTGGGCGCACATGCATTAAGGGATCCTTTGCACAAGTCGGTGCACGCATTTGCTGCATTTTTGTATTCATGTTCATGCATTAGCTTGTTTACATTGCTTTGGTAGATTTAGGGAGCAAAGGGCACATGTTTGGCCCTTGGTAGTTGTTTACACCTGGCTGATGTACCTTAATAAGTGTTTTTGCGAATTGATGTCCTGTTGTTTTCATTGTTTGTCTATTTTTGTACTAATATACTTGAGATTATATTGATGGTCCTATATACGCATCCAACTGTCTTTTCTTTTTGTGGTTCTCATAGTTTCTTGGGATGCGTGGACGCTTGTTCAGTGTCTGATATTGGTAGTGCCTGTCCTCATTTTTGCTTTGTTGTCCTGATAAATTTAACAACAGAATTCAAAGCCCTTCCTGCATTTGGAGGTTCCTGATCGTCCTGTAGTGGGAGGGGGACCAATCGGGGTTGATATTTGATCACCACTGGAAAAGCTGCCAATGGCGCATGGGCGCAGCCATATTGGCTCAGATTGCGGCCCCTTGTGACGTCATTGAGGAGCGGCAATCTGTTACAGACTGAGATAATACAAAGGTCTGAGGCTGTTTCGTTTTAGCACATTTATTACAATGTGTGATTTGCACATACGGTTAATGTACCTCTGGGGGTCTATACAATAGTAAAAAAAATTAATTAAAAAAAAACTAAAATTTCTAATCACCCCCTCTCCCTAGATAGTAAAAATCATATACATTTTAGCTATCTCTGCATCCCAAAATGTCCGATCTATCAAAATATAATGATTAATACCGGTATTTAACCGCATAACTGCAACCAAAGTCGAAAATGCTACTTTTTTTCCGTTTTGCAAAATAAAATAAAAAATCTATAAATAGTTATCAAAATTTCATAAAGTCATCAAAATGGTAGCACTGATAACATCATCAAAAGTTGCAAAAAAATGACACCACATACAGCTCTGTTCACTGAAGTTTGAGAAAATTATTAGCACCAGGATAAGGCAAAATGAAGAATTTCTTTTTTGTACAGGAGGTTTTAATTTTTTGTAAATGTGTGGAACCATTATAAAATCTGTATCAATTTTGTATCCCTGTGATGGTACTGACCCAAAGAATAAAAGGAACGTGTAATTTTGGGTGCAAAGTGAAAGCCGTAGAAAGCCCTCAAGAAAATGGTGCAAATGCATTTTTGTAATCAATTTCACTGCATAAGAAATTAATTTTTGAAGGTGGGGAGTGAAAAATGAAAAAGTGAAAAAGAACCTGGTCGTTAAGGGGTTAAAATCAAAGAATTGATTTTTCTTATGACTGCTTACTTAGGATAGTAAATGGTTATAGGTGAAGTTCAGTTTTGAGATTTGCTGCACAGTTGGCATTGTTATAAGTTCCATTCATACAGTTGTGATGATACATAGGCATATAGCAGTGCTGGCAGTATCTCACAGCGCAAGAGGAATCATGAAGTGTCTGGTTACCGAGTCCCCGCCCACACTCTGCAAACTTACACTGACCATCACTGAGTTACAAGAGCTAAAGCAGCAATACAACTGAGTAAAACGGTAAAGTAGGGGGTTAAAAATGATCTTTTAGTGTAAACATCAGTAGGGGATTAAAATTTGAGAACTTTAATTCATGGGCAAACCCCTTCAACTGAAATTGTTTGGCAGCTTTGGCTTTAGTAGACTGGCAGACGACTCTCCAGACAGGTGGCACTTTGTTTCTCACACCTCTTGTTTCTAGGTATTTGCTTATTGGTAGTTACCGGCAGCTGAGTCGTAGATTTATCAACCAGCTGCGGGGGAAGTGTCAGCAGTATTTTTGTTTGATAGTATAAATACTATAATTATCAGGATTCATGATTTTTATGGTTGCCAAACTTTTAGGCCTCGGTCAGATGAGGTGATAATTAAAAATACTACTTTTTATGTTAGTGATTAAACTTTTTTCTCAATTACAAGTGTGCGGGACCATTGTATAGACCTCTTTTTTTGGGTACCTATAATAGGTATATCAGGATCTTTGTGGCTGCTACACTGTATGACATGTAAACAACAGAGTAGTAGGAAACATATATGAGGTACAGTACTTTCCAAAGGGTTCCAGCAAATGTGACTTAATATGGGAGGCAATACATATATTGTGCCTATTACTTTGATGCAACTTATGATCTTAGGATGATCTCAGGCTGATTTTGACATTGCTAAATGTAACACAGAACAAACATTGTTCAAAATGCTAAAAACTTTTTACAATCATACATGTTTCACTTGGTTCACAAAAGTAAAACATGCTGCCAAATCTGAGAGCAGGATGATATGTGGGGAGAGAAGTTCAGCTCCAAAGAAAGTCCAAAGTCACAGAATTTGAGCATGGTACTTCAATCTATTTGTGAAACCTCTACCGTCCTGGATATTCCACAATATATGCGAAGTGTATTTGAAAAGGACATTACTGGGGGGCTGTGTGGGGGACATTACTGGGGGGCCGTGTGGGGGACATTACTGGAAGATGTGGGGGCATTTCTTAGGGATCGTTCACACGTGGCACTAGCCCCATCACATATGCGTTCTCAATGAAACGAGCACCGAGTAACGAGTCATGCTCCTCCCTTCAGGCTCAGTATTATGTATTATTTAATAAATTAGCTTTACCTGGAGTGTTCCTTTTATCCTTGACCTAAACATTTTGGACAATTGTATGCAGCCGACTTTATGGAAATATAATTAGGTCCAAAGAAGGAGCACTAGAAATTGCAAGCCTGATCCTCTAGTCCAGCATCAACTTTTGACCTAACAAATTCGGGATTTATAGCAAAAAAACCTCCACATTAAAAGTTTGTAGAAAGAATGAAAAGATGTGATCATCTACAATTGTAATGTACATGGATTTAGAGTTCTCAGGCAAATCATGCTCCCTTATCTAAAAATATGGATATACAGTACTAGGAGGAGTAAATCCTGACAGGAGTCTTAGGAGAAATGGTGGGAGTACTTTTTTTTTTACGTCACCCATACATGGTGATTGACACACACATATATAGTTAAAGCTGTCAACCATTATGTGGGATTGGACCCCTAGAGATCTGAAACAATCCTATCAGTATAGTGTGTGGTAGTGATACCGATATTTGTACTTGCATTATAATATTGTTCTCTCCATGCTCTATGGTTCGGGAGGGAAAGGTCACAAAATGGCCAGCATAAGTATTAGAGACATCTCAAGTGAGGAAAGGATTGAAAATTTTAGAACATTTACTTCCCATTCCAAGTGTGGATGTACTTGCCTTTTTAAGCACAAACATTCACATATAATACAGAAGTTGGACAAGAAGATCCTAAAATGAAATATTGATAGAGGTTCTCAAGTAATTTTCCTGGTTCCTTTTGGCCTCTCAACACCATTCATGATAATTTAGGCAATGCAGTTATAGGAAGTAGGTATAATGTTTCACCTACTACCATCACACTAATCCCTTTCATAGGGTTCATGCTCATATGTTTCATCATCATTTCATCTTGCTACTATGTCAGTGGGGATTAAAATATGATAACAGCCAACACAGGAAGCCCCAATATGATGGGTTAATTTTAGCTTCATGTCTGCTATACTTACAATGTAAAATGTAAATGTATCTAATACTTACAGATAAAAACAACAACTATATATAAGGACCTACAAACCAGTTTTTTTATATATGTGTGGTGTCCACAAGTGTCCCATGGTACACATGTTTCACTTACTGGGACTTCTAGGATGGCAATCTCCCATAGTTCCAAGTCAATACAGCCAGGGGCTAGCATGCCCAGCCCTATCTTGTGATTGCTAGACATTTCCAGTAGCCCCCAATATGCCTGTCTCTTAGACTAGCACCCCTACTTCTTGGTTAAGTTATAAAGTAAATATCAGTTTAAGACTTCGCAATTCTCATCTTTAGTCACCAAAAAATCTTACTATAAACATACCCATTTGAATTGTTCTAGTGATTACGTAGTGTATTTGGCCCCTTGCACGTTCTGTAAGGTTCAGTATGTAGGCTGCACCATTAGATCCCTCAAAAAAAGAATTGCTGAACATATCACCGGTGCGACAAAACAAGGGCTTACATAGTCCTCAGGTATGTCTGGTCTCTCACAACACTTCCATGAGGTTCATAACTGTGAGGTCTCTCACTTGTCTCTCATTCCGATAGAACGTCATTTGTTAATTTGTTAGATTTTGACCGTTAAAGATGTATACCGTTTGGTAAAGGTTTAATACATGTTACTCCTGGAGTAGAAAGAAAAAACAAAAAAAACTTAATACTTACCTAGACACCAGACTGCTCTCTGCTTTTAAGTCAGTAAACTCTAGACACCTAAACAGTAGACACCTAAAAATCCATGGATCGAAAAAGTTAAATATAAAACATGTAAACATTCAAGAAAATGCACAAAGTGCAGAAAAAAAAAATAGCTTAAAAAATGGTGACCTTTTCCTCAAACGCTCTATAAGGTTGTCTCATTAGATAACAATTTTTGATACTAGGAAACCTGTGGCTGACCAAGCTTTACCCAAGCACCAGCTGCCGAAGAAGAATGTAGTGAACATATAAACAAACTCCACTACGACGGAAGATTCTTATACTGTGCTACATTTTGACAGAGAGAGGAATTTTTAGCCGGAAACCCTATTATGTTATATGTAGCAGGGATATGTATATTATATACATATCCCTGCTACCCTGGGAAACAGCGAATCACAATTATAGGTTGGTTTTGCTTTCTTTGTATCATATATCACTTTGATTCACAGAGTCCCATGCTCTGTATTGTGGTTGGTCCGTGAAACATTACACAGCACAGTCTGTGATTCACGGACCAACCACAATAGTCTGAAACTGCCCTAAGTAAATGGCTTTATGATGCATAACACTTAATAGATACAAGTAGAATCAGCCTCTACCATTAGCCATAAAGAAGTTGGTACTTTTGCCCTATTGTGATCACGCACAGCCAGTACACAGCTATAAAACTGTTCCTCGAGTGTTTATCATAAAATATAAAACTCAATTTAACTATAGCATTTTAATCTTTTATTACTTAAATACACCATACTAGAGCAAGTCTCTGAAAATATCACAAATAAAAGTTTTTCTTCAATCAGCAAGTAGGTGAAAATTTCTACACAATAGCAGATTCTTTCCCCGCCCCTTCCCTTTTGCCACGGGAAGCAGCAACAATAAGACAAACAAAAATTTAAAAATAAAAAAAAAATAAAATAACACATACATGCATACGTACATTGTATTTTACAGAGAGATACAATAAAAGTGTTTGTGATAAAGTACCACAAAAGCTACAACTCCCCTTTATCTTATGTTCACTTGGATTGGAACATTCTTCCTCACAGCACGTAAAATAGACAAAGAGTGAGTAGAGCCGTCAAGGGAGAGGGTGCAAACTCTGGCCAGTGCCCTGCTAATCGGTAATGAGGGTAGGAAGCAGTTTCTGAATGCATCTTGTAATTGATTTCATTAGTCATTTCCCCCCTCGTCACAAAGTCCTCCCGTGGACTGCTCTTTAATGTTTCCAAGAGTCTCCCAATTTGCCCAGGTTCATGGAATCCTTAATATGTGTCTTCAGTCATTTTCATACACCAATAAATGTGGGAAGGGCAACCAAGAAGAGAAAAAAGGTGCAATGGCATGAAGCTGGCACTGACGCTAGCTACAAAGGTGACGTGTCTACTGGAGACGTATGGGATCCATCTGCGATGAACAGAACTTGAGATGAAGGCACACATTCTGTTTGATTCTGAACTTTTAACAAACCTAAAAAAGAAAAAAAACAGAGAAATATTTTATAAGTCTGGTTTGCAGAAGTTTGAGATAAAATGATTTTAATGTGTGTCATATGCACAGACTTTAGGTGTGGAAGGCAAAGCTTTGGAGAACATCAAGATCATCCTGGAAGGAAACCTCTGACGTACACATGTACCAGATGTCACAGTGTAAATCTAATGAAAATAGTGGAGGTTGTACATATGGAGGTGGACAACCATTTTAGTCTTAGGCTACCTACACATGAATTCCCAAACCTTTGGCAAGATAAACTGTTGTTTTCTTTTGTATTTCATGACTAATAAGCATCAGTCCGGCATCTGATTTTTATAGATCCTCCTAAACGTAAAGTTTAGGATCTAAACTATTAGTTTATTGGTAATCGGTGAAAAAAATCGGTTCTGACTAGGACTTGCTCTACTTTCTAATGGATTGGTCTTGCAATACCAAGCATAACCAGGGTCATACTTCTAGCAGCTCACTGGCTGTAAGTTGGAACTCCAATGAACTGATATTGGTGACCTATATGAAGAATAGCACAACAATAAAAAAAAATCTTGAAAACTCCAATAACTTTATAATGTGTTATACTACTGTAATAAAAATGACATATACCTAAAAGAGAGAAAGTTTTACCTTTAAGTTAAAAAGAAAATCAGTTTAAATTTAAGTTAAAAAGAAAATCAGTTTAAATTCCAAGTCTAAAATTTTACGAAAATTAAAAAATATATAAAAATGCTAATATAACAGAAGTTCAAATCAGTTTTAAAATACTCTTAACCTATGAGGGCACCAAGCAAGTAAAAACTTGAGGTCTCTGACTAAGTTCAAGATCCCCACCCCCCTCCTTCAGGAGCACCAGACTTTCAAGCTAATTAAAGTGGTGCGGGAGTAGAGGTTCAATTCCCAGGAGTTGAAGCTCAGTGTGAGAAAGGTAATTTGGCTGTCCAGAACAAAGAGATTAGAGAGCAGCCAGTGAGCATATTTAATAAATGAGCATCAAATGTCCTCTACTATGGACACAGACAACTCCAATTATATAACAACGAGGGAATTGTTGAGTGATATGTAAACTAGAAGATTTTTTTTAATAACCAATAAAGTGAATAGCGTAGACCTTGGTTTAAAAAGAGGCCAGAATAGATAACATAATACTCTATATGCTGATTGATTGTACAGGTGAGTTTGCTTGATTTGCCATGCTCACCCACCCTCTTGCCAAACACAACGTAACAAAGAACTTAATTAACAAGTAAGTAAATACGGAGGGGCACAACTACATGCGGTAGCCTGTAATTACAAAGAAACTTAATTAGGAACTCCCGTTAACAAAATAGCTTTCAGAGCTATGATCTTTGTGTTTTTTTGTTTCTTCAGGTGTATGGACGGTGGCCCAATTTTTTTTTTTCGATATTGCATTGGAATGAATGTATATTTCAACTGCATATAAAATGATGCTGTGAGTTGGCATTTGTGTGACATAAGAGCTTTGGTTTTGAATTCTGGCTACAAGTTAATAGCCTAACATAGATTTAATGTTTTTGAGACCAACCATGAAGTTATGGCCAGCTGTACACAAGCAAATTTGCAGTGAAACTCACTCTGGATTTATTGGCCTGAATAAATGGACATGCTGAGTTCAGTATAGCATTTCTACATTTGGGGCAGTAAATCCAGCAAGTGTCGGACTAAACTTGTAATGTCTCAGGTAGTCAACACACGCATGGCACTGTGAAAATCAAGTGTGAGCCAAAGAGGGTGTAACTGCAGTGGAAGCAGCCATAGTAGCTGCTATGGGGCCCGCAGTATCAGGGGGCCGCAGCATCCAACCTGACACACCAAAGATTGGAGGATGTGCACCATTATATACATATCATGCTGCACTTTGCACTGTATAATATGTATAAAACAATGTACATATTCCATAGTATACAGCATGAATCAACAGCTCAGATACGAAATGTTGGTGGGGGTGGGAGTATAATGATAGGACTAGAAATCTCTCATCTGTAATTCCCGCCATGTGGTCGGCAGCTACTTGGACACTGTGTAAGTGCCATAAATGTATTTATCAGTGCATAAAAGTATGCACATAAGTGTATAAATGTGTGAGTACACAAATATGTATATTTTCTGATGGGGTATGGGGCCCTAGCTCTCCTAGTTATGCCCCCGGTGCTGTTCTTTGAATCAATGGATCGGACATGGACAAAAAATAGGTGTGTGTAACAGGAAGCCTCAAACTCACAGCTACCAGGTGAGAACCAAGTAAAGCAAGTCAAACGTAAAGGATACATGACTTCAAGTTTAAAGACTGTGCAAAATAATATATTGATCCAAACGACTAAACAAGTGCCAATAAATTAGACATTTAGTTTCTTAGCTCATGGCATGTAGTAAATGGACACTTTTCTATGAGTAAAGTGACGGACCACTGGATACGCATTGCCTATGTGGTCCGTTCTTGCTAAACTTCCTATGACGTTCCTCACAACGAGCGGACCCTGCGGACGCTGATCACGTTGTATATCCACACTGCATGCTGGGAACTTATATATTTTTATTATCTATAACATATAAGATATAACATATAATACTGAATAATACTCTATATATGATTGTGCCAATCCTACACTTTGCGCTCTTGTGCCGGCAATTTGTAGGCAACAAGTCCTCATCGTTCTCGATGATTGTGATTTGGTCATCTGCTCTTCCTCATGGATTGCTCTGTTGAGGACTCGCTGTCACCCACACACCTTCATACACATAAGAAAGCAGTTGGCCCCACCAACTTTGGAGTGTGGGTGGTAACTGAAGCTCCATAAGAGCAAAGCATCGACAGTCCCTACTGTCCATATTTAATAGCCCTGAATAAACCCTAACCTCAAAATCCCAACTGTAATCCATAGTAATAAACCAATCCTGATCATCATCAATCATCTACGAGAGTCTAGACACTTCTAATAGGACATGTCAGCATCGCTCCCAACTTCCATTATAATATACACTAATTTAGTGATTCTATATTAAAAAAACATTCCTGGATAATTATTTGGCACACAAATAAAAGGACTAATAAATCCATTAAGTTGTGTTTAAATGTAATCCTATACTGAGGTAAACTGCTCTGGGAAATGGCACTAAGATATTGGGCGAATAATTGTATAAATGATATACGCGTATTAAAATACTGCTCCCTCTACAGGGAATGTTTTACTAAAATCCCGGCTTATTATATTACTCGGCAATGCGGAGCAGAGAATAAAAGCATTTTCTTTAATTCTCGGCACATTAATGAAGTTTCTATTGCAAATCCATATAGTAGCAGCAACTGGAGTATGCATTTTTTGTTTCACTGCAATAACTCAGTGCAGCGTGATTGCCTGGGTTAATGATGAAAAAGTCAAATACGCTATCAGAGCTGATGGAAAAATCTATCACCAATTTGAAATTAAAATTCATATGTGGTCAATAAGATTTACTACCCATGCAAGTGGAGCTGTAAAGAGTAAATGAATCAATGTCATCAATACATAATCAGTATGAAATATGATGTGAATACAATTATGTGCAGGAGTCGTGCATTCCTTCTTTTCCCCTGAACCAGTGCGGAATGAACAGACTTGGTGAGGACTGACAGTAATTGGTACAAATTAGACACAGCAGTTATCAAAATGCACTCACTAGAATAGCAAGGAGACTTATTAGGAAAATGAAGCTAGATCTTAAACAGTCTCGTTCTCGGAGATATTGTACAACTGTTGATCTGAATTGCCGCTCCCGATTCAGGCATTAGGGGGACATGTTCAATTTAATCTATGAATGTAAATGTGGAAAGATCATACTTTTTGCCCCTTTTTTCTAGAGTGTATTCCCGACTGCTATTTGAGCAACTAATACAATATTGATAAATGTTAGAACTTATCTATGGTGCTGGGTCATGGACCTTGAGTGTCCCTTGATGAGGTGCAGTATGTGCCCCACTATGTGACTCTGTTTTACAGATATACCCATCAATGGGACATATGGGACCTTTGACATGCATTTTTTATTGGCCAATATTATGTCTAACTCCAAGGATGATATAATGGGATGATGTTGCCCATTACCTCCCCAATTAAACCATATAAGAAGTCCATAATAAAAAAAAATTACTTTAAAGGGGTTGTAACAAGTTTTTTTATCCCTATTCCTATCCTGACTGCAGGGACCAGCACCGATCATGAGACTAGGGGTCCCTGTTCTCCATCAATAGGTGAGAAATTCCCCTTTTATAACTGAGGGAGTGTCAGAAACTGCTGAGCACAATGCTTACTTTTCCTTGGCCCTATATTTTCAACACTATATAACGCAGTCTGCTCAGCTCTTCCAGCTCTACAAGATGCTGCCTGCAGACAGGACACTTAGTGCAATCTGCTCAGCTCTTCCTGCTCTACAAAATGCTGCCTGCATGTAGGACACTAAGTGCAATCTGCTCAGCTCCTCCTGGTCTATAATATCCTGCCTGCAGATAGAACACTATGTGCAATCTGCTCAGCTCGTCCTCGGCTATAATATTCTGCCTGCAGATAGAACACTATGTGCAATCTGCTCAGCTCCTCCTGGTCTATAATATCCTGCCTGCAGATAGAACACTTTGTGCAATCTGCTCAGCTACTCCTGGTCTATAATATTCTGCCTGCAGATAGAACACTATGTGCAATCTGCTCAGTTCCTTCTAGTCTATAACATGCTGCCTGCAAATAGAATAGAATGTGAAATCTGTTCAGCTCCTCCTGCTCTATAATATGTTGCAACCTATGCAGCACCTCCTGCCCTATAAGTTTCTGCTTGCAGATGGGACACGATGTACAATCTGCATAGCACCTCCTGCTCTGTAACATACTGCTGGTAAATTAGACTGCCTGTCCTATGTGGCATGTTTTCTTTAATAAATGAAAAATCACACACATAGGGAAATGTACCATAAGCTGGCACTCCTTGCATCTGCGTATGATGTAGACCCCCTCCCGGTGCACCGGATACATGAGGGGGCTCTGGCCTTCTGATAAATCCGCTTGCACTGGCAGAAAATTCTAGATTTGTGCCATAAACTGTGAACGTTGATTCCTGACCATTCGCAGGTGGTGTAAAGGGGGAAATCACAATTACTGGTGATTCGCTAGTAATTGCGATTATTGTAGGTCTTGTACACGTGCCGATAATTCTCCCCCATATAGACTTATTTTAGATTTACCATAGATTAACAAGGTCTAAAAAAACGTGATTATGGGCTTTGCCATAATAGGACAAAGATACGTTTTAGTAGAGCAGTAATAGTATACTAGTAGCAGCGGGTATTGCTCTGGTGGCGGGCGTGTAGACATTTAGTATGATCTATGAAGATATCCAACAAGCAATTATGTATTTGTTGTTTTAAGAAGATAAATATAATTGCTCTAGTTAATTACACCGGATCAAATACGCAAAAAGGAAGTGAAATGACAAGTTAAATGTTGACAAAATAGTTAATTTGCTAGACAGGAAGGCTGGAAATTACATTTATTGTTCCTTGCCCAATGCTGAGAAGGGAGATCACTTCCTATTAGGAACAGTATCCCGATAAACATAGGCTTTATATGAGGGGAGGACAGTGAGCGACATGGAGTTTCTTAAATTATAGTACAATGGCTTCAAATAACCAGTGTAAAATATAAAATACCCAAGCTGATGACAGGACTGTCACCAGACAGGTCTCTTTATATAAGAGCACCCATAGGATGAGGAGTGGGGGAGGGGACATTCAGTAGGTGCAATTACAACTAATAACATAGAACAATTAGAGCATCTTGATAGAAGCTGTAATACACGCCATATAACAGAGCCTGTCTGGTGACAGACCCGCTGAGGTCACAGCTTATTTTTTCTGGGCTTTAATTAACGGTAAACAGACATTAAAAAAAAGAAAAAGCTCATTAATTATTTCAGCTGGAATTATAATTAAAAATCCCTTGTGAATAAAAGTCCTTGTGTTGTTCTCTAGTGTAAATGCTTCATATTCTATTCAGCAGTTTCCTAGTTACATCTGTTTCTAAAAAGGCTTGTTGACAAATATGGCCACCGTTATAACCCTGAGGGTTCGTCTCCTAGCGTATCCACAGCAGTGAATTTTTGAAAAAAAATCAAGTGACGTGCTATTCAGGTCTATAGATGAAATGGGTGACCCTAAATGTTCCCAAATACATAAGAGCAAGTGACATATAGTTGACTGTGCCTACTCTCCCCTGTTACATGATGTGGGACGAAAGAAGGTTCGGATATGGTAAACATCAGCATCTGATCCTTTGTTCTTAAGGATGACAAGCAATCTTATGACATTAGCTTACCTCCCTCTTCTCCACCAGAATCACATCTAATTCTTCATGTGAATGGAGGGGAATTGGGAAGAATAGCTCAATACCCTGACAGTTTTAAAGGTACCTTATGAGCAGTAATGGTGACCGTGTTACCGATTATCAAGTGCCAATACACAGCAGCAGGTAAACTCCAATCTTTATTCATTTCCAGAAAGATTTGCAGTCACCGGTTACTAAACATAAGGATCACCTCCAGCTTATCCTATGTTAATGATTAATCAAAGGCTGATTTTACTTCTCACCTGGGGGTCGCTACCTCCACATGTACAATCTGATTGATTTTAATATATAAATTGCTTAGAACATCTGCGAGAATCTAAGCGGCTGACCTGAATGCTCACTAGTAGCCACTGGTGTATGACATGCTCTACTACATTATGTCTCTTCTCCCCGGGGTCCTGTGGTTTCATACTTGAAACCTTAAACTTTACAGCAACATAGAATATCTAATTTTTGTACCCCAGAGCATTGGAGAACGACGACCATCTTAGGTCCTGCATTCGGTTGTGCAGGCCTAAAAATGAATTAAAACCTAGAGCATGCAAGCTCTATAGCCCACTAACATTTTTCTGGATAGTGGACTGGACAGGTTGTCTCACTTGGGGTGTTACATTAAAATGGTTACCTGAGTTCCACTGGAAATAAAATAAATTTTACTGGCTGCCTCTCGTCCACAACTTCAAGCCAATTATGGCTAAATATCTTCTTATTTAGTTGTAGAACTTACAAATTCGGGAAAAATGTCCTGCCTCATAATACAAAACCAGTATAATGACACACAATCAGTTTGGGGCCAACTTTCATAGTTTGCATTGGGGCCCCAAATTTTTTTTCTTCTTACGTCAAACTTTTGGTCAAACTTGTAACTAACTGGCAAGGTTAGTGTCCAAGTCCAAAGTATGATATTTGTAAAAAATAAAACTTATATATAGAGGTATAGTCACATTATTTTCTCTTTTTACAAGAAAAAAAGTTAAAGAAATGAAGATGTGAGCCCCAAAGAAATCAGATCTGTTGTGTAACTGGTTCCTCCTAACATGTAAGAAATGCAAAGAAGATCACGGAGAAAAGATAATTGTGGCAATTAGCCCCCTGGAAAAACGCTTGTTAATAAAGAGTCAAGTATTCACCTTCTGGTCTGGCAGTAGTGGATTGCTCTGAAGTGAATTCAAATGACCATTGATAAGAGCTGTAGGTCTATCATGTTCGCAGAATAAACTGCCATTGATGTAGTGAAACCGGTCCCCGGGGACGAGGCGATTCCGACAGGTTGAGCACGTAAAACACTGCATGGCAGAAGAGGGAAGGTAATAGAAACAAATTAATCACAGGAAAAAAAGGTTGATAACATAATACTATAGATCATAGCTTCAATCAAGTGACTTCGCTTTTTAACTCCATGTATGCCAGGCACCATCAAATGGCATCGATTTAAAGAATAAAACTACCCAGACAGCCCTGGATTGTTATAGAAGTACCTTAAGATGATAGACGTTTCCTTGTGCCCTCATGACCAGTTCGCTGGCTGGAATTGACTGCCCACAAGCGCTGCAAGCTCCGCTATTTCCAAATAACCTATAGCAAAAAGACAAAACGGTAAAAAGTATAAGGATTGATTGTTCTGATGGCACGTCAAAGCTTCAAAATCAGTAATAACTGACCACAAGATAGAGAAAATTCTGAAGATACGGTGCTGGGTTTAGAGCAGGGAACATGGGAGAGGAGGAAGGGGGGTAATATTTTTTGGTATCAGCAGAAAAATACAACCTGCCTTCGATTCGCAAGGAGCCATGGGATTTAATCAAAAACACTGGCTTATACTTCAAGCAAATACAAAACAATTCTGTTCTACACACATTTTATCAGATTTCCAGCCTCATCATAAAAAAAATAAAATAGATACAATTCATGACTGGAGTTTAAATGCATTGTGTCCTTGAAATTATTTGAAGAACTCGCTTTTTGTGGTTTAATCATATCAAGAGATATGAGTCATCAAAGGGGTTAAGGGGATTTGATTGTATATCTAAGAAGACATCATGCTCTGTGTATTGAAACTCTAGCAAACCGCCATCAGAGCAGAGTTTCCATTAGGAAGTCACTGCTATCCAGGTTGATATATAATGTGTATGGGTTAACCTTTTCAATCATAGTGTCAACACTTTAGATTTGCCTCCGCTCATCTCTTTCATTCTAACCTTCTCTCTCTCTCTCTTGATAATGAAATGCTTGCTCCGACTTCCCTCTATCTGCTCCTGAGTCCACAATTTAGATTACTTCATCTCTGCTAGCAACAAACTGAATGAAATTTCGATTTGAGCAGAAAGTAATTTACCGGGATCTGGACCCATTTGTCATCATATCTCTCTGGGTGTTTGTTGTATCACTGCAGTTTTCCTATGCAATCAAATGAGACCACAACATCTGCCATAGGGGGAGTGTAGAAAGGGGGATGTGGAAAAAAAAAATTTATATACATAATTTCTTAATACATTTAAGCACTCACCAAAACAGTGCACACGCTAGTTAATGAAGATTGCATTTTACCTCCGTCACGCGAGCGAAAAGTTAATTTCGTTTGACATTTTGCCTTTCACAAGGCACCAGTGGCTGCCTCATAATATCTACAACCCAAGGATAAGTCTTTTCTAAATGGACAGATGTTAATTACTGAACGATTTTTTTAATTTAAAGGGAAAGCTTCTGCGGGTCCTAAATTGAATCTTAAGATTGGCTTGCCTATTATTTCTACTGGATTAGAGCACTGACTGCTTGACAATTAAAGGACAATGGTGTTACATTCCCTTCTGCCTAATGGGACGGATGGAAAAAAACGAGGCAAGAAAGTAGAGAAGTCACCCATAGCAGCTGGTTTGAGAACCAAAGCAATAAAACATAATTAAAGTCCAGATTTAGAAGTTTAGAAGTTGTCATGAGCCTGTCCCAAATAATGATCAGTCTCTAATTCTTAAATAACTTCTTGACCGGTGTCATAGCATAGATTTGTATGACAAAACAAGACCCTGTAGATGTTTCTTCTTCTCCGGTTGCCACAAATGACCAACAAATATTTCTTAGTATGTCTAAAGTTTCCCCTAAAAGTAGAATTGGGATGTTAATCTCTGACTGAAGAACATAAGAATTCTAAAAAGTGGCCAATGTGGAAAGCCAATGTCGTAACATGTGCTTGTTGCTTCACACTTGCTGTGTGTATATATAATTTCTATATAACATGACATCATTTACATATGTATATACTAACTGACAGTTGGGTGGAGGCCTAAATATAAGACTAAAGGCATCAAATTATACCTCTGGCCATATCAAATTGAACTCATCTCTCTGAGACCACAGGCATTTTCTGCACCAGTTTTCAACACCCGAAAAAAGAAGTGATGATAAAGATGTTCTAAAAGTTCTAAAAAGTTGTAATTTTTGTGAAAATAGTACTATATACCATAGGTTATGACTTCTATCGGCTTACAAGGCTTGATAATCTCACCTGAAATGTTGAATGTTTGATACCACGAGCTAAACATTCCATGGGACAAATGGTCACAGACCTAGAAGCGGAAGAGGCCCTCTTCTTTAAAGGGAACATTGGATAGGCTGAGGAATGATCACCTATCTTAATGATAAGTGGCAGTCTGCATTCTGCTGCTCTTCTCTCCAGAAGCGGTATGTTTAGGCTAGTATCATACTTTTAGTTTTTGTAGCAGTTATTTGATGCTGTTTTTAAAAGCCAGTAGTAAATTCATAATGATGGTAAATGGAGTCACTCTTGTCATAAGATCTTCATACTCACATTCACCATCTTGGCCTAATGCTGTACTACCGGACACAGCCACTGCACCCAGGGGGAGACATTTCTGTACACACTGGAAACTTTTTTTTTTTTTCAAGCCTTTACATGCACTATGTGTTCCAACTCACCACTACAGAAGGTGATGGATATAATAGTTTAAATCATTCTATGTTACTATGAATGAATACATTTTATTTTGTATTACTTAGTGTTTGGTGTAAGTTAAGAGAACCTCTGTCCTGCGCACCCTAGAGATTAAATTCATCATATAACTGATTAAACTAAGAAAAAAAAAGTTTAGTTTTGCTCTTGCTGAAGATCCTGTTGAAGACTGTATTGTACTGTCTGGTCCTAGCTTCTGTTCTTGAATCAAGGACTTAACATGGACCAACCACACTGCAGGTGATGGGTCGCCATCGCGATATATAATGCCATTGCTTCCCCAAAAAAACACCAGAGCCAATGTGAATAGAACCTTATTGTGTCTATCTAAGACAAGATGATTAGATGGTAACCTCAGTTATTTCAGGGACTGACAATTCATGTGCGGTGCCGTGGAACATGTTAGCGCTATAGAAGAAAACGAAGGCTTTTGCATGAGCTCACAGTGGTGTGAAAAGAAAATATGGTTGTACCTCATTATATTCTGCATTATGCTTGCATTTTCTAGAATTATTAGTGGGATATAGCACTATAGTATGAAGTTGCTTGAGCCTACTCTCTATATAGCTTGGTTCTGCGGTGTGCACAAGGCCTTAGAATATCCCGTTGATAATAAAACCTCCCTGGAATTTAAAACACTTTAAAGCAAACCAATCCCTTCTAAATCTTTTTTCTCAAAGAACTCATCAATTGCTACAAACCAGCCGAGAAATAAGAAGCAGGTTTATGAAATAAACACATTAATAGGCTGCCCACCTACGAGTTTCCACACTAGCCCCGTCTTTCAATAATCGCTTGGAAAGCCTTGTTCAAGTCCGATTACCCCTAGGACATCTCTGAAATAAACGAAGGAATGCCCAGTGCGCTTTTAAAGAGGTTCTGCAATTGAATTGTCCTGTGGTTGAAGAGACAGCCTTCAAGATAATTAATGGTGGTCTCCAACACACAATAGCAGGCCTAAAACCGTCCCTCTGCCACCCAGTCGGAATGTAGCGCTCTGCCCGGCAGCACAGCAGGGGTTAATAATGAGTCTTCGCCACTACGAGTGCTTCTCATTACAGCCACATGCTTCCTCCTTAGGAAAAGAGGAGGAAAAAAAAAAAAACTAATTGCCCAGAGTTTTCTGAATCTGATCTTGCAGGAGGCTTGTCATGTTCAAACTACTAATTTGCTGTCGCCACTTTATTGAAAATAGCCTGTAAGTTGTTATTAAATGTATCGACTGAACGACAGGGAGAGTAGTAAAAACTGCCCCTTAAGATGGCTTTTAATAGGAAGCCCGAGAAACAAATTTTGCAGCAGCATCGATTTGGAGAGTTCAATCAAAACTCCATTTCAAAACTAATTAGTCTGAGGCCCGGGATCGCACGCTGACACGTTCCTGCAGAATGCTCAGGGTGGTGGGAGAGGGGGAGGGGAGCCCACAACACGTGGGACTTCCGGACATAGGCCTCTGGCTGCCAGGGCCCTTATACATGCTCTACAGGGAGGGGAGAGATGAGGCGGGGCAAGTGGAGGAAATGGAGGGATCATAAGTACCTAAAACAAGCCTTGTCTGTAACTACTTTAGAGGGGGCATGTGACATCCTGCTGCTAGGTATCTACTGGACAAAAGGGACAACGTCACTGCCAGCAGTTATGTGTAAGGATAAGCTGTGGCTATAAACTGAAGGAGACATACATATATACATTGTGACAAGGAAAGTCCATCACAGGTTTCTTAAATACTGCTGGGCCTTGTGGTTCCACTACAACTATCTAAGAGGCTGCAGATCATTCTTGGACTGGTGGTTCAGCTGAACATCATCAATTAGGACTTCTAACCTTCAGGGTGCAACCACACGTTCAGTTTTTCAGATGCAGTTTTTGAAGCCAAAAGCAGGTGTGGATGATAATGGGTTGTGACAAATAATTGAAAGGTGCTGCTCCTCTTCCTGCTTTTACTCCATTCCTGGTTTGGGCATCAAAAACAGCATCTGAAAATCTGAACGTGTGACTGCACCCATGACCTAGACAATTCTCAGCCATGAGAAACATTTGTTTCATTAGTATATTTCACAGCCAAGTTATATCCTTGCGGCATCCGTTTTTCACAGATGCTAATTAACTATAATATATGAGTGATCCATGAAAAACTGTTCAGACTAAGACATGCTCTACTTATTAACAGAATTCAAGTACTATCCATTAAAAGGAAGAATTTACATTTAAAAATTGGCAGAATACAATGTGCAAAATTATTCCCCCCCACCCCCAATGTTGTTTCGTATTGTAATACCGTCTACACATGACGTGCATATACGTTGCCTGGATTTCACAGACCGACCACTGTGTTAAGGACGGGACTCTAAGCATCATAGTGATATAGGGGAAGATTTATTAGAAGTGAGTAGTTACTTATGGCAGCTAATCAGAGCTCATCTTTTATTTTATAAACTACTGTGGGAAAATGAAAGCTGAGCTCTGATTGGTTGCCATTAATATGAGTCTAATGCAAGGAGCCCATTCTTTCTAGTGAAACAGCAGCACCGTGATGTTATGATTACAGTTTGACGCTACTGTTTTGGGGAGGAAGAAGGGACATTGTGTATCATATATGACTATGATGAGTCCGGTGGACCAACCACGGTTGTGTGCAATCAGCCTGACACAAAAAATGGAGCAGTATTGTGCATGCATAACCCCAGGGACCATGGGACCCCCATTCTCAGGAAAAGTGTAAATTACTGCAGACAGGCACCTGATTTTACACAACCACCTTATTGTGTAAAGTTTTATAAAGTTACATCCTGGATAGCCTAATAGACCAAGAATAAACCAGCCATCATTTATACTTAGAATACCTAAGCTTGAGTGCCCATCATAACATATGTAAAGTGATAACGTGCAAGCTATTGTTCTCTGTTATCACCCACCCGAAGGTAAGACTAGGTCAATATATGAAGAGACATATGCTGGAAATAGCCAAATTTTAGGAAACATTATTTGCCTATCCAGTAGCAATCTCACGCTTTTCTTTGGGCTGGAAGTAAAAAGCTTTTTTACTGAAAAAAAAAGCATTAAAGAAGAAGTTATTTGCATCTCAAATCTCCAATACAAAGGGGTTTATTCTTTATTGCAGGATAGTGGGTGGAGTCATGCAAATTCCTGCTTACACCTGTACATCACTATGTATTCAGAATGGCCGGCGTTCACAGGAAGCCCCAATGACTAAAAGCTACGGAATATGAAGTCAATGAAGTAGTCTGCGGTTATATGAAGCGGAGACATAGGTTGCATAATGCTACTGAGTAATGAAGCCACTCTCTTCGAGACATGGCAGACTCAACCTCTTAGGGTATATTGGGATTTGTGGTTTTAAAACAACTGGAGGAGTCACAGGCTGCAGATTGTAGGAACATAGTAATAAGTAATGGAGATTGTATTAATATCCTATGGGCCGATTAAAGCAACAATTTCCAAATAAATTGTTATATATCTGGCGATCCTGTAAACAAGCGGAGCTTTCAAAAAGTATTACATGTACAACCATCTTCATTACAAGTCATTAAAATGTCATCTTTTGTTCCACTGGTAACAGTTTGTCACTTAAGTGAATCATTGGACCTTTATGCAAGTTTGTAAGCCACATTAAACTTCTGCAGTCTGGAGTTCTGCATGTGGATACAGTCAATTTACCCCGTGTTAATGGACGTGGCGTCAGGCTTTAGACCCCGCTATCAGGACGTCAGTGCAATGTACAGGGAAATTGAGAATCTATACATCCCAAACTCCCTTATGTTAGACAAATTAAATTATATAAGAACCGGTACCAGAATTTAGGTTCTACTAGATTTTGCCATCCTGATTTTTTTTTTTATCCTGACCGATTGAACCCCTACAACTACACCAAACTTTGCCTGTGATGGAAAAGTTATGATATAGTTAACTAACTTTTTGATAAACTATTGATTCCACTGCATATCCGCCCAGCAGCAGCGCCACTCTTGCCAGTGGTCCCAGTCTGATAGTACAGTTCTTATCTATGAGTGTGCAAAAAATGAAGATGAATGGTAACCTGGTTGAGTGAGTAGCACTTCTGCCTTGCAGCACTGGGGTCCTGGGTTCAAATCCCACCCAGGTCAACATCTGCAAAGAGTTTGTATGATCTCTCCGTGTTTGCGTGGGTTTCCTCCAGGGACTCCGGTTTCCTCCCACACTCCAAAACATACTGTTAGGTTGTTTAGATTGTGAGCCCCATGGGGACAGGGGCCAATGGGACATGCTTTATGCAGCGCTGCGTAATCTGTGTGTGCTATATAAATAAAGAATTATTATTATTATAAAACCCTTCCAACCATTTGAGAAATCTTCAAGACTCCATTGTTATCTCAGCTTATGTGATACAATAGATCCTAAATGAAAACTTTCAAATTTCCAGAGGTTGGGGCTGCTTTGATGGGCCTAAAAGGGCAGTAGAGAAGCATAGGAACTGCAGCACTGTTCAGCTTTATGGCACTAGAGATGGGGAAAGGAACCCCACTCATGTAATTGTTGTCAGTGCCTACTAATCAGACCTTTAGTAGATAAAGAATAAGTTGCAATCGATAGACAACCCGTTTTATGCCACTGACTGTGAAAATTGGACACACGGCTGCACAAAATGCAGTTATTTTCAGATCCAAATCAGATGCCAAATGGACACGACAGGGTGTTAACATTAGTTTTCCACGGCTACAATTTGGCGTTGGCTTGGTTCTAACTGAAATGGCATAAACACTAGTAAATAGATATACATCAAAAGAAAACAGAGAAATGACTCTTTGCATTTCATAACCTAATTAGATCCGATACTAAACCCTTAGATTAATAACTCCCATTAATCTTCATAAATATCAAAAATGTGCCACACCTGTAACTTATAGATCCGTCCAACCCGATCGCTAACATAATTAATGAGACAAGTGGAGTGTTGTTCCCAGGTCTCGTACTTCCAGGAAAGTCTTAATTATAAATAGCCATGTTTCACACGCTAGAATTGTACAATATGATGCCTTCAGTGTTATGCTATCAACATTACTCCATAGTCTTCACTAGGCAACCACTAGCCTATGAAGTGGGGGGTAAAAAAAGCAGAAGAGCAAAAGTCATTGGAGACCTGCCTATCACCAATTATAATCTAATCTAATAGTAATACATACCATAGTAACTAATATGTAGACTATTCCAATAAATATCAATAGGGGGCAGCCTAAAGAATCCCGAATGCCTAATGTTTAATTCAAACAAAGTAATTATCAAATATACAAGAAAAAACATGAGCCAAGAAGGAAAATAAATCTCCTTAATGAAACCCCCTCCAGAGGTGTAAACTTCGCTATGAAAAGAGCTGACACACACCTATGGAGGGACCAGCACTGTTCATTCGATAAGGCTCAAAAGGTCCTCAAACTCTACACCTGAGAACTTTGTCCATCAGCTTATGACATTTTTGTATGTTACCCGTCAAAGTGGGTGTGACTTGACTGTCACCTACGTATAATTTTGTCTTCCCATTGTGTGGAAGATGATTGACGGTTGAGGCATTACGAGTGTGTTTTATTACAGCCTGAAGTATTTGAGACATTTATCATGAGCCGTGAGACATCTTTAAGAATAGGTCAGAAGCGCTACCACCGTGTAAAAACTATTGACAACTTAGCAAAACCTGTCAACTAAGTGATATATATCCAACTACTTGGCTTCTGAACTATGAGGAGATGAACCTTTTACTTCTCGCCTCCACCCAAAGTGTGAATTTCGATTATGGGCATACACAAGGTCATCATTAAGGACCATTGTTAGGTGCATGCTACACCTTTGCCTCCGTAACAAAATGAGTGATCACTGAAGAAAATGGGGGTCTATACAATTAAGTCGTATTCGGCAACAAGTACAGTCAATGGAGCAGAGAAGCCCTTAGTGCTTTTTAGACAAGGTTTCTATTGTATGCCCCATGTAGTCTTCACTCCTTTGTATGAAATAACCACCCAAGACCATATTGGCTACACAATACAATACTATCTATTGTTCTCTTTTAATTGCCTGGATGTTGGTTATCAGTCTTAGCGCATGAAGGTCATTTGTAGGTCAAACCCAATTTCCCTAATGTCGTCCAGTACGATACGTGTGCGTTTCCCTTTCTCACGCTCCCTTACGCAAGATTGGTCAAATTTCCTTTCACGGGGGACAGTTAGTGATGGTCTGTATAGGACAGAATATTTAATGATATCATTTTTGTGGAAATTGAAAAATCTCGCTGAATGTAAACCCTTGTAAATGACGAGAAGTAATTGCTTTTCACTTTGAGCCAAGAACGAAGGCAACTATGTAACTGTAGCCTTTTCTAAAAACTTGTTTTCACAGAGTTTCTGTGAGGCAGGAGAGTTAATTATCTAACCAGGGGATTGTGCAGGACAGTGTTTGATTTAAAAGGCTCGAGGCTTTAGGTGCTCAATTAAGTAGCTATCAGTCTCAGTCTGGACTTTAATGGGCTTTTTCTTCCCCTCCTCTTCAACTCCAGCTATGGGGGGAGATACACCCCAGGTCAGGCTAATTAAAGCCAGGGGACTCCTTAATTGTGATGACAGAAATGGTTTCAGTTTCCTCTGTTAAGGTCTTCAGACTGGAGGAGATCGTTAATATTTTAGCATTTGGGGAACACAATCAATCTCAAAACAGCAAGATGTGCCTAATACAGTGAGACCATTTACAATTACAGGCAGATCATTGTTCGGAATGCTAGATCTGACATAAGAGATTGCCTACATGTAAATATTTTATTTAATGATCTCCACTGCTTGGTGTCACTGGATCTCGTCTAATCTACGGACGTCGCTGGAGTTAATGCACTAGAGGAGACAGGCTAAAGTAGTTGAAAAAGCTCTGTCCGAGTAAACAAAAGGCATCTATAGGTTATATTGCAAAAATGAAAAAAAAAGAAGATAAAATGTATGTTCTTAAGGAGATGTGGCTTCCAAACAAAAGGTTGTTTAACTCTTAAAAATCTATTTAACTCTAAACAAAATCTATTAAGGGGCTAATAGACTTTTTAACATAAAAAACTAAACAAAGAAACTGTTGCAGACATTACAAAAAACAACAACATCCTTTTCCCCTCTATTTAACCCCTCCCCTCAAGATTCTACTTCAAATCAAGTTTGTCATTTATTGGGGCAGCACGGTGGCTAGTGGTTAGCACTACAGCCTTACAGCACTAGGAACCTGGGTTCAAGTCCCAGGTCAACATCTGCAAATAGTTTGTGTTTGAGTGGGTTTCCTCTGGGTCCTCCGGTTTCTTCCCACACTCCAAAACATACTGGTAGGTTGATTAGATTGTGAGCCCTATGCAGCGCTGCGTAATATGTGTGCACTATATAAATAAAAGAATTATTATTATTTACAAGCAGTCCTCATGTGACAACTACAGCCAATCACAAGACACACAGTGGTCACCTGCTATATTTTTCTGACCTAATGTAGGATAGTCAGCACTGGATTGCTGGAGAAATGCTTGCGCTTCTTCTTGCTTTGAAATATTTGCATAGATTTTAATTAGCTTTATTTTTAAGTTTAATCACCCTTTAATCAGGTCAATTGGGAGAACTAAACTAAGCACTGGAGGCTATTATCCTAGATGGCTGCTGAAGGTCTGGAAAACTATATCAGACATTTTATTTTGTACTTCAGCCTCAGTAGTGGGTGTGGCTATTAAGTGAAGAAGGCGTGGTTTAATAGTCACAGTTGTGAAAGATTTATATGGGGGGGGATATGCTCACTACAGGAGGATGGGTATGAAAATTCTGTTGCATGTGTGTTAGTAGTTTTTGAAGCAAAACTGCTTTTGCAATAATGTCTGTGTTAAAGTTTCGTATCATAACAACTTTGCTATTTTTGCATGTGGATACAGAAAATAAGAGCGGCCAAGCTTAGATCTGACACATTTGGCTTTAGTGTCTCACCCAGCACAGAACTGGTAGAAGAAATGTTCCTCAAATACCATGGGAAACTTTAAAGACCCAATACATTGCACCAAATCTGGGACCCGTGAGATCATTTTGGTACATTTTGGTAAAATATTTAGTAAATAAATATATACATTTGAAATAAATATTTATAAAGATCAAATGCTATGCTAATTATTACAAGAATGATAATAATGTGGTCTCCAATGTATGAAAAATTAGAGCTATAGTCCCTATCCCAGTGCCTACATTTATAATCAATGCCTTTTAATTACCATTTTAATTACATTCTTAAGAACTGCCCTGCAGATAATGCAAGGCCATTGAATATATATACAGGACACTAAAAATACCAATTCCTCATTACAAATGGTCGCTAAAAACAATAATCAGCTTGGCATCGCGACTTCCTAACTCCCAAATATCCTAATGTTAATAAAGACATTGATCTCCTCCTCTTAGCTTCGTAGCCATTCTTAAAATAGCATTATTGTCCCGGCTTAAAGGGTAATTTATGGTCCTCAAGGTCATATGCATTATTTCATTTTTCCTATAAAACACTGTTCTTTAGCGTTAACCGTTTTTTATAAGCAATTATATAAGTCTCGTCATTTCATTTAAGTCCCTTCTGCAGAGGAGTGCAATGCATTAACCTCCAGCTCTCCAGGGGTTAATGGGAGGTGTATTAAATGCTACAAAGTGATGCCAAGAGCCAAGTCCATTAAAGGTACTTCATACTAACTGGATACTAAGGCACCTTAAAAGCTCTAGGAGCTATTGATACTTAGAAAAAAAAAGGGCTGTGCATAATGGCTGCAGCTACATTAGAGAAGAGAAGGAGGAAAAAAAAAAATCTGCCAAATTACGCTTGGTTAATTCAGAGTAACAGATCTGCCCCCAAGTGAATTGGAGGCCTTGAATTAATTCTGTTATGACAAATCAAGATAAACGTTCCCCCTAAATTGCATGCGATTTAATTAATTTTTGAGATCCAGTTTTTTTTCCCCTCTCTCCCAGCTAATAGTTCACATGCTCCTGTGCTGTCATTGTGCTTGAGTGGGCAGACTTCAAAGTGATATTAAATAACCAACTATTAGATTTACCTAGCACGTCCTATTGGAAAAACGCCATTTAATTACCTAGCCTGTTCAATTAAAGGGACAGCATTCCCTGAATATAGCAGCTTGCTGTTGATTACCAGGGAAATTAACTCTCTGCATGATGTCTCTTGGATTCCTTCTAAAGGAACAAGGAGGGGCTCTAGGGGTGGGGGGCAGCTACCAGACGTATTACTTCAGCAATTACAGTGAAGACCTCTGTCTAAACTGGGATTTAGGACTGGGGCACCAGACAGCACCATTATTAATGCTTAAGTGTTACACCAGATCCTAATTATTTTATTTATTATCACAAGACGGGGGAGGGTAGGTAGAAACATTTCCAATATTTTCAATATGTAACTTTCCTGACCGCATCAGGGATAAGGGCAGCTGTGTTGACCACAAAACGACACTTGTAGTCACGAAACCGGGATGGTACAGGGTT
Source organism: Engystomops pustulosus (assembly GCF_040894005.1). Lineage (NCBI taxonomy): Eukaryota > Metazoa > Chordata > Amphibia > Anura > Leptodactylidae > Engystomops > Engystomops pustulosus. Next base: position 63,549,088 of record NC_092420.1, on the reverse strand, counting down.
AACAATGTTATTTAGACAGTAACACAACAGGCATTAACAGACTGTCATTCCCTATGTGACCTATCAAGCAAGGTGAATCGATGGCAGAGAAACCATCAATACGACCCTATTGTATTGTAAAGATGTAGGTGAACCACTCAAGCTCCTCTATGGTATTTTATATCACGCCAGCTCATACGGCGCCCGCTGACAGGGCAGTAAATGTTTAGAGATGCGCAGAATCGAAGATTCTGTAATCACATCAACATCTCTCCAAATCCTTTTAATGTTTCCCAGTCATCAGACACTGGCCCTTTAACAGTCTGAGTCCTCGGCCCTGGTTAATAATCCCCTCTCTTACAGGCCAATTTTGTTAATTAAATGTTTTGTTTGCAATGCAGCTCTCATTCATTTCGGACACGTCATTCCGAGCAGATCTAAGCCAGGGCCCAGATCTCATTAGATAAAACCTATCAGGACTAAAAGAAAATGGAGGAGTCACTAATTAAAGCTTTTAATTGTGTGTATTCACTGTCAGGCTGTTTTATCTTGAATCTATGATTGTAAGCTACATGTCAGTCTCCCACCAAAAGCACTTTCATTAATGGAAGAGGTGGATTTCAACCTCCCCCCCACCAACCCTTCAAATGAAGGGTAGAGCTGAAGCACTTTGTTTGGCCTTCCTCAGAAGGTGCTTTTCAAAGACAATCATATCCTCACATCAAACTCTCAAGACATTTTGCCCAGCCCCTTACCTTTGTGTTTGCCCATTTTGACAGGCATCTTATTTCAATGTTGTATAATCACAGCAGATAACCCTATCAAGGTCCCCATTATTCCATCCCTCTTATTCTCCTAAAGCCCATCTCATGTAGACCACCTTCTTATCCAGATCATAATGTCTGACTACCATAGACTAGGTTGTTTCAAAGAGATTGTACAGTACATCATATAAAATACCTCATATTATCTCAACACTAGTTTATAGTCAAATTTTAGGGTCACATTTTGGTAGGGGCACTAGAACATCCAGAGGGTTGTTTGTACAAGTTTATGAGCACAAATGATTTTAGACACGAAAGAAATACACCGATATCCTTCTCTCAGAAACTAACTCCAAAACCCAAAAATAACCAATGTGGCGTTGGCACCAAACTCAATACCATCAATGAGGTTTAACACTATATTTTACTTTATTTACCCTAACACTTTCTGTTGGGGTTTGCTGGTACACTACAACATGTAGTACAAAAAGTAAAGCACAATTTGACACTTGTGACTGTAGACCAGCCATGTGAATGAGCCCTTAGCACACATATACACTACTACTGATGATGGGATCCAGATGATCACACCAAGTCAGTAATTAGTACCCAGAAGTTAGCTTTTACAGAATGCTGTTTATGGCCAGATACATCTGTAGCATAGGAAGCATTGAGACAGTGGTGTCAATTCTTCCACTTCAAACAAATGGCTCTCTTTCCTCCATGTTCTGCTCCATTTAATTAAAATTCTGTCAAGCCTACAGTAGCTTAACAGCCTGAGAGAGAAGTCTAGAATGGGCTCCGGTTTGTTAAAGCATGTGCTGATTTCCTAACATTTAAGTCTAAAAAAAACCACTTAGTGAAATTAATGTTGCAATCCCTCAATGGCCTTTTCAGTGAGCATATTACTTCTATTTAGCTGATTGAGGACAGTGGGAATCGTCAGGACATAGGTTAGAGCGTTTGGACTTCATCATTTTAGCACTATACGAGGTCTACAGTGTTCTCAAATCCAACTGATGGTGTAACCGGATCCTACATTACCCCGGTAACATTCCATCCTTCAAAAGAAAACTTGAACCGGTATCTTTAGAACATGTTTCTGCTTTTGTTTGATGCCTAGATTGGTTATTTATGGACTACTTTAAAGAAATCTTGAAATAAAAGCACACGTCAAAAAAGTGCAGGGCATCCAGGTGCATCAGTGTATTAAACCGTTCACTTAAATTAAATATGTAATCCTTCAAATGCCTTTCAGTTTAATGACTTAAGAAGCTTGGTTTCACCTGGAAAGATCGCATGGGCACACTATCCTTATTGATTCCCATCTTTAAAATGACATTAGGAAGCATGATGGACATCTAATTAATCTCTGCTCACATCTTGTGCAATTAATGGGTTATTACTTAGGATGATTACATCCAGAAGTCAGGAAATGGATCATTTTCGAAAGGAAGGGAATGCAAAGATGCCCAAACCAGTTTAGTAATTAAGGAGATTCGACATGTTCCGTCATGTGCGGAGTGGAAACTATGTGCAGATAAAAATCAGGCAATATTTCACTTATTTCTAAAGAAACACTAGCTCTGGATGTCATCACATGCTTTGGCTCAGACAATGTTTTGCTACACTACATTCTACTAATATGTGGAGGGTAAACACCTCTACATATGTATCAAAGATATTAATAAAGAAGAAACACGTACCTGATGTAGTCATTTCTGCAGAGGATCATTCCACTCTTTGTATAACACGAGGTGCCAATTTCCCCAAGTTGAGCCTGACAGCACGAACACTTGAGGCATCTACTATGCCAGTAGCTGTCCATGGCGTAGAGCAGGAACCGATCTGCAATCTTGCCCCCACAACCAGCGCACCTTTTCCAGGAGAGGGTGCTCGCGGTAACAGGGGGAGGCTGGGCACTACTACCTGGGTTCACCATGGTCTAAGAAAACAGAGCAAAAGAAGAGGATAGAGGAAAAAAAGAAAAAGAAAAAAGTTATAGAGGATGCTCTTCAACCTTCCGGTGGCTTTCTAGAACAGTAGCAAATCACTGGATCCAGCTAATTAATGGAGACTGCAAGAGACTGTTTATTTTGTTTGGGGTCAGTGATCCCTGTCAGAGGTGCCACCCACCAGATCACTTTTACTGATAGTCCTCCTCCCAACTGTCTGTAGTAATGTCAGGACTTCAGGTGTTCACCCTTTACAGATATCGTTCAGCTATTAAGTGTAGGTGATGACAGAAGGCAGAGATTGGCATCAGAACTGGCACTGCATTTGCCAAAGAAACCATCTAAAAGAGTGATAACTTAAAGGATTACAGATCATTCAGGAATGTTCCATACCCCAGACTTTACCAGCAATATATTTACCACCCCTCAAGAGAGTGAGGGGTAAAAACATGTCGGGCTGGTTTTATTTTCAGTTGGTTTTTTTTTCCTTTGTCTTGCTCGACAATTTAATCAATTTCTTATTATTGTTGGATCAAGGCAATCAATGAATGTCATTTTGGAATTAGGAGCAAATAAACCAGGTTGAACTTTCGGAAGCCCTTCTAACTTGCTCTACAAACAAATAACACTTTTGTACAACTAATCTGTCCTTGATCAGCAATTTAAATGCAATGAATGGACACCTTCAAAAGGCTTCCATTTGCAGATAAAAGTCACCAGAGAGACAATTGAAGCTGTAGTCTGAATTCAACATCTGTCAACACAATTGCAGAAGCAGGGAACCACCTTATCTTTGGAGTAGAATAAGTCATATCCCTGATATAGTTATTTGAAACCAGGGGTCTACGTGAGCCTTCAGCTTCCTAAACCCAACTGTGGGACCACCTCTTAAAGCAAACCCAGTTAGAAGATAATACATCCATGCAACCTACACTTCACAACCTTGGTTCCTGGGAAGGTCCACCTGGTTTCTTAGCTCTTCTGAACTTTTCTCTTCTAACCCACAATTAAGGCCAGTCCTTCTTCTAAGACCACCAGATGTCAGAAGAACCTCATCACAGCATACTATATTTCAAGGATGACCTAATTGTGTCTCCTAATCAATGGTTTGTGAAATGCTATAATGACTTTATAGCTGGCCCTTAATGATCTATGTCACTCTACAATGTGAATTATATACATGATACTACATATTTGTTTACATCCACACGTTCCTAATATACACCACCAAGAAAAAGTTTGGAGCCAGCGAAGTTGATGGCAACATTTGAAGACATTTTGCAAAGGACAGTAAATAAACCACATAATCTGCTATAATCAGAACTGTACCTTTTAAGCTGTAACAAAACACTAGGACTTGGGAAACGGAACCACTCTAAAAGCCATTATCTGTGTGTACCCAAATGCATCATACCTTTATGTAAATTGATTTATCTGATGCATTACTCAACGAATGGCTTTTGGTAACAATTTCATCTCCAAACCCTAAATGAATCTGCATTTCCTGCCCAGAGTCCACCAAGTGTTTTCATGTCTTTTACCCCCCCCCCCCCACCTCCGTTTCAAATTTCTTTTTCGAAGGACTGCCTATGACCGGCCTCAAACCTTGTAGAAAGGTAAATACAAAAAAAAATAAATAATAAAAGAAACGTGACACTGTGCCAGGCATCCAGTAACCACATTAAGTAAAGCTCTTAAAGACAAGCAATACCTTAATGCTGATTAAATCTACTAGAGATGAATCCTTCTTTACTGACCAGAAAGGACTCTCAAGATAACTTATAAGGAGGGCGCTCATCAAGTTTCATTGCAGTTGAGGAAATAAAAACCTTTTAACTTTAATAGAACTGCTACATAAATTATATAGTCAGGCAATTTAGGGAATGTAGAGGGAAGCCAGCAGTCGCAGCTAGAGGCAACAGCAACGTCTCCTGTTTAATGGAGATCTTGAAGAAGAAGAAGAAGAGGGGAGGAGGGTAATTTGTAATACAAAAAAAAAAAGAAAGAACTATAAGCTGGGTTTTAATTAGGCAAGTCGGTGGATTCCCAGTTCAGAGACCTAGGGCCACTTTGATCCTCCTGCAAAAATAAAGGTTTCCCAGCTCTCCCGTCTAGAAGGCGGGTGGCGATCGCCCAATTTACAATGAAGCTAGGGAATCCTTTCCATAGAAAATAGAGTAGGGGAAGGGGTGGAGAGGACCAAAATCTCTGAGTAAAGCTCTGCAGCTATAGCAGGGGGGCACATATATCTGCGTCTGTCAGGGACTAGTGAGAATTCTTCATTATTTGTGCAAGAGTCCCACAACAGAGCGGGAATAAGGGGGGCACATGACCACCGGCTGGCTCTATGGATGAAGCCCACCAAGTCCGCAAAACCTAAAGTCTCCATTTGCTTTGCAATCTATTGTTATGTCTGTAAGCAGCCATTTGAGGCTGACCAGAATGTGGACTAGTGACAGGACGTCCAGACACGTATGTGCCCCCCGTGATCACTACTTTATCTGCCACTTGCACATATACATGGACATGAGAAGACTTTCCCCCTCTTGCTCTCGACTTTGCTTTAACCCCTGAAACTCCCAGCTCTCTCCGGCTTCTCTTACCTTTCCCTGTTTCCCCTCTGGCTCAGCAGACGTTGGGATCTCAGCACAGCAGTGTGAATGCACAGCTCCAGGGATAGGTAACGCAGCTTTTTTTGCGATCCAAGACGCAGCTAGCTCCCCACAAGCGCAGATCCTGCCTGCCAGAAACCGCAAGTTTGCTCCTGAATAGTGGTCAAGTCCTGGTAGAAGCTTCTCATGGACTGAAAAGGGGTGAAGGCTACAGAGTCCTCAGGCAGCCCAGGATATAGACTGTGTGTATAGAGACTGGAGGCCCCCGCTCTCTGCTCTCTCTCCAGCCTGACATGTGTTACTGAGGGAGCTGAAGCCAGCACTGCTGCCTGCCTGCCTGCCTGCTTGCCTGCCTGGCTCCTCCCAGCCCAATCCCCTTCTCTGATTGTTCAGGCGGAATAATAAAATGAGCCAAGGGAAGGCCAGTGCCTGAGACTGGGGGCAGTGCACAGGATGATGGATAGATCAGGTGGAAGAGGCTTTTTTACCATGTTTCCCCCCTTTTAGAAGTCATTTAATTGAGAGATCTAGTCCTAAGTAAAGATCTGTGCTGCTGCTGCTTCTGACAATTCAAATGAGGGACATGTCACAGGTTAACCCTTGCAGTAGCCCCCTGCAGCAGCTACAGGGTTAAGAAGTTTTGGAGGGAGCTGTTAGACAATGACCTCTCTTTTGCATAGGAATGCACAGCGTTGTACACGAGAGCGCTGCTCGCTGCGTCCGTGACGTCTACATCTTGTGTGTCTAGGGTGCACATAGAAATTTGTCAGTAATAAGGTGAAAGCAAACAAAAAAATGTGTTTGGCTTCACGTAACTTTTAGGCGCTGCAATACAGCTGTGAAAATAAATGTCGCTTTTTAGCAGCACTTGACAATGTGACACTGCTCCTTATTATTGTTTCTTTCCGATTTCATTGAATAAAAGTTTTGTGAAAATCTGATGATGTATGAGCCAAGTAACTAAATTGCAGGATAAAACCAATAAAAGAATATGTTGTGTGTAATAGCTCTGCAGACATGTTAGTGCGGGGACGCGCAACCGAGGTCAGTCCATGAATCCTGGATTGTGCACTGGGCAAAACAGCACGTAACAGTAATTAGGATCACAAAACGGAGATGTTGTTCTGTGGGGAAGTAGGGACTCCTTGCATCATACTGTATATCATTATGATGCAAGGAGTCTTTTCCTCTGTTCTGTGGCTGTTCCTTGAAATCCGGTCAGCGCTACCTGCATTGCATGTAGATACCCATAGAGTATAATCACATATAACAGATTTATTTGTAGAAATTTCTATAGAATTCAGATTAACAACAGAAATGCTGTAGTTTTTCCGCAGCAGAAAATCTCCAGCATCTGAAATCTGCACCAATTTCACTGATCGCTGCTGTGAATAATTACAGCATCCGCCACTGTCAGCTGAGACGCCAGAAAAATGGACAGAATTTGTTGCCATTTAGTTCAGTTTTAGCCGCCATCTCACATCACTGCTTTTTTCTAAACTAATTTTAATCCAGGACATGTGTTATAAAGATCAAAGGAAGTTTCATACAGATCATTAGAAGCCAATAGGATACATTAACCCTATGTGTAATTAGAAGCAGCCGTATCATCCTGGATGTCAGCGCAGAAAAATGCAGGATGGTGCGTAGTCAGTAACTACGCACCATTATGTATGGCACCTTAATAATCTCTATTAGAAGTGGTGGATTATGACAAGACTATACAGGGGCATTTATTATTGGTTTTGTACCAATTTTTTGGCAGCCACATTTTTCCCCACTCCCCACACTTTTCCTGTACTTCTAGTTTCCTGACACTTTTTTTGCCAAATTTTTTGGTCGCATATTAGACCAGCATAAAGCAAGCCTTCCAACTTCTGAACCCCTTCATGAATGTGGTTTCTAATTTCTGATGTTCATGAGTTCATTTTACGGTGGGTGAAATACATTACGGCCGTGTGCTCCAAGTAAGATCACAGTGCAAATCGCTGCTAAAATCGGGTGCCAAAAAATATCACCTTGCGCCAAAAAAAATAAATACTCCCCCTCCCCCCATATATCACAATGTAAATTGGACTTAGTTGGGGTGTTGTTTTATGGATCTGTTTAAAAAGGGCAAGTGAAATTTACATGTATGTGTCCATGTTCTGTCCTTGTGTCAAGTGGGCGGCACACAGACCCATTATAGTTCTGTGTCCATCTTTTAGTGTATTGCAGATTACACTTCTTTTACTTGCTGTGAATCCTATTGTTGCCAATTATGGATTACAAAAGTCTATGGGGGACATTTATTAGTATTTCTACGCCAGTTTTCTGCAACTATTCTTGCGACTATACCACCTTCACACAATGTGGACATGGAGGGGGCATGATGGGGCTCGGCGGCCGTTGAAGTGTACCGTCACGTGGCATTCCTGCCCCCTGTCTGAGCAGTTTTTTAAAGCCTGTAAACATTCACCGTGGAATGTTTGCAGGCTTTTAAGCGAAACTACATCAGGTCGGACCTAACATAGTCTTGTCCATTAGCACAGCACGGCTGGCAGATACATGATGTGATTTAAGCCTCATGATATACCCACCGTGGCTGCGGGGCTATATCATACACCGGCACATGGAGCGCTGGATAGTTAAGTTTCCCCCTATATGGGCATCACATGGTGGCCATCACATGGTGGCCATTGTCAATGCATGCAGTTGCAACATAGACTTCGACAAGGTTAAAAATGGGAATAGGGGAGGAGATTGAACAAAAATAGATAAAATGGAAACATTGGAATAGTAACCAATCATATTGACATCTAAATGGTGGATTCTCCTATATATTACTTGTACTGGCTCGGATAAATCTTCCCACGCTTCTTACTGAAACACAATATCTCTGGGTGTAGATGTACGGCTCCTTGATAATGAGTTATTGAAACCCGGGCTTGATTGGGGCCATAATCTTAATGCATACACCGAGCCTTGAAGCTAAACATTCATCAGAATGCAGTTTGTTTACAGCCCTGGCATTTTATTTTTCATGTGAAAAGGTTACAGCAATCTCTTATCCAAATAATCTGATAAGCATAATAAAACTAGCAAAATAATAGCAATAAGAGGAAAAAACTGTATTTATGGTAACTTGGTCAGGATCCAGAACACAAAAAGGGCAAAAAATACCACCCAAAATGCCACAAACCCCTTATGTGCCAGAAATAAAGAACACGTGAGATAAATGCGATTGTTACAATGTGTCAATCCGTTCTGACGACATTGGGTTATTCTTTTAACAGTTCTCCTCAGTCGTGTTGGGTATATTGTGTTCACGCAGTTATTAATTGTTGGCAGAAGTAGCTCGCTAATGGAGGTGAAGGCCGCATTTCGCAGGTGGAACATGCCATTAAGTGATTATTGATTTTAGAGAGGAAAAAAAAAAGCAGAAAGTAAAGAAAAAAAATAATAATAAATAAATAAAGGAATAAGTTGTTTTTTTTTTCCTTTTCAAGTCATAAATGCCTCTGAGTGCTCCTGTGGTGATATGACGTATTTATTCCTAATGTAAATGGATCAAGGTGATACATATATAACCAGGCATTGTAATATTACCCTCAGAAGCTGCTTTTAGAGCTGGATGTGACACAGCTCGGAAACAGTGCTGAAAAGATATTCAAGAGCAGGCAAGGTGGGGTAAAGTCATCAATAGGCTAAACATACTTTCAGAGTGTACATTTTCCTGTCACTCTCACCCCCAGGATACTATTGTCACATATATGATGGAATGGATATGAGCTAATTTGAGGCCTTTGATATACTGTACTGCTTAAGAATATGTAACTGCAAGGGACTTCTGTATTTCTATCTTCAGGATCCGGTTTTACTGGGTCAGAGTTAAAATAGAAACAAAGAAAGTTGCAGTTTTGTTTTCACATCAATTAACCAATGGAGTCCAGTTGCTATGAGTAACAACATATTTTTTTTTTACTACACAATCTGGGGGCTTGAAGACAATGTTTTTTTCTACTGGAATTTTTTTGTATGCTGTTTTTACATTTTTGGGCCTGGTGTCTCCTTGTGTGTGGGCAGATCCCATGGGATTGTTTCAACCACTAGCACACATCCCCATTTACTTCTATGGGCTCATACATACGCCCACATGTATGACCCGACTGCCCGAGCCACAAAACTCAGATCCTGTTTCTGCCCATGTTTCTCTGGTAATCTTTTACTGCAATCATTGGCACATGAGTGGACCTCACAGCCAGATGATACACCTATAGCAAACAATGGACCATGGGCTCATGTGCATGAGGCCTAGCAATGCAATACAGTGCCCTCTTGGCATGGAGGTAGCGTAACAAATAAAAAGGGCACAATTCTGTGCTGTGGGGTAGGAATTGCACTGTTTTCAGGGCTTGCATGCCAGATTTCAGGTGTACAAGCTCTGATAGATGTGGCACAATGGGGGAAATTTATTAATGTGTCCCTGGCTTAGACAGAGCTCGACAACACTAGTCTTGTGCTACGGCATAAAATGTAGCGCACTGGATGAGTTTGGCGCACAAACTATTTCCCACCTGGAAAACACACTCATTTTCTAAAAGTTACGCCCCCTATGTAGAAAAAGGGGCAAAAAATGGTTTAAAAGCCTTTATAAGTGTGTGGTAATTGGTGCAAATTACTCCGAAAGTCTGGCCAAAGTGGCTTCATAAATTGCCTCCAATGTGTCTGAACATTAAGATGCAATTTGTAGCCATGATATAAAGTAGACCTTTTTGGACACTATGGGGGCTTCTATGCCGCTGTATGATAGCCCCTCCAGCCCATTTTTTTTCTATGGCTGGTCCTAAGCGCAGCCAGAGACTTATCATGTTCCTATTCCCATGATGGCCTACTCCCCCGCTGCCGCACCCACTCTTTTTCCTGCAGCGCCCCCGTTAATCCCCTCCATGCCCCCCTTCATGCTCCTCCACACCCCCCCTTCTTGCTCCTCCACACCCCCTCCATGCTCCTCCACGCCCCCCCCATGCTCCTCCATGCCCCCCCCTTCATGCTCCTCCACGCCCCCCCCCTTCATGCTCTTACATGCCCCCGGGCCTGGAGGTGGCAGAAAGTGGAAAATAATCATAAATGCTAGCAATATGCTAGCATTTGCAATTATTTCAGGGTGCAGAAGTCCAGATAAATACCCTTGGCTATATTTGCAGGTCCTGTGTAATATAACTAACAACGCAAGTACGCAGGAGGAGATGAAGCAGCAACAATCTTTCAGGTATGTAGGGTCCAATATATATATATATCACAATATGCTATTCATTGCTCTTTATCAACTCAAAGCGGTCAGACAATTTAAGCAAACGTTTATGTCTGACCTTGGACCTACCCGTCTAAACTACTCAACCTACTAATGATGAAGAATGAGAGTGGGTCATTCACATAGGAACCATAAAGGTCAAGAATGATCTAAAGTTGTCACAATGAGTCTTACAGAGTATTATGCTCTGTGTGTTTGTGTGTATATATATATATATATATATATATATATATATATATATATATATATATATATAAACACCTACAGTCTTTGACCTGAACATGCAGGCTCTCTATCTTCCAATGAATTAGAGTAGTGTCATCCGCTATGTAAGACTTACAATCTGTTGTCATAATGTGCCTGGAGGTAAGTGTACACCCTCTACCCATCACCCGCCTTCATACCTTTCCTATTAACTTCATCCGTAAAGTGTTCATACAGGAAGTGAACTCAATTTGTAAAGAAATTGAAAAATATTTCTTGCCTTTGGATATTACAAGAGCAATGAGCATAATACGAGTGTATAGAGCTCCCGCATAGCTCAATACTATCTATGTTTATCTGAGTACAAACTCAATGTCCCGGTGGAGCGAGAGAAAGGCAAATGGTGACCCTTGGATTCCCTAAGGGGTGGCACCAAAGCCTCTTTAATTAGATTTTAATGAAGGATACATGTATGACTATAGAGGGGACCATGCTTATCCTGGAGGCAGGCATCTACATAGCTACAATGCAGAGACTGTACTAAATTCTATGCAAACTTGTTTTCTCTTGACAAATTGAATGTAACGAACAGTCAACGTCTTACAAAGCCGAAGAGTCACTGTCCTTACCCCAGGCCTAAAATCTGTCCCCCTGCTGTAGTTTCATGTAAATGCCCACTCCTAGGGCCAGTCACATTATGTTTAATTAATAGCGCAGCTCTGGCACCCTAAGAACATTAATGTGACGAGGCTTTGGGGAGATCTGTTCACACGTAAAATGGAAAATGTCCCTTATCTAAATAATAAAAGGGAAATGGATGTTGTTTAAATGAGACATAAATACACGAAGCGCATTAGTTAAAACACTTGCTGTATAGACAAATGTAATATTTATATCCTTATGATTACATTAGTAACAAGAAGAGTTACTTATGCAGGAAGGTTAGACGGGCGGCACATTGTTACTGGGCCTTTACAAGAGCGCCATCTGTTGGATCTTTCAATTTACTGTACACAATTTTTATAACGAGTGTGCGATTTTACTACCCAAAATACATCTACAAAATCCACAAAGTTTAGAAAATAGAAATACAATGTTTCCAATTGTTGAGATTGTTGCAAAAGAGAAGTCATTTCCTAATAACGAGTGGTTCATGCATATTGTTGCAAGTAAGTTTAAGAGTAAATACCCGAAGGTCAACTTGAAATAAAAAGAGGCCTAAATAATAGACTTCTCAGTACAGAACCTGCTTTAGTCCAGTTTATTAGAAATATATGAGTCAAAAAATAATATAAATATAATCAAAAATACCAATACTATATACCTACTTGATATGTGGATATACAGGCGGTCCCCGGGTTACGTACAAGATAGGTTCCATAGGTTTGTTCTTAAGTTGAAATTGTATGTAAGTTGAAACTGCATTTTTTATAATTGTAGCTCCAGACAAATAATTTTTTTTTTGCCCCAGTGACAATTGGAGTTAAAATATTTTTTGCTGTAATTGGACCAAGGATTATGAATAAAATTTCATTACAGACACCTTACAGCTGATCATTACAGCCTGGGACTATAGTAACATCCAGAGAGCTTCACCAGAGGTCATACAGGGCAGGGAGGTCTGTCTTTAACTAGGGCTCATCTGTAAGTCGAATGTTCTTAAGTAGGGGACCGCCTGAAGTTCCTTTTCATCTATTCATCTATAGATTGAAACATTTTCAATTTTGTCTCCAAAACTCCATCAAACATGCAGTAAAACTCCAATTTAAAGGAGATGTTCAGCAGATGTTACCCTATTAAACTAGTAGCCCCCCAGGTAGGGTATGAAATGCCCTTTCTAGGATTCCCTCTGTTATGTGAAAACTGCTTGTTTATCTAGAAAAAATCTCTAAATTCATATGACAAGAGAGAAGAGTCATATTTTTCCAAAGTATTTGGATTGTTGTTTTTTTATTTTATTTTGCAGGACCAATGGGCATTAGTGGGTAAGTGGGTCACATTAGGACTAGAGATGGGCAAATCGATTCTAACAAAGTGGAATTCATTAAGAATTTCAGGAAAACTTCGGTTCTGCACAAATCCGAAGTTTACTGTGATTCGTGGGAACTAATTATTTTTTTCCCCTTTATTAGCAAAATGGACGCGAGCACAACATGTTACATAGGGGAGAGAACTCTGGGAAGAAGAAAGGAACACCCTCGATCACATGTGCAGACATGTAAGCCAATCAGCGACCGGCAGGCTTATGTGATGTCACAGCCCTATATAAAAAGACGGCCATTTGTAATTCAGTCATTCCACACTGCATGTGCTGTCTCTAGCGTCTAGCTGCTTGTACTCAGTAGCTGCTGGAGTGGTTTTTGCTCAAAGTCCAGGGTGTCCATTTTGGGGGGGATCTGTATACCCCAAATTTTAATTCTTTATTTTTGCTTAAGTTGATATCAAGAAATTTGTGTCAAAACCACATAGTTGCTGGAGTGATTTTTTCTCAAAGACCAGGGTGTCAGTTTTGGGGGGGATCTGTATTCCCCAAATTTTAAATCTTTTTTGTTGCTAAAGTTGATATCAAGAAATCTGTGTCAAATAAACCTAGTGCACTCTTTGATGTTATAGTGGGATCTTGGCCCTCAGCTCGGTCCTTTCGAGCTGGCACAGACATTACCTTGTCAGGCTGCGTTCCCGCTTCGCTTATTTGGGGAAGTTGGCCTCTGTAAGTGCCCATGGAAGTGAAGAGTGAAGCTATTCTAAGAGCGGTGCCTGTCATGTGCGTGTCATACTAAAACACAGCATTGTTTGAAGACCAAACCACGCTCCCTATGCATATTTACCTATGGCACAATGTTCTACATCACCCTACAGGCTCTCTGCAGCCAGGAAATACCTGTTTTAAAACGTGTTTCGCCATGATTCGATTTTGTCGGAAAATTCAGTGAACTCTGCGAATCGAATTTTTGAAAATTCGCCCATCTCTAATTAGGACACATTAGTCAGTTTAGCAGTCATGAGGCCTACGAGAATAATCAGACTGCCACTTCCCCTCTTTAAGGTCCTTATAGTATGATATTATATAAGGCTGGAAAAAGACGCAAGTCCGTGAAGTCCAACCTCTAAGAATGAAACAAAAGTTTTTCTGTAATATTTTTGCTCTCCAGAAAGTCATCCAAGCCTCTCTTGAACATGTACATAGAGTCCGCCATAACAACCTCCTGCTGAAGAGAGTTCCATAGTCTCACTGCTCGTACAGTAAAGAATCCCTGTCTATGCTGATGGTAGTAGCACACAAATTTTGGATGGCTCACTACCCAGCAGTGCTCTGGGGGTCAACACAAGACGAAAATTCCACAATAGAGAAAATCCCGGCACACAGAATCATGTCAGCTTACTTCATTCCTTGTTCATTCCTCGTTCAGGTTGCTGTTGGTACAGCAACATTGATATAGCAGGACATGTTTCGGCTCGTCCTCAAGCCTTTGTCAACTACTGTACAGGTAAATACAATGTAACAATATATTATCAATAATGTAACCTTTCCCCCCGACGTCACATCCTACCGGAACCACTCCTCCTGTGGTTTGGCACAATGGGTCCAGCCCCTTCTAACATATCTCTATGCCGTATTCTTTTTCTAAATCAAAAACACAAAACTCTAATTAGAACAAAAGATTTAAACAATAAGACAATTATCACTGCATGTATCCTAGACACAAAGTACTATTCAAATTGCATTCACCAGAATGTATCCACGATTTAACCCCTTAGGCTCCAGAGTGCACAGAGTATGTATCCAAAACGCCTTGAGTCAGGGGTAACAGTTTTTTTTTTATTACCGCCTCGTCTTGGAACTTCAACCTGCTCAATAACTTGACATCTAAGTTGTGCAACATTATGCTTCTTAGGATGGAAATGAAAAGGGACCGATAATAATAGATTGTTACAACAAATTGTAGATTTGTGTTTATTGATTCTCTCTTCTACCCGTTGTACAGTCTCCCCAACATATAGATATCCACAGGGACATTTAAGAAGATATATAACGTTAGTCAATTCGCAGGTAAAAAAACTTTTATCTGAAACTGTCGTACTGTATATGGATGGTAAAAGAATTCTCCCCGTAACACGTTGGAACATTCAGAACAATTAAGACGAGAGTAGGTCCCATTTCTCCTGCTGGCTAAGAATGTCTGTCTCGAAACTTTGGTCATGCTCCCAATATCAGCTCTTATCAGTTCATTCCTTAAATTCTGTGGCTTTTTTGTTGCAAATTAAAGGTAGGTTACTTAGTTCTTCAACATCGGGAAAAGTTCTCTACTCCCTCTCAACAAATATTAGGGATAACCCCAATCCCTAAATGCTTTTCCATCTCATCTAACCTTCTTTCTCTCATGTCGCTATCCGTCACAATCCTGCATATTCTTTGGAACTGTGATTTGATGATCAATCTTTTCGTAGAATAGGGATTATTGCTCCTATAATGTAGGATACTGTTTCTCTCATTCTCTTTCCTAAATAAATTGGTCTTAAGTCCACCATTTTTATCCTTGAACATTAAAGTGTCAAGGAAGCTCACCTGTTCCACATGACTGGTGACAATGATCTGTATCTGTTCTCATAGATTTCAAATGTCGGAGGACATGTGGCCCCGCCCACACTCAAAATATGTCATCAATGAAACGACACCAAACTTTCGCATACTTCAATTATTCTCTATTATGGCGATGGTAGAACCGCCTCTCCTCTAGGCATAGAGGATGCCCCCTTGTCCTTGTCACAGGCCTAGATATCAAAAGATCTTTGGAGAGATCCTTGTACTGTCCGTTCAGGTATTTGTACATTGTAATGAGGTCTCCCCACAGTTGTCTTTATTCTAAACTGAATAACCCCAATTTTTGCAATCTGCCTTATCTAGATCTGGCTAGTATCATCTACCACCCCCCCCCCTCCCCCCCATTCCCCTAATAATCTTTGTTGCTCTCCTCTGTACTCGTTCCAGTTCTACTATGTCCTTTTATACACTGGTGCCCAAAACTGTACACAATATTCCATGTGTGGACTGAATTTACATTTATCTACATTAAACCTCGTCAGCCATTTCTCTGTCCACTTTTCCAGCTTCCACAAATCACTCTGTAATGTGATACTGTCTACCTCTGTATTAATTTAATTAACCTCTGAATTAATTTAATTAACTTTACAGAGCTTAGTATCATCTGCAAATATTGAAACACTACTGTGTAAACCCTCTATAAAATCATTAATAAAAATATTAAAAAAAGGGGGCCAAATACTGAACCCTGTTGAACTCCACTGGTAACATCAACCCAATCTGAGAATGTGCCATTAATGATGACCCTCACTAAGCCAATTACTTACCCAAATATACAGATTTTTCCCTAATCCCAGCAGTCTTATTTTATGTTGTAACTAGAGATGAGCGAGTATACTCGTCCGAGCTTGATGCTCGTTCGAGTATTAAGGTACTCGAAACGGCTCGTTGCTCGGACGAGTATTTCCCCTGCTCGAGATCGAGCATTTAATTAAAAATACACAGTGAAGAACAATGAAGAATAGAATAAAAACAGTGAACACAGGATCATTTAAGTGAAAAACACAGTAAAGAACACAGTGAAGAATAGATTACAGATGTTCGGCACATCTGCTTAATTGTCGGAAGATACCCGCGGAACAAAATAGTATGTGAAGAACAATATATATATGTGTGAAGAACACATTGAAGGGAGCAGCACAGAGACACCGGGGAGCAGCACAGAGACACCGGGGGAGCAGCACAGAGACACCGGGGGAGCAGCACAGAGACACCGGGGGAGAAGCACAGAGACACCGGGGGAGCAGCACAGAGACACCGGGGGCGCAGCACAGAGACACCGGGGGAGCATCGAGGCTGGGGCAGCACGGATACATCGAGGCTGGGGCAGCACGGATACATTGTGGGAACGGGCAGAACGGAGACATCGGGGGAACGGGCAGAACGGAGACATCGGGGGAATGGGCAGAATGGAGACATCGGGGGAATGGGCAGAATGGAGACATCGGGGGAACGGGCAGAACGGAGACATCGGGGCTGGGGCAGCACGGATACATCGGGGCAGCACGGAGACACTCACGGAGGGGCAGCAGCACGGATCCCCGACAAGTAAGCAGATGTGCCGAACATCTGCAATCTATTCTTCACTGTGTTTTTCACAGCGTTTTTCACTTAAATGATCCTGTGTTTACTGTTTTTATTCTATTCTTCAATGTTCTTCACATCTGCTAACTTGTCGGGAGATAATATACGCGCAGAACAGTGAAGAATAGATTGCAGATGTTTGCATACATCTGCTAACTTATCAGAAGACATTCTTTTTCAATTAAATAACACATTTTATTCCCGAACCATGGTCCCTTTGAAAAATGCTCGAGTCTCCCATTGACTTCAATGGGGTTCGTTAATCGAGACGAGCACTCGAGCATCGGGAAAAGTTTTATTATACCTATATCCAGACCTTATAAAAACCATCTAATTAAGTAGACAACAATTGTTGACAAAATATATGTCGGGAAAAGTTTGTCTCGAATAACGAGCACTCGAGCATTTTAGTGCTCGCTCATCTCTAGTTGTAACCCTTTATGCATCACTGTATCAAATGTCTTGGAGACGTCCAGATATACAATATCCACAGCCTCCCCCAGAACAAGGCTAATAGTGGATTATAGAAAAATAATATCAGAACCAGAGTCCCTACAAATTGCTGCAGTAATAAGAGATCTTTACTGTCCCCCTGCTTGCTATCTAACTTTTCCCCCTAGGTATTTATGGAAATCCTCTCATATTGAGCAACAGGAGATCCTTGTTGTAGTAGGGTTTCCACTAATAGGACATTTATCATCTATCCTGTATGTTTACTGTTTTTTACTGTTCGTCTTTGGCTAACAATGTGACACTTGAAGTTTGAAGTTAGACTACATGCAAATGACTGTACATTTTGGCTGTGAATCAGCTGCAGAAAAAGTAACTTTTAAAATGATGTTAATAAGTCTGAAAGGTTCCTGGGGTCTTTACCAGAACTCAACCCTGCAGTAGATTCACAGGATATTGCACTGTGCAAGAGCCCGCCCCCCCCCCCACCCCCCACTGTGTGCTGAAACATCCTCTGCTACAGTGAGATTACAGCAGGCAGAGGGGGAGGTTAAACAGTGTAACAGCCTGTGAAGCTGAAGCATGAAGGGCCTCTGGTAACAACCCCAGGAGCCTTTCATTTAAAAGTTGATTGTAGAAGAAAAGAGGCCATTGATATATAAGAAGATTACCACAGTCACAGTGCCTGGAGCAATGAGTAAGGCCACTGGTCTATCCAGCTAGATTTATTTATTTTTAAGTTCAACAATATTCAATAAAATTTCTTGGATACCTTGGATTTCTTGGTTAAAAGCCTCAGGAGGGAAAATCCAAACCACAAAATTTCAGCTTGGGCCCATATGAAAATTGGGCATTCTCTACAGAAGAGGTGGTTCTACCATTACCATAGACAGGGATTTTTCCATGTAAGGCCCCTTTCACGCACATGTATAGGTCCCTGATATGTTACACGTCTGGCTGGACAACATACAGTACCAGTGCATCTCATACCGCTAGCATACGGCCCTCATATACATTTGTGTGAAAGGGACCTAAGAGCGGTGAGACTGGGGAACTCTCTGCAGCAAGATGTTATACTTTCTGCAGGTTCCAGAGAGGCCTGGACTTCGTTCCTGAGAGCAAAAATAACAAAGATTACAGTATGTAAATTGTTGATGCAGGTCCACATTTAGGGCCGGGAAGGAATTTTTTCCTTTTATGTGCCAACTGGCATTAGCCTTGTAGGTTGTTTTTTGCTTTTCTCCAATCGTATCAACTATGATGCCTGATTTGTTATATATTTTTTTATTAACTTACTTGCCTTCTTTGAGTAATTTGCTCCCTATGATATTCTTGGCAGTTGATATTAGTCTTTAGTGTTGGTGTGGGGTACGCTACTGTTTTGGGTTCTAGTTCAACTGTTTTATGTTGCTATTCTTAATTCTATAACATTCTGCATGCAGTACAGAAGGACCCACATCTCCCCGATGCTCCGTGCTGCTCCCTGTGGCTCCTCTTCTTTCTTCTCTCTGCTGTATTAGCCGGCAGAGGCGCGGCCATGCGCTCTGCCAGCCGGTGCAGCGCTTGGCCGTGCCTGTGATGGCTAATACAGCAGAGAGAAGAAAGAAGAGGAGCCATGGGGAGCCGCGGCAAGCATCGGGAGTGCCGGAAGGTGAGTATGTAAGTTTATCTTTTTATGTACTGGGCAAACTGTGGGCTAGCTGGCTATATACTACACGGAGCTGGCTATATACTACATGGGGATTTCTATATACTGCACTAGGCTGGCTATCTACGAAAGGGGGCTGGCTGTATACTAAAGGGGGATGGCTGGCTATATACTAAAGGGGGATGGCTGGCTATATACTAAAGGGGATGACTGGTTGTATACTAAAGGGCGCTGTCTATGCACTGGGAGGTTGTGACCAATGCGTTTTCCACTCTTTGCTTTTATGCGAGTCAATAGGTTTTCCCAGTTTTCGTGGTAAAATTAGGGCCCTCGGCTTATACTCAGGTCGGCTTACACTAGAGTAAATACGGTATGTCAATAACTCATTACTAGATGTAGACAGAGGTTCATACAAGTAATGGTACCATATTGCAGTTCAATTTCCTATTGGGATGTATAAAAAAAATTTCTAATCATTATTAAAATTGTGCCTTTTTAATTGGATACATTTATAATAAGAAATTTTTCCTAAAAAGTGTAATAAATATGATATGTATTACCTATGTAAGATACTCTGATCCCAATGTTAAGTAGTTGAAAAAGACAAAGGTGGGGGAAGGGCTCAAATTGCCAGCCCTGCACTATGTTTAATGCTACAGAAAGTTAATTTGGTAATAATGCTGTATATGAGATTTATCAAAATCCTCTGACACTTTTAAAATAGGAAAACCTCCCTATTATATAGATATGTACGGTAGGGTCGTCCACCACTGTAATCACACGGCTCCAACAGAGGAGCCATTAATAACATTATTAATAAACATATTTTCTGCAATATGTAATCAGTGGTGAAAAATGAGCCATTTACTATTGGTCTGAGTAGACTCCAGTCTTTTCCCATACAATCTTTTTCTTCCTAACACATAACAGAAATGCCATGTCTGCCGGGAAAACAAACTGTCTTACAAGACTGTAAAGGATTAGTTGAAAAAATGAGAATGTTATACATATATAATTATCTTTCTATTAAAGCAATTATTCTGAAGTACCCTCCTAGCATATGACTTTGCCTGTGAATAACCTTTCTATCATGATATTCATATCTCTGCCTCTGAAGCCTGTAATTAAACCAATACATTAGAAAGTGTCATTTTCTGAGTTCACTGGATATCCTTCATTTATACTGAACCGCTGAAGTGCTCTATTTTGACAGTTTAGTGCATTCACCTGTGTTCAGTAAGAGAAGCCGCATCCTGCAGAGCTGGAATAGTCTATAACAGCCGCCTCCAACCTGTGGCTGTACAGCTGTTGCAAAATATCACTTTTGGCATGCCCCAAACAATCTACAGTGCTGCTTCAAAGTTTGTGAACCCTTCAGGATTTTCTATATCTCTGCATAAAACTACCCAGAACTTCATTATTATCTCCATACAATTCCTAAAAGTACATAAAGAGCAAAAGAATCACTGCTGACTTTACCCCAGCAATAGTTTTGCAGCCATTCCACAAGCATCAGAAACCAGAAACTGGCTTATTTCTGATACATTTTAGTCTGCAACAGATTTGAAAATTTACCAATTCAGATAGATCTGATGGCAGGCTCCTAATAACATGCCAAACCCTGATCTATCTTTAACCAACCCTATAATGCTTTATAAACTAAGCTAAAATGTATCTACCTAATATGTAAATTTTCCAGAGAGGCTACTGGGGTGTGGTGTAGCCTTTCCGGGCAGTGGGAGCAAAGATTAGTCCACGCCCCAATAGCCTCTGCTATCCCTCCTACCTGTGCGTACAGGGTGCGCTCCTCACACTGCTCCATCAGATTCAGAGTCTCTGTAGATTATAGGGGGAGCCAACAAAGACAACTGGCCCTCTTTACATAGCCAAGGAGATACGTTTTAGAATGGTAAGGGTCCAACCACTGGAATCACCACTAATAGGATAATAGGGGTCTATTCTACCTGTGTATCTGAATGGAACCTTAGTCCAAAAGGTCGCCAAGTAGAGATGAATAGATTGGCAGTGCACCCATGACCGTAATCATATACTCATGTGATCTGTGGGGTAGTCAGTGCCGGGATCCCCATTAATCCATCTTATGAATAGAGGATAAGTTGTCTTTGTTCCCTTTAAAATTACTTACATATATGTCCCCACACTTTATACTCGTCTTCATCCTCTTTATAAAAGAAGCATAAGGACATCACAAAATCAGCATACGACTTGGCACCTGAACAATTTGTCTCTGGCCTTTGACAGAGCATACACGGTTCAGCCATAACATTGAAGTAAACAGGTAAAGCAAATAACATTGATTATCCTGTTACATGTAATGGCACCTGTCAGGAGGTTTGGATATATTAGGTAGGAAGTGAATAGTCAGCTTTCGAAGTTGATGGGTTGGAAACAGGTAAAATAGGCAACTTTAAGGATGTGAGTGACTTTGATAAGGGTCAGGAATGTGATGGCTTGATGACTGGTCAGGGCATCTCAAAAATGTCAGGTCTCTAGTGTTCCATGTAAGTTAGTACTGATCAAAATAATCCAAGAAGTACAGTGGGCAGTCGGGTCATAGGTGCTTATTAGTGTGTCTAGGGGACAAAGGCTAGCTTGTCTAGTCTACTTCGTTAGAAGACCTTTAGAAGTATGAAAATATAATTTTTTTACAAGCCTTTTTGGGCCAGGGTTGACATGGTAGCACAAGGAGAATCTACACAATGTATTAGGCAGGTCATTTTAATATTCTGCCACTAGCATTAGCATTAGGTAGGCCATTTGGAGGACTATCACTTGCTTATGGAGGTGTGTGGTATAAATGACGTAAATTAGGTGACACATAACAAGTACACTAAAAATACCCAATATGTACGGGATTATAACATATTCATTAACAATTTACATACAGAGAAACCAAAATCATTTTTATTTCTGTAATCCTGCAAGTAACGCACTTGACCATCAATCCCAAAAGCTTGTCAATTTGCACAAATGAAAAACCTCAACGATTCGCTTGTTCTAATATGAATTTTGAACTCAACTTGAAACAGAAATCGACTAAAGTGGATTGAATTGGACGATGCGGTTTAAAGTGGGAGCACAAAAAAAATATATATATATCAATTTTAATCTGCAGAACTATTCATCTAAAATCAACTTACTATCTTCTTGCACATCCTTGAAATCATTTCGGATGATTGATCTGGGACCGGTTCACTCCTCTGTACATCCAGGTAAAATTATTCTGGTTTATGGATAATCTGTGCATATGACATTAGATTCCTTTCAAAATAATAAGCATGGTGAAACATAGTATTATCGTATTGGTTTAGGAGCTGGGACCATTTACTCATATGTGTATCGCTAATGCATCTCTATTAGAGATGAGCGAACACTAAAATGCTCGGGTACTCGTTATTCGAGACGAACTTTTCCCGATGCTCGAGTGCTCGTCTCGAATAACGAACCCCATTGAAGTCAATGGGAGACTCGAGCATTTTTCAAGGGGACCAAGGCTCTGCACAGGGAAGCTTGGCCAAACACCTGGGAACCTCAGAAAAGGATGGAAACACCACGGAAATGGACAGGAAACAGCAGGGGCAGCATGCATGGATGCCTCTGAGGCTGCTTAAACGCACCATTATGCCAAAATTATGGGCAACAGCATGGCCATGACAGAGTGACAGAATGAAGCTAGATAGCATCTAAAACATGCAATAATTGACCCTGACACTATAGGGGACGGCATGCAGAGGCAGCGGCAGCAGGCTAGAGAGTGTCATGGCGACATACCCTAAATGGACTCAGGCTTCAAACCAATGGGTGGCAGAGAGGAACCAAAGGAGGTGAGCAAGAAGTGCTCAAATAATATCGGTACATGATAAAAGTTTGCCAGTATATTTTGTGGATTACACAGCAGGGTGGCGACAAAGTTAACATGGAAGCCATGAAAACAACCCAAAATTCTGCCTGACACAGCTCGTTTGATAAGGGGACCATGTATGGAGGCAGTGAACTAGTAGTAGATTAAAGGTGCTGCAGTTAAAACTATGTTAGTTGGATCTTGGCATGGAGCTGGCGCTCCGCTGCCAGGCGAGCTTTCGCCAATCCAAGCCCCTGTCTCTAGGCTACTCCCCAAACAGCACTTCTAAGAACCTTTTGTATAAGATCAAGTGTAGTAGCGTTCTTATAAGTTTAGGATATGCCGGGTGAGGGGAATGTAAACAGATGCGCAAGAAGCGCATGATGCGCATGGAGCTGGCGCTCCGCTGCCAGGCGAGCTTTCGCAAATCCAAGCCCCTGTCTCTAGGCTACTCCCCAAACAGCACTTTTGTATAAGATCAAGTGTAGTAGCGTTCTTATAAGTTTAGGATATGGCGGGTGAGGGGAATGTAAACAGATGCGCAAGAAGCGCTGAAATAATATCCCTAAATGGTAAAAGTTTGCAAGTATATTTTGTGGATTACACAGCAGGGTGGCGACAAAGTTAACAACTTTGATGTGGAATCCATGAAAACAACCCAAATTTCTGCCTGACACACCTCGTTTGATAAAGGGACGATGTATGGAGGCAGCTATATGGACGACTTTTGGAGGTAGGAATGGAGACAACGTGTGGAGGCTGCTATGGAGACAATTTAATTTGGATAGTGCCTGTATGTGGCAGTCCCAAACATTTTTCAAACCAGAGGAGCAGGTAGGTGGCCCTCCAGTAAAATGGGATAGATTGAGTGCCTGTATGTGGCAGTCCCAAAAATTGTTCAAACCAGAGGAGCAGGTAGGTGGCCCTCCAGTAAAATGGAATAGATTGAGTGCCTGTATGTGGCAGTCCCAAAAATTGTTCAAACCAGAGGAGCAGGTAGGTGGCCCTGCAGTAAAATGGAATAGATTGAGTGCCTGTATGTGGCAGTCCCAAAAATGTTTCAAACCAGAGGAGCAGGTAGGTGGCCCTCCAGTAAAATGGGATAGATTGAGTGCCTGTATGTGGCAGTCCCAAAAATGTTTCAAACCAGAGGAGCAGGTAGGTGGCCCTCCAGTAAAATGGGATAGATTGAGTGCCTGTATGTGGCAGTCCCAAAAATGTTTCAAACCAGAGGAGCAGGTAGGTGGCCCTCCAGTAAAATGGAATAGATTGAGTGCCTGTATGTGGCAGTCCCAAAAATTGTTCAAACCAGAGGAGCAGGTAGGTGGCCCTCCAGTAAAATGGGATAGATTGAGTGCCTGTATGTGGCAGTCCCAAAAATGTTTCAAACCAGAGGAGCAGGTAGGTGGCCCTCCAGTAAAATGGAATAGATTGAGTGCCTGTATGTGGCAGTCCCAAAAATTCTTCAAACCAGAGGAGCAGGTAGGTGGCCCTCCAGTAAAATGGAATAGATTGAGTGCCTGTATGTGGCAGTCCCAAAAATTGTTCAAACCAGAGGACCGGGTAGGTGGCCCTCCAGAAAAATGGAATAGATTGAGTGCCTGTATGTGGCACTCACAAAAATTGTTTCAAACAGAGGACCGGGTAGGTGGCCCTCCAGAAAAATTAAATGCATGAAGTATAGCAAGAGCCAGTGGGCCCTGTCAAAAAATAGCCATTTTCCTCTGCTTTACTGTACAAAGAGGAGGAGAAGGAGGAAAATGAGGAGGAGGAGGAGGAGTGGATCAATTATTCAGGTTGAGCTTCCTTCACCTGGTGGAGATTGGAAATTCTGAGAAATCCAGCCTTTATTCATTTTAATAAGCGTCAGCCTGTCAGCGCTGTCAGTCGACAGGCGTGTACGCTTATCGGTGATGATGCCACCAGCTGCACTGAAAACCCGCTCGGACAAGACGCTAGCGGCAGGGCAGGCAAGAACCTCCAAGGCGTACAGCGCCAGTTCGTGCCACATGTCCAGCTTTGAAACCCAGTAGTTGTAGGGAGCTGTGTGATCATTTAGGACGATGGTATGGTCAGCTACGTACTCCCTCACCATCTTTCTGTAAAGATCAGCCCTACTCTGCCGAGACTGGGGACAGGTGACAGTGTCTTGCTGGGGTGACATAAAGCTGGCAAAAGCCTTGTAAAGCGTACCCTTGCCAGTGCTGGACAAGCTGCCTGCTCGCCTACTCTCCCTCGCTACTTGTCCCGCAGAACTACGCACTCTGCCGCTAGCGCTGTCAGAAGGGAAATACTGTTTCAGCTTGTGCACCAGGGCCTGCTGGTATTCATGCATTCTCACACTCCTTTCCTCTGCAGGGATGAGAGTGGCAAGATTTTGCTTGTACCGTGGGTCCAGGAGAGTGAACACCCAGTAATCGGTGCTGGAATAAATTCTTTGAACGCGAGGGTCACGGGATAGGCAGCCTAGCATGAAATCTGCCATATGCGCCAGAGTACCAACGCGTAAGAATTCACTCCCCTCACTGGCCTGACTGTCCATTTCCTCCTCCTCCAACTCCTCCAACTCCTCTTCTTCTGCCCATACACGCTGAACAGTGAAGGACTCAACAATGGTCCCCTCTTGTGTCTCGCCAACATTCTCCTCCTCTTCCTCCTCATCCTCCTCCACCTCCACCTCCTCCGATATGCGCTGAGAAACAGACCTCAGGGTGCTTTGGCTATCAACAAGGGAATATTCTTCCCCCGTCTCTTGTGACGAGCGCAAAGCTTCCGACTTCATGCTGACCAGAGAGTTTTTCAACAGGCCAAGCAGCGGGATGGTGAGGCTGATGATGGCGGCATCGCCACTGACCATCTGTGTTGACTCCTCAAAGTTACTCAGCACCTGACAGATATCAGACATCCACGTCCACTCCTCATTGTAGACTTGAGGAAGCTGACTGACCTGACTACCAGTTCTGGTGGAAGTTGACATCTGGCAGTCTACAATCGCTCTGCGCTGCTGGTAAACTCTGGATAACATGGTCAGTGTTGAATTCCACCTCGTGGGCACGTCGCACAACAGTCGGTGAGCGGGCAGTTGGAGGCGGCGCTGCGCTGCCCTGAGAGTGGCAGCATCTGGGCTGGACTTCCTGAAATGCGCACAGATGCGGCGCACCTTCGTGAGCAAATCAGACAGATTGGGGTATGTCTTGAGGAAACGCTGCACTATCAGATTTAACACATGGGCCAGGCATGGCACATGTGTCAGTCTGCCGAGTTGCAGAGCCGCCACCAGGTTACGGCCGTTGTCACACACAACCATTCCCGGCTTGAGGTTCAGCGGTGCCAGCCACAGATCAGTCTGCGCCGTGATGCCCTGTAATAGCTCTTGGGCGGTGTGCCTTTTGTCGCCTAGGCTCAGCAGTTTGAGCACCGCCTGCTGTCGCTTAGCGACGGCACTGCTGCTGTGCCTAGAGCTACCGACTGATGGCGCCGTGCCCACGGATGGTAGTTCGGAGGAGGAGGTGGAGGAGGGGTGGGAGGAGGAGGAGGCATAGTAGGCCTGAAACACCTGGACCGAGGTAGGCCCCGCAATCCTCGGCGTCGGCAGTATATGAGCAGCCCCAGGGTCAGTCTCGGTCCCAGCCTCCACCAAGTTAACCCAATGTGCCGTCAGCGATATATAGTGGCCCTGCCCGGCAGCACTCGTCCACGTGTCCGTGGTCAGGTGGACCTTGTCAGAAACGGCGTTGGTCAGGGCACGGATGATGTTGTCTGACACGTGCTGGTGCAGGGCTGGGACGGCACATCGGGAAAAGTAGTGGCGGCTGGGGACCGAATACCGAGGGGCGGCCGCCGCCATGAGGTTGCGAAAGGCCTCGGTCTCTACTAGCCTATAGGGCAGCATCTCCAGGCTAAGCAATCTGGAGATGTGCACATTAAGGGCTTGGGCGTGCGGGTGGGTTGCACTATATTTGCGTTTCCGCTCCAGCGTCTGGGGTATGGAGAGCTGAACGCTGGTGGATGCTGTGGAGGATCGTGGAGGCGACGATGGGGTTTTTGGGCCAGGGTCCTGGGCAGGGGGCTGACTAGCAGCTGACACAGGGGAAGGAGCAGTGGTGTGCACGGCCGGAGGTGAACGGGCTTGTTGCCACTGAGTGGGGTGCTTAGCATTCATATGCCTGCGCATACTGGTGGTAGTTAAGCTAGTAGTGGTGGAACCCCTGCTGAGCCTGGTTTGGCAAATGTTGCACACCACAGTCCGTCGGTCATCCGGTGTTTCCTTAAAGAACCTCCACACTTCTGAAGATCTAGCCCTCGCCGCAAGAGCCCTCACCACGGGAGCTTCACTAGTTGACAGTGGCGCTGATGCACCAGCTCTGGCCCTGCCTCTCCGTCTGGCCCCACCACTGCCTCTTCCAACCTGTTCAGGTCGAGGACTCTCCTCCGTCTCAGAAGCACTGTGTTCACCCGGCCTCTCAACCCAGCTTGGGTCTGTCACCTCATCATCCTCTGATCCCTCAGTCTGCTCCCCCCTCGGACTTCCTGCCCTGACAACAACTTCCCCACTGTCTGACAACCGTGTCTCCTCATCGTCGGACACCTCTTTACACACTTCCACTACGTCAAGAAGGTCATCATCACCCACAGACTGTGACTGGTGGAAAACCTGGGCATCGGAAAATTGCTCAGCAGCAACCGGACAAGTGGTTTGTGACTGTGGGAAGGGTCCAGAAAACAGTTCCTCAGAGTATGCCGGTTCAAATGGCAAATTTTCCTGGGAGGGGGCAGACTGGGGGGGAGGAGGCTGAGGTGCAGGAGCTGGAGGAGTGGGGATTTCGGTGACATGGGTGGACTGCGTGGAAGACTGACTGGTGGTGGACAAATTGCTCGAAGCATTGTCAGCAATCCACGACATCACCTGTTCGCACTGTTCTGGCCTCAACAGTGCTCTACCACGAGTCCCAGTAACTTCAGACATGAACCTAGGGAGTGTAGCTCTGCGGCGTTCCCCTGCTCCCTCATCAGCAGGTGGTGTCTCACCCCGCCCAGGACCACGGCCTCTGACCCCTGCAGTAGTTGGACGCCCACGTCCCCGCCCTCGTCCTCTACCCCTAGCCCTGGGGTTAAACATTTTTAAAATGAG
This sequence comes from Engystomops pustulosus, assembly GCF_040894005.1. NCBI lineage: Eukaryota > Metazoa > Chordata > Amphibia > Anura > Leptodactylidae > Engystomops > Engystomops pustulosus. The sequence goes on along the minus strand of NC_092420.1, from coordinate 63,521,003 downwards.
AGTTATAACTTTTTTTTTTTTTTTACTTTTTTTTTTTTTTTTTGTGTGTTTTTTTTGTGTTTTTTGTTTTTTTTTGTGTTTTTTGTTTTTTTTTGAGTTTTTAGAACCAAACAATCCTATCCTATTGCTATGGCTATTTTCTAGCCAAGTATCAAAGGAAGCACACTACTATGCCAGATGAGATGACACTGAGTTATTGCCTAATAGAAATCCAACCCCTACTGAATTTTGCCACTTCAGCCTTTGCTATGGATATGTGCGCCACTAAGCGCAGAACACAGCGGTCGCAAGTCTCACTACAAATTGCTCAGAATTGGCAAGTACATGCACTGCAGAAACTACAGCCACCAGCAGATCAACCAGAAATCAAATATATAGAACGCTACTGTAGGCTTCAAGAAGCTATTTGTATTCTCCTATGGCTATTTTCTAGCCAAGTATCAAAGGAAGCACACTACTATGCCAGATGAGATGACACTGAGTTATTGCCTAATAGAAATCCAACCCCTACTGAATTTTGCCACTTCAGCCTTTGCTATGGATATGTGCGCCACTAAGCGCAGAACACAGCGGTCGCAAGTCTCACTACAAATTGCTCAGAATTGGCAAGTACATGCACTGCAGAAACTACAGCCACCAGCAGATCAACCAGAAATCAAATATATAGAACGCTACTGTAGGCTTCAAGAAGCTATTTGTATTCTCCTATGGCTATTTTCTAGCCAAGTATCAAAGGAAGCACACTACTATGCCAGATGAGATGACACTGAGTTATTGCCTAATAGAAATCCAACCCCTACTGAATTTTGCCACTTCAGCCTTTGCTATGGATATGTGCGCCACTAAGCGCAGAACACAGCGGTCGCAAGTCTCACTACAAATTGCTCAGAATTGGCAAGTACATGCACTGCAGAAACTACAGCCACCAGCAGATCAACCAGAAATCAAATATATAGAACGCTACTGTAGGCTTCAAGAAGCTATTTGTATTCTCCTATGGCTATTTTCTAGCCAAGTATCAAAGGAAGCACACTACTATGCCAGATGAGATGACACTGAGTTATTGCCTAATAGAAATCCAACCCCTACTGAATTTTCCCACTTCAGCCTTTGCTATGGATATGTGCGCCACTAAGCGCAGAACACAGCGGTCGCAAGTCTCACTACAAATTGCTCAGAATTGGCAAGTACATGCACTGCAGAAACTACAGCCACCAGCAGATCAACCAGAAATCAAATATATAGAATGCTACTGTAGGCTTCAAGAAGCTATTTGTATTCTCCTATGGCTATTTTCTAGCCAAGTATCAAAGGAAGCACACTACTATGCCAGATGAGATGACACTGAGTTATTGCCTAATAGAAATCCAACCCCTACTGAATTTTGCCACTTCAGCCTTTGCTATGGATATGTGCGCCACTAAGCGCAGAACACAGCGGTCGCAAGTCTCACTACAAATTGCTCAGAATTGGCAAGTACATGCACTGCAGAAACTACAGCCACCAGCAGATCAACCAGAAATCAAATATATAGAACGCTACTGTAGGCTTCAAGAAGCTATTTGTATTCTCCTATGGCTATTTTCTAGCCAAGTATCAAAGGAAGCACACTACTATGCCAGATGAGATGACACTGAGTTATTGCCTAATAGAAATCCAACCCCTACTGAATTTTCCCACTTCAGCCTTTGCTATGGATATGTGCGCCACTAAGCGCAGAACACAGCGGTCGCAAGTCTCACTACAAATTGCTCAGAATTGGCAAGTACATGCACTGCAGAAACTACAGCCACCAGCAGATCAACCAGAAATCAAATATATAGAACGCTACTGTAGGCTTCAAGAAGCTATTTGTATTCTCCTATGGCTATTTTCTAGCCAAGTATCAAAGGAAGCACACTACTATGCCAGATGAGATGACACTGAGTTATTGCCTAATAGAAATCCAACCCCTACTGAATTTTCCCACTTCAGCCTTTGCTATGGATATGTGCGCCACTAAGCGCAGAACACAGCGGTCGCAAGTCTCACTACAAATTGCTCAGAATTGGCAAGTACATGCACTGCAGAAACTACAGCCACCAGCAGATCAACCAGAAATCAAATATATAGAACGCTACTGTAGGCTTCAAGAAGCTATTTGTATTCTCCTATGGCTATTTTCTAGCCAAGTATCAAAGGAAGCACACTACTATGCCAGATGAGATGACACTGAGTTATTGCCTAATAGAAATCCAACCCCTACTGAATTTTCCCACTTCAGCCTTTGCTATGGATATGTGCGCCACTAAGCGCAGAACACAGCGGTCGCAAGTCTCACTACAAATTGCTCAGAATTGGCAAGTACATGCACTGCAGAAACTACAGCCACCAGCAGATCAACCAGAAATCAAATATATAGAACGCTACTGTAGGCTTCAAGAAGCTATTTGTATTCTCCTATGGCTATTTTCTAGCCAAGTATCAAAGGAAGCACACTACTATGCCAGATGAGATGACACTGAGTTATTGCCTAATAGAAATCCAACCCCTACTGAATTTTCCCACTTCGGTCTTTGCTATGGATATGTGTGCCACTAAGAGCTAAACACAACGGTAGCAAGTCCCCCTGCTAATTCCTCACAAAATGGTAAAAGATGCAAATTAAAATAAAAAAAGTAGAACGTTATTGTAGCCCTAAGAAGGGCTGTTGGGTTCTTTGAGAATCACTCCTGCCTAACAGTAAGCTAATAGAACACCCTAACGCTTTCCCTGACCAGCAGCAGCTCTCTCCCTAGCGGCATCCAGAGACAGAATGATCCGAGCAGCGCGGCCAGCGGCTAGTCTATCCCAGGGTCACCTGATCTGGCCAGCCAACCACTGCTATCGACGTGTAAGGGTACCACGTCATGCTGGGTGGAGTGCAGAGTCTCCTGGCTTGTGATTGGCTCTGTTTCTGGCCGCCAAAAAGCAAAACGGCGGGAGCTGCCATTTTCTCGAGCGGGCAAAGTATTCGTCCGAGCAACGAGCAGTTTCGAGTACCCTAATGCTCGACCGAGCATCAAGCTCGGACGAGCATGTTCGCTCATCTCTAATCTCTATGTATTGGTTATTCTTTGTAGAGGGACAAAATGTTCTCTGTTCAATGTTCTTTTGCAACATTCAACTCTATTATTATTAAACTGTCCTTAAGATGCTTAGGGAAATTAGGAAATGGTTTTGTAGGTTTCAACTTTCTTTTTGGGAAACATTAGTAAATAACTTTGGCTATAAATTATCCTACTGTTGGCTATGAATGGTTTCCTCTTCAGGACAACATTATCAAGAATGAGTCTACAATGTATATTTCTGAGAATCAAATGTCTAATTTTCTGCCTCATATTCATCCATCTTCTCAGTCTGAGCTCAGCAATATTATGAGCTTGACTATTTGGATCAGGAAGGATCAAAGCTGGTTAGAAATAATCCGACTTTATGGCCTATATTGAGTGGTTTGATCAGATTCCAAATTCGGAACCAATCCTGCTCTTTAATACGGGCCATGGTTGGCTGACACTGCTATGGTTGTTCCAGACGTATTTGCAGACGAGTTAGCTGACATATGTGACAATCTGTTCTCATGACCTATTTAGCTTTGTTGTTTCTCTACTTCTGTTGTCTAGTAAGGGTTAACCTATCACTCTAGTGCTAAGCTCTTCAATCAGCAGATGTTAATTAGGTAATTAAGGCTGAGCTTTGTACCCAGCATTTACTAAATCCTGTGGTTCCTGGTTATTGTATATTATCATACTAGTTGGATTTCTGTTTCTACGTTGTGACCCAACTATCATCTGACCAACCAACCATAATTTTAAGTTTCTCACTTTGCTGGGCCTTGACTTTGAAACCCAGATATTATGGGTACAGACTGGTTCCCGAATACTCCATCCATAATGGTCAGCATTCATGACAATGGAGATTTTCATTTGTCATTACACAAGATATATCAAATGGAGAACCTGCATTATTTGCAAAGTTCATTAGAGGTATATGCTGCATTATCATCAACTATGCTTATATCTCACTTGTACATATGCAATATAAAGGTGACTACAATATAAAGGTGACTACAGGATCCTTCTTAAGTACAAAATAACAAAAACCCTTAAAGACAAGAAATATTTCCTGCAAAAGGACATTTCAGAAAAAGACCTTCATGGGACACACCGAGAAATCATTCACATGAAAACCCTGGTATTGGATGGTTTCCTGGAGAAACATTACACATCATTGCCTTCAGAGATAATTCAAAATCTCAGTAATTTATTTTAATTGGTATATATCTAGTCCCTTATATTAGAAAATATTACATACGCTAGAACCATCTGCTTTGCAGAGGCTACAATCAGGTAAAGACCCAAACCTTCTCATCCAGTACCCTAAACCATACTTAGTGATGTCTAAATGTATAACAGAAACCCAACAGGACTTCTTCCCAAACCAACAGTCACTCATAACATGTGAAAGATATTGAGGCACATTTAGGCACATTGAGGCGTCAGTTTTCTGTCGGACTTTGCACATTCGTTCATGTGCAAACTGCTTGTACATGTATTTAAGAAGTGTCCAAGACACATATGTGGCTCAACCCTCAACACTTTGTGGCGCACGCTTCACTATACCCAACGTGACACAAAATTCTGCAATGAAAGGGGCGTACGGGTGCTCAGTCAGACTGTACGACACATTTATCATACAAAATCAGACAGAAGTCTGTTGCACGCCCCATATAAGGTGCACCAAAAAAAACTGCAAGGCAGTGCAGGGGGCGCCAGATTCATGAAGAACGGGTGCCACAAATCATGAATCTGGCGCCCTCTGCACACTACACAGGCAAACTGCCTTTTACAAAAAAGGCTTTTTAAATTATGCAATTGAGGCGTAGTAGTTCCAAGATCCATAGGTATTAGTGGAGCATGGAGCCCCTGAGGCTCAATTCATCATTTTTAAAGCTTTTTTTCTCAAACAGGGGTATAGGAAGCTAAATGAAGAGCCGATCCTGCCAGAGGGGGCACATACCAGTATGTCAGTGTGCTTGGTGAACACTCCTTTATTCTGGTAGATGTCCTTTAACATGCCAATATTTTAACTAATATGAGACTAGACACACCTCCCTTTCCATATATTGATACATATTAGATTTCTGAATAAACTAGATATTTCCAGAATCTATGCTAAAACCTTTGTTTCCTTGTTGTTGCCAGCTATCTTCTTTGCCTGAATGGACTGAAAATGTTAAGTCACGTTGTAAGACCTACTACTTTCATAGCTCTTCACCCTATATGAATATCAAAATCAACCATTAGGCATCTGCAACATCCCCCACCGGGGCCTAGCCTTTTTCTTGGGGCCTGGAGACAGCCGGGGCCCAGGATAGTGTCACGGTGCTTGGTATGGGGACCGGAGGGCTCTCCTACAGCCTGGCAGGTCTCCAGCAGGTGGTGTTGGCAAGAAATGATGAGGGAGAGTCTGTTATAGTGGTTCTCCCTGGGGCAACCCTTTGGGGTCTGGAGTATGAGTCCCTGTGTAATGGATAGGGTGCCCAGTGATGGTGACAGCCGTAGTAGCAGGGAGCAGACGGAGGCAGACGTTATCTAAAAGCAACTTAAAGTTCTTTATTGGAACCGACAGGAACAGTGGAAAACGTACCAAACAAATCTTGACAATAGTAACAGGCTGGGGATGCTCTTGAAGAGGGAACCACAGGGATTGATCACCAGCCTGGATGCAAGGGCAGGCTGGGATATAGCTGTGTCCTTGTAGGATGCTTCAGCTTGTCCTGGGTTACTTCAGATATCACCCTTGAAGGTAGGATGATACCTCTTTTCTCTCACTAACTCCTCACTGCTATACTGTCTCACTACTTTGTCTGACTGACTCCTGTCAGACTGGTCTGATCTGGTTTACTGGCTGCACTGTACTGGTCTCCCTCAGAGACCAACTGAACTGTCTGTCTAACTGACTCCTGTCAGTCTTCTGATGTGACTGCTCTCTCTCAGATACTAGCTAGTCTGACTGACTCTTGTCAGTCTCTCTCCTCTGACTGACTCCTGTCAGACTAACCTGACTGGATAAACTCCAGTCTTCTTCTGACTGCCTTCTGTCAGACTAACCTCCTGACTGACTGCCTTGTCAGTCTGCTCTGACTGGATCACCTCTAGAACTTTCCTAACCAGGGGTTTTATTACTCCCACTGGTCAGGTGGTGGTTACTCCTCCAATGGCATCCCAGCTTACAATACAATATTATAACAGGTGTGATTGGCTGATGGAATGACATCACATTAAAACAATTAACTCCTGCCTTATCAGGCAGGATCTACCGCTGCAGTGTTCCCTGTGTTGTGTAGTGACCTGCTGTGGGGTTGATCAGACGCCACACAGGTTGCAAGCTACATATTGGGACGTATTCGCAACAGCCCCTCTGCCTTGCATTTGCAGGGGTGTTGCACATCCATCTCCAGCCATGTAGACTGGAAGTCTGCCTTGCCACATATGGCTAAGGCTACATTCACACAACAGTATGGGGGACATATGTACATACGCCCCCCCCCCCCCATAGAAAGCAATGGCCGCCTAGAGCCACTCCGTACGTGGGGAAAAGATAGGATATGTCCTATCTTTTCCCGTGTTAGGGGTCATGCGAAATGGATCTCTATGGAGAGGGGTCACCCACTCCTCCTCTCCATCATGGCTGACATATGCCTGCCGGGCCACAGCCGAGCGGCCATACGTCAGTGTGCATGTAGCCTTAATCTGATTATTTAATCACCTAGATACATTTGGGGATATTTATCTGGGCTTCTGTGCCACGCTTACAGCTAGCATTTGCAATTATTTTCCCCTATCCGCCACCTTCACACCACAGTTGGGTGGAGGGGCGTAAGGCGTCGCTGCAGCCAAAGAATTTTCATATATTTTCATACATTTTCATCAACTGCGCTGGCCCCCACCAAATACATCAAGAGGCTGAAGCTTCTTGATGTATCTGGCTCTGCCGGAGCAGCGGCAGAGCTGTCATACACCGACGGCATAGCGCCAATGTAAGGAAAATACCCAGTTAGATATGTGGAGATGTGCAGTCTAGCCTAGAGAAAGTATGTTACTAAGCAAGGCGAACTGAGCTGATCAGATAACAGGAGAAACTGAATAGATTTTACTGCTGGAAGCATGCTATAACATAGGAGCAGAGCAGAACAGGTAGCATGTTATAGAGCAGGAGGAGATGGGTAGATTCTACATAATGTCACATCTTTATTTTATAAAGCAGAATTAGCAAAGCAGATTTTACAGTGAACTTTCTGCAGGTATCAAACCAGCTCTTTCGTGTGAATGATGGGAGTCGCCTGCAGTGAGCGGATGGATCACTTAACTGCGCCCCAATTGGTTAAACAAGCCCCCTTAAACCTAATAAAATTGTGTTAAAAGGGATGAGGAGTGCGGGACTGACTGGCCTGCGGCTCCTGATTATATATTTAATAGAGAGACTTTCAGGACAATCAGCAGGCAGCATGTTATAGAGCAGGAGGAGCTGAATAGATTGTACATTTTGTTTACCATTAAGCTGTATGTTACAAAGCAGGAAGAGCAGATTTTACTTAATATTTATCTGCAGGCAGGACATTATTGAGCAGGAGAGGCTGATCAGATTGTACATAGAAGAGGATATTGTACATTATTTCTACCGTAAAGCTGCATGTTACAAATCAGGAACAGCAGATTTTACATAATACTTATCTGCAGGCGTTATATTACAGAGAATACAGATTAATAATTCATTTTGTGAGAATATAGTTCAGTATAACAAGTCATTGTTGTCAGGAAAGTTGTCAGTCACTAGTAAAACTGCCCAATGCCCAATGTAATTAATTACATGTTTTTAAAATTATTTTCTGAAAAATTATATTTTAATCTGCTTATCTCCTCCAACTATAAATTACTACCCATAGATTAGACTGCACATTAAATATGACAGGTTCTCTTTAATTCTGCTGTCTCTGACCATTCTATATATCCACTTTGTTGTCAGAGCAAGAGGTTGACAGAGGGAGGGATAAAACCAGACCTGACAGCTGCCTGCTGTGTGTAGACAAGCTTACAAAGTGTTATTCTGTAAAATGTCACCAGAAAATTGTTGTTTATGAATTTTTGGCATTAACCCATCATAAGACTACACATCTATTGTTACAGAATGCAGGAACATTCAGGGTCTTGCATTTGTCCTACTTATTTTGCCTTTTTTTGGCCTATAAATAGAGATAAGTAAATCAATGGACCGTCACTCAAATGTTGTATTTATTATTTTTGCATAGAGAATGGTGCCATCATTTAGAAAATCACCCTAGTTCTTTGACAGCAGATGTATAAGAATTTTTAGTATAAAAATAGTATAAAATTATTATAAATCATGACAGAATTTTTACATCCTAACCTCTATATTATCCTGCCTCACAGTTAGACCTATACACTTATACACACTTAGATCTCTGCACTGTTACACAGATAGGCCTATAATACAATGCAGCCTTATGACTACTATACACACTACCCGCTATGATAGATGTGTCATCTGGGCTGTTCAGCAGATGCTATCACTCTCATCCCAAGGCAGTGGAGAAGGGAGTACAGAGAATGGAGAAGACAGAGTACACCCAGAAGTAAGTCATATCCAATCCCTATCTCTTCACTGACCCAACTATAGAGTAGTGTTGTAGAGAGATGGAGAGGTGCATGGCAGTCTTGTGGAGGATATTCTGTGCACAATAGATTTTAAACTTAGCAGCTGCTGGGGAGGTGGCAACATAAGAGCATAGTATAGACAGAGCAGATATGATGGAGCTGATTCCTGTAAACACTGAACATAGACAGAGGAGCACACTGCATAGCCCCCCATCCCACATCACTCTATAGAGTTTCACTCCATAGACAATCCTTAGCAATCCGAATGAAGGACAGAAGGGAGTAAGGCTAAAGAAAGCAGAATTAGCAGCAAAACTGATGAAATAAGGTAATAAACGTATATTGGAAAAATGTTAGGTTTAAGCTATTGCATCTATAGAACAAACTTTATCAACTTTAGAGTTAAAAGCTTTCCAAATCAGTCCCTGTCCCCATGGGGCTCACAATTTAATTATCCCACGATATCCCCCTATGTTTTTGAGTGTGGGATGAAACCAGAAGACCCGGAGGAAACCCACACAAACACAGAGAGAACATACTAACTCTTTGCAGATGTTGCCCTGGATGGGACTTTAAGTGAGGACCCTAACACTGCAAGGCTGTAGTGCTAACCACTGAGCCACCGTGCCATTCTAGTATTTGGTAACTTTTACCTTCCTGTAATGATTGATGCTACATAGTCCCAGTATCATCATAGTCATTAAACATTAGTTGGCTAGTCTTGTGTGACTTTATTCAAACCATTAGGGTTCATCCCAGTGTGACTCTTCTCCACCTCTGTGACGCCTTATAGGTCAGTGTCATACTGTGGTTCCTGTGGTCGACCAGATAAAATTATTCTGGGTGCCCCTTTTTCATCATCCCTAAAGTGTAAGACCCTACTCAACTCCCAATTTGAGTTTTTTTGGTTGTAATACAGTATCTCTGTGATCTAGTATTTGGACAGAGTTTTCACCCATCCGGCGATCCTCTGGGGGTCAGTCCTACACTGTTACAGGATATTTGTATAAAGCAGTTAAACAGGGGTGGATTTTGTGCTGCCCTGGCCCTGGGCTGTATGAATATTATAGCACCTACAAGTCTGGAATCTAATCCTACATATGGTACTAGAATCAGGCTTCTCGGAGAATGGAGGATGTATCCCTTCTGCCTGGTTTTAATCCGCGATTTCAGGACCTTTGGAGAACCTTCAAATGTCCTGAAATAGGTCTTGTGTACATGTGTATTGAGAGCATAAACAGATGTACAAGGATTTCATGGGTAAAGGCCCTTCTGAGTATAAAATGTGCTGGGTGGTTTGGTCGGCCATGGGACCCCTAGAAGGACTTGGCTACTGTTCAAACTGGCTATATTATAATCCATTACTGCAGTTATAGATCTTTTTCTGTATAATGCTGAATACAGAAGGATCCCATTGCAATCCCATCACTGTTCCAGATAACAACTTGATGTTGGCTTATAGACCCAATTACTCGGGATATACATTCCCTTTAAACTGTGGGTCCTGGTCAAGCCAGAAACTGGTAACTGGCAGAATAAAAGTTCTGTATCCCTGTAGGTTACATCCTAATTCCTTAAAATGTCCTCTAACGACAAAGCTCTGTGTTAGGTCTTAGGCCTCTCAGAGAAAAGCCTTCCATCTGATGGATTATAACAGCAGATCCATCTTAACCTAGCTAATGAAAACATAAGTATATGACAGTCACCTCTCATAGTGCTTCCATGCAGCAAATTCATTTTTAAGCTGCGTTCAGCTCTTTCCTATTTGCAGAATGTAAAATCCATAGAAATAGTTGGCACTGACAGCCTATATAATAGTTGGAGTTAAGATTGGATATGTTCAATACGTAAACACATTAGCGTCCTTACATATAATCTTGGACATAAATCATATATCTCTTAAATTGTCTTTGATAAATAGCTGTCAGTCCATTTGAACACAGTAAGTCATTGTCCTTCTGTTCCCTAAGATGGAAAAGTAACAGTGGCTTATTACCAGCTACGGCATTCATCGGAAAGAGCTTTTTTAACTCTGAAGCCAAGATAACACATACTACATTTATTGTATTACTAAACAGCAAATGACTAGAGTGCTTTTATGTATCATAAGGAAAAAAAGCATTGTTACCTGCCTTTTACCGAAAAAATACTGTACAATCGAAAGACAAAAGACTGAGAAACCAAGGCTTGTGCATAAATATATTCTCTTCTAGAAAATGGTAAGTTTACCGCTAATAGCTGCTATTAGCTTCTATGTACGGTGGATGCTGAGTACAGTCTTGTATGTCTACAAGAACTGATAAGTAGATTAGCAATAATCACCACGTTGTAGATGAAATACAAGCTTAGGAACCCTTTCATTATTTCCATTATTGATAGAGATGCTAACTTGTAAATTTTGAACATTTTTATGATACACCAAAAAAAATGTTTTGTTTCATAGTTCATGTATTCAGATTTAGAAATAAATACCCTTGTTGATCATAAAACTGTGATAGCTTTAGGATTGTTAACCTTTGTCAAAATCTTTGTTAAGATTTTGTGTGAACTCTAGAATGGCAAAGGACTTTTCTAACCTCCTAAAAACATCTAGGACTCCTTGGGGGATTAGTTTACCTTATGGAATATGGTATGTGGAATGTGTTAAGACACCTATAACCATCCAGAGAAAAATTGTCCAAATCCCTCTTTTTGGAAGTGTTCAGACAAATTTCTAATGTGTATAGGGGCCCCACACTCACCCCGACTTTCAGGCATTGGCAGATTGTCAAGTTGGACTACAACCTATTGTGCACGCGGAAAAGGTCAGAAGGATACAAACTTTGATGCCTTTCCTCTTTACACTTTCTAACCTACAATGCCTCTAAGGCAATCATAGTTGCTTTATGCAAGTAAAAATGCCCTCCATAACAGCCAAAGTGCCCCTCATAAAAGCCAAAACTTCACCATGAGCAAATGTCCTCTCTGGAATACTTCAATCAATAGCTTTATTGATAAGTTTCGGAGGTGGAACACCTCCTTTATCTGTCTTTTGGAGCCAGACGCTGTGTCCTAGAGTACAGTTTACACCAGAACACAGTGGTGCACATTTACTAAGGGTCCGAATATCGTTTATTCCACCGGGTTTCCCAAATTTTTCTGATTTGCGCCGAATTGCCCAGGGATTTTGGCGCACACGATCAGATTGCGGCACCTCGGCGCCAGCTTTCACGTGACAGAAATCGGGGGCATGGCCGTCGGAAAAAACGCAGAGTTTAAAAAAAATTTGTGTCGCAAGAATAGCACTCACATACACCGAGACTTCAGCGCAGCATCGACACCTAGTGGACATCGTGCGCACGACCTTAGTGAATCCCAGCAGAACCCGAATCAGTGTCGGAGAACGCGCCGCTGGATCGCGACTGGACCGGGTAAGTAAATCTGCCCCAATGTCCAGGTCTCACAGATTTGAGGAAGCAAGTGGTCCACCTTCAAAAAGTGTCATCTTATTCACTAGGTTAATTGATTGAAGAATTCCATTTTTACAAAACCTCATTGTTGTTGTGACCTCCCCCTTACACACATACACGATGAGCAACTTTATTGGGTTATTAAGTTGAAGCTTTTACTAAAACACCTCAAGGTCTCCATGTGGGTAAGTAGGACCCATCTACCAAACAAGACTACCCAAGAAGAGCACCAGCAGCTTCCTCTTTGTCTCCTTTGTACTATAAAGACATCATGATGCAATTTTAATTGTTCTTACATGATTCTTTTTTCTGTTTGATCTAAAAAATACAAAATCTTCTATAAAAATACAGTTATACAAAAAAATTCTCACGACGACAAGTACAATTGCCCCATCACAGCCACAAATGTTCTTTCATACCAGCCGCAATGCTACCCCTGACACTCACCCCAATTTTGCCTCCACCTTGTGATAAGTGTGCCCCCCTGTGTGTTCGATACGTCCTATACTTTAGTTATATTTTATAGCTAGATGGATAGGCATATAGAGATTTTTTTTTATTTTGACAATTTGTCTTCCAAAAGAATTGTACTGAATTTATGTTTCATCTGTCAAAAGAAGAAGACTGCTCAAGACTCCATCTGCACCTCCCATTCTCGGAAGAACTTAATTTTACAATTTATCGCCTTCTGGTTTGAACTATCCAGCTTCTTTGCCAAATCTTAGAGGTGTTAAGTCTCAGCTCTTGAATAACTTTCTCCATTACATTTTGACTTTGCCATTATTTAATACTCAATGTTAATTTTCATTATTCCTTAATAATAGATAGCAATTGCGTATTCTTTCTGGATCCATGTTAATGAACATCTGTCTAAATCATCCTCCTTTGAGCCTGGTGTGTAGCAATTGTACATTATTATTTCCTCTGCTCCTCTATTCTGTACGTTATTAAAGAAAAAAAAACAGCACAGCTAATTTGCACATAGATAATAAATCCTCTGACATGGTTCCAGTGTTTGCCAGCATATAAAATATATAGGGATACATGGAGCAAGCCATCTAATTGCTACATTAACCAGTGCATGCTCGGATCTTGTTGTCGCTTGTTCCCAGACTTGGCCTAATTGCTTTGCGAAATCTGAAGGAGTGCAAATCTTTTCCATACGTTGCACTTGGTAATTGAGGGATAAAATGGTTTCCAAATGTATCCTCTGTCCAGTCGGAGTCAGCGGCGAATCTCTCTTGGGACTCTTTAAAGTGCAAGGGAAAGGTGGTGTCAAGAGCAATCTAGCATTGGTAAATAACTGAGCTTGGATTCATTAAGGAAGATGAAAGGGTGAGCCGGACCCTTTCAATGATTTGAGCTTTTAGACCTAGCCCTGAGCATGTCCTACAGTTTAACCCATCTGTGGGCAACAAGCTCTCCAAGTCCTTGCATAGCATCGGTGCACCTAATGTGGCTCATGTGGCAGTCAAAGGGTTATGAGAACACCTCAAATGCCAAGACCACTGAGAGGAGAACAAATAATAAAGCAAAAACACTACAAGAGATAAATATAACTGGAACAGTCAAGATGATGCTCATTGTATAAGAACATTTCCACTGTGTGTACAGGCTCGTAATCTCCGGAGTACTATCCACCCTGCAGTGTATTGTTTTCTGGAGAACACAAATTAATTCCTGCTCTGTTCTTAGAGATGGGGATTTAAGTTCAGGCTTTTACTATCACAGGTCTGGAGTTAATAGCAGGTCTGCTGCCTCTACCCCCTGGGTTTGTTGATAAGCAATTGCATAAGAAGACATTGCCGATCTAGAACTGAATGATATCAATAATCATTAGTGTCTATGAAAATACATATTTGTCTAATTTCCCTTCTGCATTGAAAGGCATTCTATGACATGCAATCACCCCCTTTCACCCGGTGCAAAATAGAGAGTAGGGATTGTATACTTTTCACTAAGGAATAATTAATTTGTCTCAAGTATTAGAACAGAGAGAGGTAGAGTGGCTTTGAATGGAAGCCTCAGAGGGCTGGCATTGTTTGTTCCTTCCAATCTTTAATGAGCATTAGTAAATGGCCAGGAAAAATTACCTTCTTTCAGTAACTTGAGAGATGTGAAGAATGAAGAGAAGCTATTAAATCTTGAAGAGAAAAGGGACCCAAGTGTCTTCATTTCCCTGTGCTCATTTACTACCTCCTGAAATGCTTGGTGCTAATTTGGTAGTCAGAGAAGTCTTAGTGCACACAGCTGTTTACTTGTTTGTCAACATGTTATAAAATTATATCTATAGGATTAAGATTAAATGGAGACATTTCTGGTCTTAGCTGTGTGCAACCCATACACACGTTTCCGGGCTACCGGGAGGCCAGCCAAAGATCACAAAGGCACCCCAGAAAATATAGTGCCGATAGTACCGGGAAAGCGTAGATAAGTACAGTCTTACACCAGAAGCCAGATAGCGATATAAGATACAGATGCCTCTTGTCCTTGTCACAACCGCTTCTTGAGTATTTCTGAACATGCAAGTATGACAACTGGCATCAACCACAAAAGCTGCAGGCATCATCGCTTCATCACTGTAGTAAAACAAGACATTAAAATGGTTTTCCTAAGAAAAGATCATCACCTACTGATTGGTGAAGGTCCCATAGCCAACAACAATACAAATTATCTGTTCTCGGCAGACATAATGCATATTTTCTGGATATGCCGGAAGCTTGGAAGAATTAAGGAACAAAACTGAGCGCCGATACAGGAAGTGTTGGGAGTCAGGAATGAGCGGGACCCCAAAGTTTGTATCAGGTATGAAAGACCATTGCAAGGCACTGGCTGGACGCTGACCCACCAGGAATGTCAAAAATTAAATGACTGATGAATAATACAAGATGGAGCTGGGGGTATACCTCAAGAGGAACGTGGCCGGGAAGTTTGAGAAACAATGGGGCAAGTCACTAGAAATTCCAGGATTAGAGACAGAAGAGCTATTACAGAGATGGCAAAGGGTTCGCCCTGAAGAATGGCTAGAATTGTGATGGGAGAGGGACAGAATGAGGAATAGGTGTTGCTGTAGACAATCTTTATGGCACTGGAAGGAGAGCTACTTCCGGAGGGGAGCGTAACGGCCAGACCAAGGGAGGGGGGAGTTGAGGGGAAATAATTATGCTGTTCAGTAACGATGTATAATTGTACAGTTATTTTTATTACTACTGTATATTGCTACTGTAAAAATGATATGCCTTAATAAAAGCTTCCTGATTTAAAAAATCTAATTACATGTTCTCAGAAGACAGCTCCATTCTCTACGTAGAAGCCAAAATGAGTCACAGCAGCTAAGCCCTCAATCACATGAATGGAAGCTGATCTGCAGTAACCTGGTCTGACCACTACACTAGAACTGGACCATTTGCTTCATTTTCCATTCTTTCCGCAAAAAAGCCTAGGACAGGGGTCAAGATGAACTTGCAGGTTACTCGATACAATCTATAGTCACAAGAAATTCAATCTTGTTGAAAGTAGCATAGAGCTGTCCAAAGGGTGTTGTGGCCAAAGTCGCTATGTACTCTTAGCATAAAAGTCATTTAAACAAGCTTTATTCTTTGGAAGGTTCAGTGGGTACAGCTGAGTTTATGTATGAACCTGCTTACCCCAAAATTAGAAAAATATGGTAACCTAGAGCTATGAGTGCGGAAATAATCTTCTTTCATTTAGGCTTTTAGACTACCAGGCTTTTATCAGAACTCATCAGATCTGAGATAACTTTATGCCTAGTAACATGGAGCTTTACATGTGCTCTTTCTTTAAAGCTTCAACCATTACATAAAAAAACAATTCAGATTGGGATTGCGGTGGATTTTTATTTCAGATATCTTTTACTGCAAGTTCATAGGGTTTGAAGAACCCATTTACCTTAATGTAGTGAACATTGGGATGTAAGCCATCTGTTAACCCTGTTTAAACATTGGCATTTTTGAGTAGTTTTTCCTACAATCTGATTCATACCTTATAAATCTGGGTCAGTGACTGAATAGTGGATTTACACCATGATGCAGGACCTGGTCTCCATTTTAATGGTCTCCATATCGTAAAGAAGATTTTTTTGTACATATGCTGATGATCTGTAAGTGCTCTGGATAGGTTCTGGCTGTACAGACATAACACTCCCCCAACTGGAGCACTTACATATCATTAGCAGAATTAAAAATATCTTTGTTAGGAAAAGGAGAACATAATAATGGATTGCAAGGCCTGATCCTGCATCAGGGTGCAAAAAGGACTCAATCAGTCATGTTGCTTTATAAGGTATGAATCAGGCGGCAGATAATAATAATTCTTTATTTATATGGTTGGCACAAATTACGGAGCGCTACATAGAGCTTGTCAAATCAGTCCCTGTCCCCTATGGGGCTCACAATGCATACCTCCCAACCGTCCCGTTTTGGGCGGGACAGTCCCGTTTTTTTAACCCTTGTCCCGCCTGCACGGACCGTTAAGTGAAAGTCCCGGTTTTTTTGCGGTTTCACGGATTTTTCCGTTTTGTCCCGCCCCCGAGTCCCGCCCCCCCCCCCGAGTCCCGCCCCCGAGTCCCGCCCCCGTCCTGCTCAGGATACAGAGAAGCCAGGGGGCGGGGTACAGCGTCCTCCTCCTCTCCAGCTCCCGGGCTGTCTGCTGCAGAGCCGGCACCTCCCCCATCCCCTCCCCTGGGAGGCAGAGCCCTCCCTGTCCTCAGGCTGCCACTTGCAGGCACATGGATGGATGGATGGATGGAGCAGTGCAGAGTGTCATGTTCTCTGCACTGCCCCTGCACAGCAGCCCCAGGGGATCATCCTCCGTGCAGGCAGGAACTCTCCAGCTCTGCTACATCAATAGCTCCCTGCCCCCACCTCCTCCTGCTCCTCACTGAAGTTCGTCTGATGAAGCAGAGCCGAGTGTGTGCAGCTGCTGCAGTGTGATAACAGGTACTCTACAGTGACTGCAGGCAGCAGCTAAAGGGTTAAACACTTTCCTCCATAGACCCCCTGCCCCCATCCCTAACCCCCCCAGTGCCCTTCTATTCTGCTTTTATTGTACCATATACTTAATCCCTTAACCCCTTAAGGACGCAGGGTTTTTCTCTCATTTCTCGCTCTCCAACTTCAAAAATCCATAACTTTTTCATTTTTCCGTGTACAGAGCTGTGTGAGGGCTTATTTTGTGCGTAACAAATTTTACTTTCCCGTAATGTTATTTATTTTAACATGCCGTGTACTGCGAAGCTGCAAAAAATTCCAAATGTGGAAAAAATTTTTTAAAAAACCGCACATGTCACGTTCTTGTGGGCTCAGTTTTTTCGACTTTGACTGTGCACTCAAAATAACACCTCAGCTTTATTCTTTGGTTTGGTGCGATCGCGGTGATACCGGATTTATAGGTTTTATTGTGTTTTAATACATTTTCAAAAATTAAACGCATGTGTGCAAAAAAAAAAAAAAAAAAATTTTTGCCATCTTCTGACGCTAATAACTTTTTCATATTTCGGTGCACGGAGCTGGGGGTGGGGTCATTTTTGGCGAAATGAGCCGACGTTTTCATTGCTACCATTTTGAGGTCTGTGCGACATTTTGATCATTTTTAATTTCATTTTTTATGTGATGTAAAAAGGTGTAAAAGTCGCATTTCGGACATTTGGGCGCCATTTCCCGCCTCGGAGGTCACCGCCGCCCGTAACCGTTTTTATATTTTGATAGATCGGGCATTTTGGGACGCGGCGATACCTAATATGTCTGTGATCTTTACTGTTTATTATGTTTTATATCCGTTCTAGGGAAAGGGGGTGATTAGAATTTTTAATATTTTATAAATTTTTTTTATTTTTAAAACCTGTTTTTTCTTTTTTTTCCACTATTTCTTAGACCATCTACGGTACATTAACCCTAGATGGTCAGATCGCTCCTACCATATACTGCAATACTTCTGGCTCATTGTAACGAACCTGCAGAAGCCATGTAGCCTCGTGTCAAAAGAAGACCCGAGGCTACCACGGCAAACGATCGCCGCCCCCGATGACGTTCGGGGGCACAGCGATCGTAAAAAAGACTTTGCCGGCGACAATGACCGACTGCGGTTATTAGCGGTGGGGGTTTTCTGCAACATGCAAAACCCCCCACCTTGTATGAAGAAGACTCAGCCCGTGAGCCCTCTTCATACACTCCTTATACTCTCTGCGTCGTAGAGCTACGGCGCAGAGCGTTAAGGGGTTAAAGGGGTTTTCCCACAAATACAAGTTAGGCCCTATCCATAGGACAGGGCTTAACCTGCTGATGTGTGGGGGTTTCAGTGATGTGACCCCCATAGATCATGAAAACAAGGGGTCTGTTGGGGTCCACATAAGGTCCATGTCATCGCTCTATGACGGTAATGGAGCAGAATGGTCATACACGGCTGCCTGCTCCATTACTCTGACGGAACAATTTTTCGTTTCCATATTTCACTCCCCACTTTCAAAAATCAATAACTTTTTTATTTTTCCACGTACAGAGCTGTGTGCGGCCTGTTTCTGCGTAACAAATTATACTTCCTAGTGACAGTATTAAATATTCCAGGCCCTGTACTGGGAAGCGGGAAGGAAAATATCAAATGTGTTTTTTATGGCTTTCACTGCGCGCTCAATAGGACTCCTCCCCTTTACTGCGCTCCATAGGACCCCTCCCCTTTACTGCGCTCCATAGGACCCCTCCCCTTTACTGCGCTCCATAGGACCCCTCCCCTTTACTGCGCTCCATAGGACCCCTCCCCTTTACTGCGCTCCATAGGACCCCTCCCCTTTACTGCGCTCCATAGGACCCCTCCCCTTTACTGCGCTCCATAGGACCCCTCCCCTTTACTGCGACAACGAGCATGTCCCCCCCCTAGACAACGAGGATTTCCCCCCCTAGACAACGAGCATTTCCCCCTGCTAGACAACGAGCATGTCTCCCCCTGACCCCTAGACAACGAGCATGTCCCCCCCCAAGACAACGAGCATGCCCCCCCCCCTAGACAACGAGCATGTCCCCCCCCCCAGACAACGAGCATTCCCCCCCCTAGACAACGAGCATGTCTCCCCCCGACTCCTAGACAACGAGCATGTCCCCCCCCTAGACAACTAGCATTTCCCCCCCCCCCTAGACAACGAGCATGTCTACCCCTGACCCCTAGACAACGAGCATGTCCTCCCCTGTGGCTGCGTGCCCTTTTTTGTGTGTTTGTGTTATTTTTGTCTTCCAGGACCGTGCCTGCTGTGGACTGCTTCGGATTCGAAGGATTACATCGATGACCGACAGTTCTAACAAATAAAATGGTCAACGAGGGTGTGTCTGCGTCTTTTGTTCAATAAAATTTTCTGAAAACGGTGTGATTATTTATTTTTTTGCGACACTCTTCATAGTTTGCCGTAGTAGTGGTGCCGGCTAGGTGACGGTGCTCATTACTAAGGGCTGGCCTTAGTGTTTG
This sequence comes from Engystomops pustulosus, assembly GCF_040894005.1. Classification (NCBI taxonomy): domain Eukaryota; kingdom Metazoa; phylum Chordata; class Amphibia; order Anura; family Leptodactylidae; genus Engystomops; species Engystomops pustulosus. Next base: position 63,501,388 of record NC_092420.1, on the reverse strand, counting down.
CCTTAATTTTTTTGGCAAATTTACACTAACGCCCATACCATTACCCCGGTACCCACCGCCACCAGGGGTGCCGGGAAGAGCCGGGTATAAATCAGTACCTGACCGTCTATAGATGGTCAGGTAGTGGGGCGGCTGCAGGCTGTTATTGTTGCGCTGGGATAGCCCCCTAACAGTGGGCTATCCCAGCTCAGTAATGGCGGCTGCTGCTGCTTTTTTGTATCTGGCTGATTTGAACAATAGGGGGCACCCCATGCCGTTTTTCCCCCCCATTTTTTTGTAAAAATGGGGGAAACAGCCTGGGAGCCCCCTTTAAAGGGGGGACCCCACGCATATTTTTGTCAAATATTTGAAGAAAAAACGGCATGGGGTGCCCCTATTTTTCAAATCAGCCTGATACAAAAAAGCAGCAGCAGCCTGCCATTACTGAGCTGGGATAGGTCACTGTTAGGGGGCTATTCCAGCGCAACAATAACAGCCTGCAGCCGCCCCACTACCTGACCATCTATAGACGGTCAGGTACTGGTTTGTACCCGGCTCTTCCCGGCACCCCTGGTGGCGGTGGGTACCGGGGTAATGGTATGGGCGTTAGTGTGAATTTGCCAAAAAAATTAAGGCAAACACTAAGGCCAGCCCTTAGTAATGAGCACCGTCACCTAGCCGGCACCACTACTACGGCAAACTATGAAGAGTGTCGCAAAAAAATAAATAATCACACCGTTTTCAGAAAATTTTATTGAACAAAAAACGCGGACACACCCTCGTTGACCATTTTATTTGTTAGAAATGTCGGTCATCGACGTAATCCTTCGAATCCGAAGCAGTCCACAGCAGGCACGGTCCTGGAAGACAAAAATCAAAAAAACCTACACACAAAAAAGGGCACGCAGCCACAGGGGGGGACAGGCTCGTTGTCTAGGTGGGGGACATGCTCGTTGTCTAGGGGGGGGGGACATGCTCGTTGTCTAGGGGGGGACATGGTCGTTGTCTAGGTGGGGGTACATTCTCGTTGTCTAGGTGGGGGTACATGCTCGTTGTCTAGGGGGGGGTACATGCTCGTTGTCTAGGGGGGGGCATGCTCGTTGTCTAGGGGACATGCTCGTTGTCTAGGGGGGGCATGCTTGTTGTCTAGGGGGGGCATGCTCGTTGTCTGGGGGGGACATGCTCGTTGTCTAGGGGGGGGCATGCTCGTTGTCTGGGGGCGGACATGCCCGTTGTCTGGGGGGGACATGCTCGTTGTCTGGGGGGGACATGCTCGTTGTCTAGGGGGGGGCATGCTCGTTGTCTGGGGGCGGACATGCCCGTTGTCTGGGGGGGACATGCTCGTTGTCTAGGGGGGGACATGCTCGTTGTCTAGGGGAGGACATGCTCGTTGTCTGGGGGGGGCATGCTCGTTGTCTAGGGGAGGACATGCTCGTTGTCTAGGAGGGCATGCTCGTTGTCTAGGGGGAGTGGAATATGCCCCCCAATTATATACATAAATATACATTGGTGCCAGTGGATGCGTTGAAGGTATGAGCAGTGGCGTGGCCAGGGGGTGTGGTTAGGGGGCGTGGCTAGGGTGTGGCTTCTGTGGGTAAAAAAATCGCCATTTTGTCCCTCTTTCTCCTCCACAAAAGTTGGGAGGTATGACAATGTAATCAACCTACCAGTATGTTTTGGAGTGTGGGAGGAAACCCATGCAAACATGAAGAGAACATATAAACTCTTTGCAGATGTTGACCTGCATGGGACTTGAACTAAGGATCCCAGCAAGGCTGTAGTGCTGACCACTGAGACACCGTGCTGTAGATTTCCTTTAAAAATTGGAACAACAGCTACAAAAAAACCTGTGAATTACTATAAATATGTTATAGAGAACACAGGAGCTCATTTAATCCTTATCATTTCCATTTATGACCGACTTTGTCTGTGGAGGTAGTCTCTATTTCGGAGGGTCTTGCTTCAGTTGCCAGCTGTTTTGCAGCAATGCAATTATAGGAAAATATCCTGGATATATATACAAAAAAGATCACAAGTTATAACTAAAATATGAAAGTCAAAGTAGTAAAAAATTTGAGGGACTTTTTACTATTGCCACAATCACATTTAAAGTAAGACTTCAAATGGTTTTTGACCAGTAACATCTTCTACTTACAGATATTTATATATGCAACACCCTCGCCGATGCAAGGGGGAAGAGTGGTTGCGAATACGTCCCACCATGTAGCTTGCAGCCTGTGTAGGGTCTAGTCAGTCCCACAGCATGTCACTACATCACACTACATAGTCCTTATAGGACACAGGGGAACACTGCAGTAGTAGATCCTGCCTGGCAAGGCAGGAGTTAACTGTTTTATGTGATGTAAGATGTGTCATCCAATCACATGTATTACACTCTATTCTCTGTAAGCTGAGATGTAATTGGAGGAGTAGCCACCACCTGACCAGGGGAGTTACAAGACCCTGTCAGGAAACTTCCAGAAGTCAGTAGTCTCTCTCAGGAGAGAGTAGAGACCAGTTCCCACCAGACCTAGGAGTCTGCAGAAGCAGACAGGAGTAACTCCAGTCTAAACTCTATACAGCTAGCATACCAGACCAGAGCAGGAAGAGCCTAGCCCCTGCCTGAAGAGTGGAGCTAATAGCTAAGAGTTAGTGAGGAAAGGGGTATCATCCTACCTTTAAGGGTGATACCTGAAGCACTCCAGGACAAGCTGAAGCATCCTATTAGGACACAGCTACCTCCCAGCCTGCCCAGGCTGGCGATCTACCTCCTGTGGCTCCCTCCAGCTGCATCTCAGCACTCCACTACTCTGTTAAAGGCACGTTGCTGCGGTTCCTGTCGGTTCCAATAAAGAACTGTAAGTTGTTTTTGTTCAACCTCTGCCTCCGTCTGGTCCCTGCTACTACGGCTGCCATCATCACAGGCACCCTGTCCACTACACAGAGACCCATACTCTAGACACCAAAGGATTGCCCCAGGGAGATCCGCTATAGCAGCCTCTTCCTCATCATTTCTTGCCAACACCACCCTGCTGGAGACCTGCCAGGCTGTAGGACAGCCCTCCGGTTCCCCATACCAAGCACCGTGACACTAGCGTGCCTAGGCCGCAACCGCCAGCCACTCAGGTACTGCGGGCCCCGGCTGTCTCCAGGCCCCGAGAAAAGGCTAGGCCCCGGTGGGGGATGTTGCATATATTTCGTTGTAACATAGCAAAATAAAGCATAGCTATGTGAACATCCAATGCAGTAATCCCTCTCTATTGATCTAAAAGCAATATTTCAACCTCTTGCAATCTTGAGCTCCTTCTGTAGCATAAAGTTCCATCCCTTGGTTTCCTGGTTTCACTGACGGAGAACATGCCGAACCAGAGGTTGTGGTGATACTTCGATAATAGCCCTACTCTATGGGGCACATGTACTTAGCTGTCCGCAGGAGTTCCCCAAAAGTGCATTGTCTGACCGGAATGCACATTCGATTCACTACGATCATGTGCCCGATATCCTGCTTGTGTCGCTTCCCCGCTCAGGTCCGCCGGAGTTTACATTCTTCTTCCTGGTGCATGTAAGTGCTTGGTCTTGTGACACAATTTTAAAGTTAAATCCTGTGTCAGTCGGATTGTCCGAATCAGTCGGATTGTCCGAATCAGTCGGATTGTCCGACGGCCCGCTCCCCGGTTTCTGTCGCATGAAAACCAGTTCAGCTGTGCCGCAACCCGATTGCATGCAACACAATCCACAGTTAAATACCTGTCACAGCTGCGCAAAACCTGAAAACGTTGGATAATCCAAGTATGTCTGCAGACCCTTAGTAAATAAGCCCCTATAAGTCAAATGAGCATGACAAAATTACATTTTCCCTACATGTATCTTTTATTTGTGAACATACCTTTACATATGTACTGTGCATGTCTCTTGAGCAAATAATAATTCCTATATTTGTATAGCATTGCGGGGAGCAAATCAGTCACTGTTCCCAGGGGGCTCACAATCCAATCAAACTAGTATGTTTTGGAGTGTGGGAGGAAACTGGAGGACCTAGTGGAAACACATGCAAACACGGAGAGAACATACAAACTCTTTGTAGATGTTGACCTGGATGGGACATGAACACAGGACCCCAGCGCTCCAAGCCTTTAGTTCTAACCACTGAGCCACCATGCTACCCTTAATTTTTACAGATAAAACTGTATACTTTTTTCATGCATTCACCAATACTCAGCAGTAAACAAAAAAACCTAAAAATAGTCCAGAAAATCATAAAAAAATAGAGGACAATTCTTGAAGCAATCTATAATCCCATAATTACCTCTTAGTGAACCTTTGCGATAGAAAGAAATTATGCTCCAAATTGATACCATTTGGGGACGATGTATTTAGCTCAAAGATTCATCTTGCTTCTTTCTGCTTCAACAATTGCTCCTTATCACCTTTTCTCTTTAGTACTGGGTCAATAACATGATGTCTCGCTTGTAGTACCCTGTATTACAAAGGGCTGCTCTGCTGGAAGCTCCATGACCTCAGTGATAATTGTTACGTTTCCACTACTTGTTTTTATTTAATTAGTCGTTTGAACTCTTTATGCTTTTCCATTTAGACAACTCAACATATATTATGTATTTCAAAGTTCAGGTACAGGCAATCCCTGAGTTACAAACAAGACCGGGCCTCTATTATTAAATTTGTATGTAAGTTGGAACATCATTGGCAAGTATTGTTTTGATGCTTGTGCTGTTAAAATTTTACCTGTCTTTTCTATGTGTGAGTTGTCTTGAACGCTCTACTGTACCTTATTGACTTCCCAGGGAAATTCTCTGGACGCGGAGACTGTAATTCAATTTAGCCTCAGGCTGCAATGACTTGAGGCTGTAGCACAGCATCACTGTTGGACATGACCAGGGCCGCCATCATGAGGGCCTAATGGGACTGTGTTCAAGACCCCCCCCCCCATTTTCCTATCAAAAGGGGAGCCCAAGGAGCTCACAGTAGCCACTGCTACACACACACACACACACACATTTCCAGGACTTATATGAGAGAAAAAAATCTGTACTCAACTTCTGGCTATTTCTCCTCGGCCTGCGGCTCTGTCTTCTGCTCGTCTGGCTCGGGTGAACCAGTAATGATTGTCTGGCAGGACAATTCATTAAAGAAGGCCTCTGGCAGGACATTTCATGAAAGGGGGCATCTAGCAGGACATTTCAATAAAAGGGGCGTCTGCCAAGACATTTCATTAAAGGGGGTGTCTGGCAGGACATTTCATTAAAGGGGGCATCTGGCAGGACATTTCAAAAAGGGGCAGGACAGTCTGGCAGGACATTTCATTACAGGGAGCATCTGGCAGGTCTTTTCATTAAAAGGGGGCATCTGGGGTGGACGTTTCATTAAAGGGGAGCACCTGGCAGGACATTTCATTAAAGGGGGGCATCTAGGGTGGACATTTCATTAAATGGAGACATATGCTTTGAACTCGGGGGTCTGACTGTGGACTGGTCGGGCTATCTATATACTGAGGGTACATGTGCTAGGGCTGTCTATACACTGAGTGGGCACGTGCAGGGGCTAGCTACATACTAAGGGGGCACATGCAGGGGCTATCTATATACTGAGTGAGAACGTGCAGGGGCTATCTATATACTGAGTGGGAACGTGCAGGGGCTATCTATATACTGAGTGGGCGCATGCGGTAGAGTAGGGTCCTGTCTAGCTTGTCATTGCTCAAAAATGCTTTGGTCAAAAAAATTGTGTATAATGTTATGTATCAATGTGGGAATGGACACCAGTGAGGGAGGGGGCGGGGGGCTGGGCGGCACGAAAATCTACCAGTCAGGGGCATAGACATAATGGGCCACATTTACTTACCCGGTCCAGTCGCGATCCAGCGGCGGGTTCTCCGACGCTGATTCGGGTTCTGCCGGGATTCATTAAGGTCCGTGCACCGATATTCACCACGTGTCGCTGCTGAGCCAAGGTCCGCCGAAGTTCACTTGCTTTTTTCTGGTGTATGTGAGTGCTTGATCTTGCGACACAAATGGCTTTTTAAATTCTGCGGTTTTTCCGAATCCTTCGGGTTGTCCGGTGGCCACGCCCCCCGATTTCTGTCGCGCGAAAGTCGGCGCGATTGCGCCAAAAATCGATCGCGTGCGCCACAATCCCGTGAAATACAGCGCAAAGCGGAAATATTCGGGAAAAACCCGACGGATTCGCGGCTGCGGACCCTTAGTAAATGTGCCCCAATATGACTGTGTGTCACATCACATTGTGGTGTTGTGCCAGAGAGGTCATTTGACTATGTAACTATGAGATGTTTTTAAGTTGGACATTGAAGAGTGTTGTAAACATATTTCTAATATACTTTATTGAGAAATTCTGTTCATTTGGTGAAAATACCATCTCACCCTCCCTGGCAACAACTCCAGCCTGGATAGTGTGTCTTGATGGAGGCTGACTAGATGCTTTTACTCTGACTATAGGATTCTATGAGCAGTATTGTCAAACAGAAGATCTTATCAATTGCTCATTCCTTCTTTCCTATCAATTTAAAAGTGAAATTAAGAAACATGAAGAGAAACACTTCTGTTGGAAAAATATGCTCATAAACGACAATAGCCAGATGGCTTAAAACTCACTGCTTAAAGCTGTGTAACCAAACACAGTGGGATCTATCAACAATATAAAACTCTTATTGTTTGTGTACAAACTAAGCAGAATTTCACAAGACTCCCCCGAGTGTAACAACACACATCTAGCCAAGGCAATGGCTAAAACCAGAGCAAATTAGATAGAAAATAAGATGAGGTCACACAGATTCAGGAAAGGCTAAAACCAGGTCACAGAAATCAAAGGCAAGTCAATGAGATCCTGGAACAGACTACAACCAAACAACAGCAAGGCAGGTCGCAGAAATCCAAATCAGTCGCAAATGGAAAGTCAAGTACTGTATACAGGCTGGGTCTGAGTGGGGTTCTGGAACTGTTTTCTGTGTGTGCATGCCCTTGAGTAACGCTTGCTCCAAATAGCTTCTAACAGCTATGTCACATCAACCTAGATGTTGGCAAATTTGTTAAAATGACCATCTCGCTTCTTTCCTCTTCTTCATTGCCAATTGCTAGATAGAAGTTGTCCAACTGTATCAAAAACGGCACACAATGTTATAAAATAGTAAAAAACAAAGTCATACTCAACTTATGACTACATGTCCTTAGCTAGTCCCTATACCTTCTTCTCTATCAATAATGTTCTAACACAAGAGTATAGCCACTTTGAACAGTTACTGCTTGTGGCTGGTTACCACTGGCCCATCTCTTTAAGGTTTGATTGTACAAAACAAGTGCACATATACTTTCTTATTAAATAAAATACTTACAGCCATAATACCCCAAGTCCTAGATCATTACCCGTTTTGTAGAGCTCTTTACTCTAATCATGAACATAAAAAACAGGTTTATTTCTGGAGATGAGTGGGAGTTCAGATTTGCTGGCTCAGATACGTCTATAAACTCCATGCTGTTTTCTGTGGTGCTCTATAAGCAACATGTTGATGCTTCGTGTATTATTAGAGGTAAATTGTTCTATTTTGGCTTTGAATCCAGCTCTGTGTTTTTGAGTGCTGATATTATTGGATCATCTGGCAAGGGCTGAACTTTGCACAGAGTCCTTGTAGAGCGTGAACAAACAATGCAAAATGAATAGTATTTGTCAAAGTCGCATCCCAGGAATCGTTCAGACACCAGCCACCTTTGTTTCTTAAAGTTGTCAATCAATACGGTAGACCAGAGATCTGTGCCACAAATCAGCTTCTAGAAATGACCTAAAACCAACATTGCCTAGCGGTTTCAGTATAAAACCTAATATGGTTCCTATAGTATAGATGTAATTTAGATGGTTTCCATCTAGATGCCTAGGCTTTACCATTGGTTATAACGGACAGCATGTAGCATTGGGATTTCCTGTTTTAATAACACAAAAGGCAACATCTCAATGGGGTCTTTATGTTCAACTTATAGTATATGTAAGGTTTTTTTTCTCCATTTAGGGAAACGTTAGGTCCATTAGATTTTTGTGGAATCCATGAGGGAAAACCTTTTATCCTGCCCCATCATATGGTATATTTCGGATATACTACTTATCCTACTGTGAGCAGGCAGACTGTGGATCGCTCTGCAACAAAATAATTTTTATTGCTGATAATTGTAACTTGTTCCAGAAGGACCTAGATGTCTTTCTGGAGAGCAATAATATCACATTTTCTGGGAATAAAACTTTAATAGTTTGTGTTGATCCAGGGGTCGGGAAGGAATTTTTCCCTGCTTTGGGCCAATTGGCATCAGCCTTGCAGGGTTTTTTTTGTCTTCCTCTGGATCAACATTGTATAATGTAGAATTAATAAGTTGGATTTTATGGACTGATGTCTTTTTCTAACCTTATGTGCTATCATACTATAATTATTCTTCCTCTGAAGCATTCTTCTAAGAGAATATGCAATGAATCATGGATACAGCATACTGTAGGGGGAGGATTTACCCATAAGGCAACCAAATCAATTGGGACATGCCTGTTCTGCTGTCTGTAGAAAATACTGTCCATTATGGGGACTCACAATCATAATTCTGCCATAAGTGTCAAATGGCACATGAGTGGCCTACAGATCAATCAGAAGGGCTTGAGGACTCTGTGTGTCATCTGTCATGGCCATATGCATAAGCCCCTGCTAAAACCCAAATGTCTGATGCAGTTTTTTTGGGACTTCACATAAGTGGTCAGTGGTCGCATACCAAGCCAAATTCAGCACTTGTCACCTACCAAGCCAATGTATAGCAATATTTTTCATGGGAACTAACCAGAGCGGCAGAAAATATGCTGTTCGAAACATCGGGCCTGAAGTGATCAAACACTCTTTTTACTTTTACTTTATTTTTTTCTCTTTTCCTTCAGATTTATAAATCTAATGTCTAAGACTCCAACTGTGCAGTATCAGACTGCACTCTGTGCTCCATGTGCATTAAGTGTGTGGGGTCCGCTCACTTGCTGATGATAGTAGGAAAAGACTACTGAAGCTTTGGGCTCAGGCGGTCATCTCACACATGTGGCCTTGGAAACCACAGCCTTGTGTATTTGTCCATAGAAATACTTGGGGCTAGCAAACAGCCAAACAACATTTGTGTGCATGTAGCCTTATTCAACAAGCACAGACAACACATTGAACCTTAGAATCATCATGTTCTAAAAGGCTTATTTAAAGGAAATAGAAACCACTAGACTATGACCAATGGTAAAAGCCTAAGCAACTAGCCTTCTATAGAGACTTGGAAGCCTTGATCTAAAGTACATAGGAACCATATTTGGATTTATTTGGAAACCACTGGGCGCTGATGGTTTTGGGTCATTTGTAGCAACTGATTTGTGGCCCAGATCTCTGATCTACTGCAGTTCTATAATAGGGTGAAAAAAATAGAAAAATGTTATAGAAAACTTCCCATAATGTTAACACTAGCTCAAAAAAATTAGCAGGGTCCTCTTTCAGCCCCGGTAGATAATGAGAGTCTTCTTTCAATAAAGTAGCCGGAAATGGGTGCACTTAAAAGGCACTTAAAAAAATTCCCACCTCCAACCTGTACTACTTTGCTTCTGGCCATTTCCCAAGCAAATGCTATCGTAGCCGTTAATACATGAGACTTTCCGCTACTCCTGGCATAGTTATTGTAGCACTGGAAAAAGCATATATTCTTGGAGCCTGTACCCACTAGATCAACCTGAGTAAACCTATAATGAGTGCGTGCGCTGTGTGATAAATCTCGTAATTATTCAGGACTCAGTACTAGCACCAAGATTCATCAGTCAGAGCAAATTAGCCAAGATTCATTAGAAGCAGACATCTACTAGTCACTTGTATATTATTAGCCACTTACACCAATAGTTTTAATAATGAACATATATCAAGTCTGGGGAGCTACTAGAGAATTTGTTTTATCTGGTTTATTTACAGTAATAAGCCATCAAAGCAACGGCTTCAAATGGTATTTTGATTTAACACGAGACGTATCGGTTCCAACACTACTAGATGATTATTGAGAATCTTAATCATATCAATCTTGAAAATGGGACATCATTACAAAGACATGTTTTACAGCGCCACTGAAGCAAAAGACATTAGATTTTTGCATCTGAATCTAAAATGCATTACAATGTGTTTCCAGCAGGAGTAAGGCTGCTTACATTGCCGGATAAAGTAAGGCATTGTGGGTCACCAGAGCAGTGAAAGTGATAATAGGCAGTCATTACGACTAAATAGGTCGCCCTATAATCTCCCTCCAGCCCTTTTATTTATCACATCAGAGAAGAGATTTTTGTAATAAGGAAAATAAAGAACATTCTTACACGGGAATAAAGGGAATATCAACTTTTTTTTTGCTGGAGATATTGAGATATTGAGTAATCATTTCTATAATTTATATTTCAGTAACATTCTTACACAAGAATAAAGAGATCAACTTTTTTTCTTTGCAAGAGATATTGAGTAATCATTTTCTAGTATTACAGGAGCAGGAGAATATGATTACTTCATTTAAAACACTGTAAATATGATAGTAAATACCTCCTACACAGCGGTAGTAAAATACATTACCATAGAATTTATACTGGACATACACAAACTGACACAGAGAATGGAGCTAGATGCATGACTTCATTTTTCTGTGTAGTTGCACTGCTGGATTACTGTAGTTTAGATTCACATATGTAATGGACTGCCCAATGCAGCCATCACAAAACACTGCTCCTATTAGATTGCATGTGTCCCATAGAGCCTGATCGCCTTTGTGTGCCATCTACTGTCTACATTTGGTATTGCAGCTGCATTATATCTGCCACGGCAGGAAAATGTTTACATTCTGACCAATAGGATGTCATGTTTATTAATTAATTGTTAATTTTATATAGTAAGAAGGTCCCTGTTTGGATAAGGGAACTTGCCATCTCTCAATGGAAGTTCATAAAACCCAGAGAGTTCCAGATAGTTCTGAGATTGATTCCTGTTGAGATATGTCTGAGACCTGCTGTCCAGAGCCCTTCCAGAGCCTGCCTTGCAGAACTGCTATAGCAGCTCGTCATATCTCCAGCCTGAAGTTACCTAAATACCTAAATACCAGGCCGTGAGCACCGTTTTCTCAACACAATGCAACAAATGACCTGGGACAGAGACCAGTTAGACAGTTACCTTGGCCTGTTGCCTCTGTCAAGTTGGTGTTCTATGAATAAAGGAAACGTGAGTTTTTGCTTTTTATATCTCTTGCCTTAGTGTGATCCCTGGAAGCCACATAACATGCATAACATTCCCTCTAACATTTACCCCTGGGACCCTTCCATACATAGACATAGGGAATGCCCCAGGGAGAACTGTTTTCATCCATCCACGGGATCTCACTCATTTTTTTACCAACCCTCTGTTGGAGACCTGCTGGGTATGGACGAGGCTTGTTCTAGTTCTAGTGACCCAGTCGCTAGACTATGTTCAAGCCAACCACTCCAGGGGAATCCAGCTCCCCCCAAGCCAAAACGGTAAGGCCACGGTGGGAGAAGTTGTACATAAATTGGTTATCCAGAAGTTAACATTTACTTCTATAGTAGCTTTGGGTCACTACACATTGGACACAGTCATCTGTCTTTATTGCTATGGCTGATCAACATAAGAACCAGATACATGTATCTGCCCAGTTCCAATCAGACAGTGTTGAAAGGGGATGAGATGCAATGACTCAGCTTGGCTACTACAAAGTAAATGGAGAAATGCTTTCAGCTTCATTCATTTGAGGGAATTCTTTAGAGGACATCTGCCACCTGGATGGAGTATTGAAAACCAAGTACACCTAGATGCTCTGATAGGATCTGCTCTTCTTTGGTTCTAATGTCCTGTTTTTTTCAAAAAAGACTTTTATAATTATGAACATCTACGGAGCCTGGAGACCCTCAGACTCATTGCATAAATTATAAAAAACAAGGTCATAGGAAGTGTAAAGAAGAGAGGATCCTGCCATAGGGGGCACACACCAGCATATAAGTGTGCTTCGTTTACCATCCTTGATCCTGGTTGTAGATGTCCTTTAAGACTGGCATTTGGAACACCCATTGTAAAGCCTGGCCTCTTGGTAATACAGGCTAAAACTCTGCCAGTTCGCACATCTGGACCAGGTCTGAAGCGGCAGAGTCTGGCATGGCATGCAGGTTGGATTAGCCAGAAAATTGGTGAGGAGGAGCGTACACTCTTAAATGAGTGAGTTCCTAAACATTATTGATCCTTATTGCCTGTCTATATGGTCCATGTGGTGTGTGCAGAACTCCATTGTATTCCTGTGTAACAAAGCTTTGTCTTGTTTCCCCTGCTTCCTGCTATTAGTGACAGGTAGATTTTCCTATCAGCTCTTAAAAGCAGGAGGCAGAGGTGATCAGTGTTAACGAAGCAGCATACCATAGAAGTACTTGACATCTGCTAAAATAGCTATATATACTAACTACACAAGACTCTGTTTTCTGCAATAATAACCTTTGCTCTGATCAAAATATGTAATCAAAAACAGATATCATAAGGAAACTATTTCTTTAAATCCATTGCAGTACAACTATGTATAGCTGTGTTCCCCTTTAAAGGAGTCTAGACACATTAGATGCAAGTTGGTTAGTCCTGCGGATTTTTGAAATAGAGGCCAACTAGTTTAGTTGTGGTAACATACAAAAAAGAAGTTTCTCACATACCCTGGCTTCTCAATGATTGTGGTCCTGCAGCAAAAATACTTCTTTATTACGTTTGTTTGGAATAAAAATAGGTTATTGTCCAACTAGGGAAGGGGACTGGAGGAAAGTTCTAAGGAGAGAAGCCTTTTGGATTCTAGCATTGAATTCTAGATATCCAAACGCCATGATTCAAAAAATGATCTCACATATATATTAAGCCATTTGTTGATGTTATGTACATTTACAAGCTCACAAGAAACAATACCTGTTTGTTTAGCTTACTAACCTTTTACTTCAGCAACCAGATATGATGTGTACCATTGCTAATTGGTCAAGTGTTTCACTTTGTTTTAAGATATGTGTGTAATGTCATTTGTTTCATACCATGACTAAGGCTTCCAGTTAAGCCGAAACGCGTAGGTGTGTTGTGCCTACACCAACCATGCACACTTGTTGTGTGCGTTTTTATATGACTATTAAATAAAGAAGATTGCATTTTTTATTCTGATGTGCGGCTTTCCTTCTGGTTTTTGTGGATTAAGTTTAGTTGTGGTTCCAATATTGCATTTTACCTTGTATTTCTACAATGGATACTAACGGGGATATAAAAACCAGCCATATTATCTAAAATAGAATCCATAAAGTTCAGTACATTTTAGAGCCATCTGAACTTAAAGAAGACGATTATCTTTACCAGACTGTTAACTGTAATTGTAATATTACTGAAATATTACTCCTACAAGGTAGTGTTGCAGGCACACAAGTCGCAAGTCCTCCTGGCCTTAAAGTGGGCCCTATTTTGTTTTACATTATGAGGTCATCTATGTATACCTTTTAATCTTTTCCAAATCCCTTGGAGCCACACAGCAAGCCAACTATTAGAGATTATGAATAAATATGTCTGTCTTTTCTGAGGTCAGAGGGAAAATTAATTTCAAGCCAATGGTATATCACCTTCAATGACATTTCCCAAAGGTGAATGCGGTTGATCTATGTGTACATGATTTAACGTGATTATATTTCCATAGAAACACAGGAGTTTTTAATAGCAGGTAAAAGGCACCTAGGCCGTATTTCTATCTGATTTACAGCCTTCAGTAGCACGTGATCCTTGCCATTCTCTTACTGCCTTCATAATAGTTTATCCATTTACTTTTCACTTTTATTACTTTAACTTTTACTTAAATTATGTATTTGTATCTCGGTCCTGAACTTCAATGATTCCAACATTTCTGGGTTTTGCATGGCTGTGACAGGTATTTAATTGGGGATTTTGTCACACGCGATCGGATTGTGGCGCAGCTGCGCTGGATTTCATGCGACAGAAATCGGGGGACGATCCGACTGAATCGGACTGAGCGCAGGATTTAACTTTCCAATTGTGTCGCAAGTTCAAGCACTTACATACACCAAGAAGAAGAAGGTGAACTTTGTCGGACCTGAGTGGGGAAGCGACACATGCAGGATACCGGGCATACGATCGTAGTGAATTGCGGCACAGTGCATTCCGATCGGACAAAGCACTTTCGGGGAACGCATCAGGATGGGAAAGTAAATGTGCCCCATTCAATTTATATGTAAACCATCTTTAAAAGACCTCCAGGTATTTTGGACTGTTATATTCCGTCTCGAACTTCTCTGCACTTTTTCAACATAGCATGCAGGCAGTCTCAGGGAGATTGTTAGGGGTCATTATTTTATCTCAGAAGGTAGGGAAGAAAGAAGGGGACAACTGATTGGGGATGGGTAGAAGGGTGACACACCACAAAATAAAGCAGATGAGTTCACACGCAAGTCACATACCTTGGAGTCAGAAGCCAGAGGTCTTGTAAGTGTGTGTGACCATTTCTACTCTCCCCCTTCTCCTCCCCTGACTACAGCTCATGTCTTTGGCAAGGACAATGGAAGCTGTCACTGCAGCCCGGGACACACAGTGTACATGAAGCTGCTGTGTGGGTGTGGCTTGCATTGTACTGACTGTTCCAGAGAAAAAAGAATCCCAGTAGGGAGCATGCAGCATATAGTGAGTAAGTGTGTGGCTGCATGCAGGGGCTGTGCTAGAACCCAATACTGTGCCATGCAGCCAGACAGTGTTGTACGCTTATACTTGCTTCTCAGTCAGTGTCTTCACCGCTGCTTTTAACTGAATGCAGAGAGACTGTGTAGCCACTGAGTGACCTGAGTGAGATTCTGTCTGTGGATAGGTGATCAATTTTAGATCATCTACCTGAAACACTTCTGCTTCATAAGCCAATGATGTCACAGTGATTTGTCACATGGGTTGTAGATGCCTTAGTTCCATTCAAGTGAATGGGGCTGTTCTTCAATACCAAGTACAGAGGTGCTACGCAATGTTGGTGAGATTGGTTGGAAGAGAAGAGACCTGATCTTGGAAACCCCTTTAAAAATTGTATATGATATAAAATGAAAGGGATCGCGTACATAGTTATTACTGAATCTCTGTGCCACTTTTAATAGTCCAATATGATATTGCACAGCTTTGGTATTAAGCTACCATACACTTTTGGTTTATTCCAGTAAAAGAAATGTCTAGATAGAAGTGTTTCAATACTAAACAGCAATTTTGAAGAAAAAGTGCTGTCTCTTAAACTGGGAGTGTGAATCACTGGGACTAACAGATTAGTCTGTAAGATCTCACAGTAGGGTCATCTCCATGCTGTTTCCTTTGATCATTTGCACTTACGGTAATTCACACTTTATCTCTGCTTCTCTTTCTTCTTCTGAAAAGGTTCATGCGATATATGATGACACATGAGTAATATTCATAGCTTCAAATGCAGTGAGAACTGTTATTAAATATAAGAATCCACGGCAAAATAGAAATAGATTTTAGATCACAATAAACAACATCAAGAATGAAGGGATCACAATACCATCAAATGTCAGTCCTGGGAGATAAAGTAACGCTCCTTTGTTAGCAGATAATGAGGATGCACCTCAGTATCCAGGCAATTGTCTGGCTTCAAAGCACCATGCAAGCACTACGCCAGTGATAAATATAGGAAATGTGTCATTGTTTCTTTATGAAGGGGATATCCCAAGCCACAAGCTGTCCTGTTGACAGCTAATTTCAATCGGTAAATGTGGAGCCGGTGATATGTTAACTAGTATGGGTGAACCAGATACACCCGCTGTAGTTCCTAAGGGCTCAGTGCTAAAAGCAAACAATTCAAACACAGATAAGTACTTTCACTTCCATACTTTTTATTCTATTCAGCATTTAGCATTGTGAGTATTAACTGAATTGTAATTCAATAATTGTATTATTGAATATTAAACTCTGCTATTTTATATAAAATGTTTGGAAATAATGGTGATGGTATATTAAGAAATTCAAGATATCACAGCAGGATTAGGACTTATACAGGTAATTATTTTTCAACCGTGTAGTGTTTGATTCTTGATATCCAGACACTGCATAGTCCAATATTCATGGACTATTCTTCTGAGTAAGATCTAAAACATGTTGTCCATGACCAAGTTCAGTCCAACAAACTCTCTCCATGTTCTTGAAGGATTTACCGGTCCGAACCTAGAACTGCTAAACTCAGCAGGTCAGTCCAGGGATTTTGGGTTCTTTCTGTAATGGAAATGTGTTGGAAACTTATTTGTAGATAACAGGATTTACAATGATTCTTCAGGATTCTTCAGCCATCCATCTTTTCATGGTCCGTATGTCAGTGATGGCATGCACTACTTTTTGACACTACTTTGTGCAGTTCACAGATTTCTTTAGGAGTTAATGGGTCCACAAAAAAATATGAAATATGTCACCTTTGTGCTCATTTTTTTTCTTGGATATTATTGGAAAACTAGGCTTTTTGCAAAACATCCTTTTTTGGATGGGATGAGAAAAGATGCCTTGAATAAGCCATTACGTAGAAGTCATGTGCCTATAGTGCACAGACGGACTCCCCGATAACATATCTGGTGCAACTATGTAAGTGAGCAAAGATTAAAGGTGCTCCATTCAGTGATAGGATTCAGGTTCTCTTAGCTTGAACATATATCCCTCTTGTCAACTTCAAGCTGTCACCGGAGAACACAATTTTAAGTGGAGTAACATTTCTTTAATAGAAATATTTGGTGGTAAGAACACATTTCATGAAGAATATTGTATACATCCAGCTTATACCCTTCTAATAAAAGAGCTGCCTTCTGGAATGAAGTTTACTTAAATGGAACAAAGGGTAATGCAATAATTATAACAATAGTTTATTTATGTAATGCACAAAGATTACACAGCGCTGCACAGAATTTGCCAGATCAGTCCCTGTCCCTATGGGGAGCACAATCTAATTCACCTACCAGTATGTTTTGAAGTGTGGGAGGACCCGGAGGAAACCCACGCAAACACGGAGAGAACATTCAAGCTCTTTGCAGATGTTGACCCTGGGACTTGAGCACAGGTCCCCGGCGCTGCCAGGCTGTAATGCAAACCACTAAGCCATCTTGCTGCCCATACATATTTCTTCACATCCTTAGCTTGAAATTTCCATGACCCATTCAGAAAGAAAGCACAAACAGTAAGTGGATATTTACTGTATAATGGCTATAAACTATAAGGAGAAAAATGTAACTGCAGTATTTAATAATAAACTAAAAAAAACAGGGCAGTAAAACAGAAGCGGGCATGTGGTTTCTGATAGACATTAGATCCGTGTAATGTTTATATTTGTCTAATGAAAGCCATGATAGCCTCCAACAAATACATATCCCTTCAGATCAATAGGCTGCTACTGCTACAACCACAAGATGGATGTTGCAAACGGTATTTTAGTAAAACCATTGTTTGGCTGTTCCAGAATTTGCAAACAATGCCCCATTATCCTTTGCTAAAATCTGCTGCTCTAGCCACGGCAATGAAGTCACCTATGTTGTACGATAACTTTATGTATATTTATTCTCCCTGAAATATCATAAATATTAATAAGTTAGAAATTAAGCAACTTTGGAAAATTATCAACATCATAATCATTACATCTTGTACAGGTTATCCCCGACTTAAGGACACCCGACTTACAGACGATCCCTAGTTACTGTGTGTCAGGTTCCAGGGTTAGTGAACCCACTGGATCACCGTGGACGATTACGTAAGCCGACACCTGGGAGCGGAGGAGTGTTACCACCAGGTCATTCCACAGGTGCGACTTTGTCCGGGGTGGCAGCCAAGGAGAGGTACAGAATCGTCAGACAAACTTGTGGTCGGGGACAGGCAGGAGGTCGAGACAGCAGCACAGGATCAACGTCAGGAACAAAACAAAAAGGTCAGAGCAGGCGGAACAGGATCAGAGTCAGGATCATAGCTTTCTCAACGGCATGAGCTTGAAGATCTGGCAGGGAATGCTGGGAGAGGCCAGCTTTTAACAATTTTCTGAAAAGGGCCAGCTCTAGAGATGAGCGAGCACTAAAATGCTCGGGTACTCGTTATTCGAGACAAACTTTTCCAGATGCTCGAGTGCTCGTTTCGAGTAACGAGCCCCATTGAAGTCAATGGGAGACTCGAGCATTTTTCAAGGGGACCAAGGCTCTGCACAGGGAAGCTTGGCCAAACACCTGGGAACCTCAGAAAAGGATGGAAACACCACGGAAATGGACAGGAAACAGCAGGGGCAGCATGCATGGATGCCTCTGAGGCTGCTTATTTGCACCATTATGCCAAAATTATGGGCAACAGCATGGCCATGACAGAGTGACCGAATGAGGCTAGATAGCATCTAAAACATCCAATAATTGACCCTGACACTATAGGGGATGGCATGCAGAGGCAGCGGCAGCGGCAGCGGCAGCAGCGGCAGGCTAGAGAGTGTCATGGCAACATACCCTAAATGGACTCAGGCTTCAAACCAATGGGTGGCAGAGAGGAACCAAAGGAGGTGAGCAAGAAGCGCTCAAATAATATCGGTACATGATAAAAGTTTGCCAGTATATTTTGTGGATTACACAGCAGGGTGGCGACAAAGTTAACATGGAAGCCATGAAAACAATCCAAAATTCTGCCTGACACAGCTCGTTTGATAAGGGGACCATGTATGGAGGCAGTGAACTAGTAGTAGATTAAAGGTGCTGCAGTTAAAACTATGTTAGTTGGACCTTGGCATGGAGCTGGCGCTCCGCTGCCAGGCAAGCTTTCGCCAATCCAAGCCCCTGTCTCTAGGCTACTCCCCAAACAGCACTTCTAAGAACCTTTTGTATAAGATCAAGTGTAGTAGCGTTCTTATAAGTTTGGGATATGGCGGGTGAGGGGAATGTAAACAGATGCGCAAGAAGCGCTGAAATAATATCGGTAAATGATAAAAGTTTGCCAGTATATTTTGTGGATTACACAGCAGGGTGGCGACAAAGTTAACAAGTTTGATGTGGAATGCCCTGTAATAGCTCTTGGGCGGTGTGCCTTTTATCGCCTAGGCTCAGCAGTTTGAGCACCGCCTGCTGTCGCTTAGCGACGGCACTGCTGCTGTGCCTAGAGCTACCGACTGATGGCGCCATGCCCACGGATGGTAATTCGGAGGAGGAGGTGGAGGAGGGGTGGGAGGAGGAAGAGGTATAGTAGGCCTTTTTTAGACCTGGACCGAGGTAGGCCCCGCAATCCTCTGCGTCGGCAGTATATGACCAGCCCCAGGGTCAGACTCGGTCCCAGCCTGCACCAAGTTAAGTGTAGTAGCGTTCTTATAAGTTTGGGATATGGCGGGTGAAGGGAATGTAAACAGATGCGCAAGAAGCGCATGATGCGCATGGAGCTGGCGCTCCGCTGCCAGGCGAGCTTTCGCCAATCCAAGCCCCTGTCTCTAGGCTACTCCCCAAACAGCACTTCTAAGAACCTTTTGTATAAGATCAAGTGTAGTAGCGTTCTTATAAGTTTAGGATATGGCGGGTGAGGGGAATGTAAACAGATGCGCAAGAAGCGCATGATGCGCATGGAGCTGGCGCTCCGCTGCCAGGCGAGCTTTCGCCAATCCAAGCCCCTGTCTCTAGGCTACTCCCCAAACAGCACTTCTAAGAACCTTTTGTATAAGATCAAGTGTAGTAGCGTTCTTATAAGTTTAGGATATGGCGGGTGAGGGGAATGTAAACAGATGCGCAAGAAGCGCATGATGCGCATGGAGCTGGCGCTCCGCTGCCAGGCGAGCTTTCGCCAATCCAAGCCCCTGTCTCTAGGCTACTCCCCAAACAGCACTTCTAAGAACCTTTTGTATAAGATCAAGTGTAGTAGCGTTCTTATAAGTTTGGGATATGGCGGTGAGGGGAATGTAAACAGATGCGCAAGAAGCGCATGATGCGCATGGAGCTGGCGCTCCGCTGCCAGGCGAGCTTTCGCCAATCCAAGCCCCTGTCTCTAGGCTACTCCCCAAACAGCACTTCTAAGAACCTTTTGTATAAGATCAAGTGTAGTAGCGTTCTTATAAGTTTGGGATATGGCGGTGAGGGGAATGTAAACAGATGCGCAAGAAGCGCATGATGCGCATGGAGCTGGCGCTCCGCTGCCAGGCGAGCTTTCGCCAATCCAAGCCCCTGTCTCTAGGCTACTCCCCAAACAGCACTCCTAAGAACCTTTTGTATAAGATCAAGTGTAGTAGCGTTCTTATAAGTTTGGGATATGGCGGGTGAGGGGAATGTAAACAGATGCGCAAGAAGCGCATGATGCGCATGGAGCTGGCGCTCCGCTGCCAGGCGAGCTTTCGCCAATCCAAGCCCCTGTCTCTAGGCCACTCCCCAAACAGCACTTCTAAGAACCTTTTGTATAAGATCAAGTGTAGTAGCGTTCTTATAAGTTTAGGATATGGCGGGTGAGGGGAATGTAAACAGATGCGCAAGAAGCGCTGAAATAATATCCGTAAATGGTAAAAGTTTGCCAGTGTATTTTGTGGATAACACAGCAGGGTGGCGACAAGGTTAACAACTTTGATGTGGAATCCATGAAAACAACCCAAATTTCGGCCTGACACACCTCGTTTGATAAAGGGACGATGTATGGAGGCAGCTATATAAACGACTTTTGGAGGTAGCAATGGAGACAACGTGTGGAGGCTGCTATGGAGACAATTCAATTTGGATAGTGCCTGTATGTGGCAGTCCAAAAAAGTTTTCAAATCAGAGGAGCAGGTAGGTGGCCCTCCAGAAAAATGGAATAGATTGAGTGCCTGTATGTGGCAGTCCAAAAAAGTTTTCAAACCAGAGGAGCAGGTAGGTGGCCCTCCAGAAAAATGGAATAGATTGAGTGCCTGTATGTGGCAGTCCAAAAAAGTTTTCAAACCAGAGGAGCAGGTAGGTGGCCCTCCAGAAAAATTGAATAGATTGAGTGCCTGTATGTGGCAGTCCAAAAAAGTTTTCAAACCAGAGGAGCAGGTAGGTGGCCCTCCAGAAAAATTGAATAGATTGAGTGCCTGTATGTGGCACTCCCAAAAATTGTTGAAAACAGAGGACCGGGTCGGTGGCCCTCCAGAAAAATTACATGCATAAAGTACTATAGCTAGAGCCAGTGGGCCCTGTCAAAAAATAGCCAGTTTCCTCTGCTTTACTGTACAAAGAGGAGGAGAAGGAGGAAAATGAGGAGGAGGAGGAGTGGATAAATTATTCAGGTTGAGCTTCCTTCACCTGGTGGAGATTGGAAATTATGAGAAATCCAGGCTTTATTCATTTTGATAAGCGTCAGCCTGTCAGCGCTGTCAGTCGACAGGCGTGTACGCTTATCGGTGATGATGCCACCAGCTGCACTGAAAACCCGCTCGGACAAGACGCTAGCGGCAGGGCAGGCAAGAACCTCCAAGGCGTACAGCGCCAGTTCGTGCCACATGTCCAGCTTTGAAACCCAGTAGTTGTAGGGAGCTGTGTGATCATTTAGGACGATGGTATGGTCAGCTACGTACTCCCTCACCATCTTTCTGTAAAGATCAGCCCTACTCTGCCGAGACTGGGGACAGGTGACAGTGTCTTGCTGGGGTGACATAAAGCTGGCAAAAGCCTTGTAAAGCGTACCCTTGCCAGTGCTGGACAAGCTGCCTGCTCGCCTACTCTCCCTCGCTACTTGTCCCGCAGAACTACGCACTCTGCCGCTAGCGCTGTCAGAAGGGAAATACTGTTTCAGCTTGTGCACCAGGGCCTGCTGGTATTCATGCATTCTCACACTCCTTTCCTCTCCAGGGATGAGAGTGGAAAGATTTTGCTTGTACCGTGGGTCCAGGAGAGTGAACACCCAGTTATCGGTGCTGGAATAAATTCTTTGAACGCGAGGGTCACGGGATAGGCAGCCTAGCATGAAATCTGCCATATGCGCCAGAGTCCCAACTCTCAAGAATTCACTCCCCTCACTGGCCTGACTGTCCATCTCCTCCTCCTCCAACTCCTCCAACTCCTCTTCTTCTGCCCATACACGCTGATCAGTGAAGGTCTGAGCAATGGTCCCCTCTTGTGTCTCGCCAACATTCTCCTCCTCTTCCTCCTCATCCTCCTCCACCTCCTCCGATATGCGCTGAGAAACAGACCTAAGGGTGCTTTGGCTATCAACAAGGGAATCTTCTTCCCCCGTCTCTTGTGAGGAGCGCAAAGCTTCCGACTTCATGCTGACCAGAGAGTTTTTCAACAGGCCAAGCAGCGGGATGGTGAGGCTGATGATGGCGGCATCGCCACTGACCATCTGTGTTGACTCCTCAAAGTTACTCAGCACCTGGCAGATATCAGACATCCACGTCCACTCCTCATTGTAGACTTGAGGAAGCTGACTGACCTGACTACCAGTTCTGGTGGAAGTTGACATCTGGCAGTCTACAATCGCTCGGCGCTGCTGGTAAACTCTGGATAACATGGTCAGTGTTGAATTCCACCTCGTGGGCACGTCGCACAACAGTCGGTGAGCGGGCAGTTGGAGGCGGCGCTGCGCTGCCCTGAGAGTGGCAGCATCTGTGCTGGACTTCCTGAAATGCGCACAGATGCGGCGCACCTTCGTGAG
Organism: Engystomops pustulosus; assembly: GCF_040894005.1. Classification (NCBI taxonomy): domain Eukaryota; kingdom Metazoa; phylum Chordata; class Amphibia; order Anura; family Leptodactylidae; genus Engystomops; species Engystomops pustulosus. The sequence continues at coordinate 63,478,719 of NC_092420.1, read as the reverse complement.
CAAATCAGACAGATTGGGGTATGTCTTGAGGAAACGCTGAACTATCAGATTTAACACATGGGCCAGGCATGGCACATGTGTCAGTCTGCCGAGTTGCAGAGCCGCCACCAGGTTACGGCCGTTGTCACACACAACCATGCCTGGCTTCAGGTTCAGCGGTGCCAGCCACAGATCAGTCTGCGCCGTGATGCCCTGTAATAGCTCTTGGGCGGTGTGCCTTTTATCGCCTAGGCTCAGCAGTTTCAGCACCGCCTGCTGTCGCTTAGCGACGGCACTGCTGCTGTGCCTAGAGCTAGCGACTGATGGCGCCATGCCCACGGATGGTCGTTCGGAGGAGGAGGTGGAGGAGGGGTGGGAGGAGGAGGAGGCATAGTAGGCCTGAAACACCTGGACCGAGGTAGGCCCCGCAATCCTCGGCGTCGGCAGTATATGACCAGCCGCAGGGTCAGACTCGGTCCCAGCCTCCACCAAGTTAACCCAATGTGCCGTCAGCGACATATAGTGGCCCTGCCCGGCAGCACTCGTCCACGTGTCCGTGGTCAGGTGGACCTTGTCAGAAACGGCGTTGGTCAGGGCACGGATTATGTTGTCTGACACGTGCTGGTGCAGGGCTGGGACGGCACATCGGGAAAAGTAGTGGCGGCTGGGGACCGAATACCGAGGGGCGGCCGCCGCCATGAGGCTGCGAAAGGCCTCGGTCTCTACTAGCCTATAGGGCAGCATCTCCAGGCTTAGCAATCTTGAGATGTGCACATTAAGGGCTTGGGCGTGCGGGTGGGTTGCACTATATTTGCGTTTCCGCTCCAGCGTCTGGGGTATGGAGAGCTGAACGCTGGTGGATGCTGTGGAGGATCGTGGAGGCGACGATGGGGTTTTTGTGGCAGGGTCCTGGGCAGGGGGCTGACTATCAGCTGACACAGGGGAAGGAGCAGTGGTGTGCACGGCCGGAGGTGAACGCGCTTGTTGCCACTGAGTGGGGTGTTTAGCATTCATATGCCTGCGCATACTGGTGGTAGTTAAGCTATTAGTGGTGTGTCACGAATTCGACTCACCGGAGTTCACAACCTGGGATACCTACTCTATGGAGTCCCAGAATTTAGCCCTTAAGCTCCGCCCACTTCCACAAAATGGCGTCCTTACGCTAAATTTACTCCACAGAATTTCGGCCCCAGCCAATCCGCACTGCCACCACCCACGAATTACTTATGCAAAGAAGGCCGTAGGCACCTCAACCACACAGACAATGCACCCTGATGATAACTCAGCACATGCACTCACTACTTACACGATATTACAATTATAAATTCACACAGAACATGCAATCGCTTACTACATGGACTATGCTAACAATGACCTCTGGTAACGTGATTCCCTTTAGAGACTCAGATTCTTTAAGGCTACAAGCAGAGGCTTATTAAAAAGTTTTAATTTACATAAAAATGCAGTACACTCAAAAGAATTAAATTGTCAGATAAAATGAAAAAAGGATTAAAACAATACACATACAATACTTACAAACAGTTATGGAAGTAGAAACAAAAAATTCTTGCTAGTGGAATAGGAAGAAATTCTTTGGCCCGAGGACAGGGCATAAGCATCGATCCAGCCTTCTATTGTCATAGAGTCACTCAGTCTGAACACTACTATGTGGCTGCTTCATTCATTTAAGCCCAGGTGATTTTTGACCACCACCCCTGGCTGTGATGTCACTGTGAGGGGGATTTTTCTATCCCCCTCCCATCAGTGAGATACTTTTTGGGTCTGGGTTTTTATCAGAACCCCATAACTTTTGATTGGGAGATGGCACAATTGTGCCATGGCTTCCAACCAAACGGGCATGTTATTCCCATTAACCCCATACCAAACTCGGGGTGTCTTAGCCTAATATCAGGGGTGTTCTGCTATTGACTGCCTTCCATTGCAGCTAATGTTCTGATTTTCGGACCAGGAGTGTGTCTAGACCCCATAACTGTCCTGTGTAACTTGGGACCTATAATTATGAATTATGTCCCAGTTATGGACAGCTATGATATTCCCCTTTGTCTGAATTTGGAGGGAAAAACATGCAGTCTCTGGCTTCTTTTCATCCCCCACTAACTAGACTACTCTGGCCGAGAGGTGTTAATTTTACCACTTAGAAGACCATGCTTCTCTGATCAAGCATAGACTCCCTGGGGTTTTATAACCACCCTGCGAGGCTCCCCTTCCTGGCTGATCTTAAACAAATGGAGCCTAATGATTTATAACAGGCAGAATGAAACAACACAAAGAAAGAATAAAAAAATATATATATATATCCAACAAACAAACTGTGGAGGAGTAATATTATTATCACACCTCCCTTCAGAGATATGGCATGGGATTTGGATATTCTAATCAATATCCCAAGCCATTGTCCGCCGGCTCTCCCTGCCGTGACAACCCGTCCGCATTCCCATGTTCACTGCCCTTCTTGTGTTGAATGGTAAAGTCATATTGCTGTAGGCCTAGACTCCATCTCAGCAGCTTTCCGTTATCCCCAGATACCCGGTGAAGCCAACTGAGAGGGTTGTGGTCCGTTACCACGGTGAACTTTCGGCCATATAAGTAGGGCTGTAGTTTCTGTAGGGCCCACACAATGGCAAGGCATTCTTTTTCTATGGTGGCATAGGCCACCTCCCTGGGTAAGAGTTTCCTGCTTAGGTATAGGATGGGGTGCTCATCTCCCTCTGGGTTGACCTGGCTGAGTACCGCACCCAAGCCATAGGCGCTGGCGTCAGTCTGGACTACGAACTTGCGGCTGAAATCTGGACTCTGTAATACTGGAGAGCTAGTCAGAGCCAATTTCAGAGCCGCCATGGACCGCTCACAATCGGCAGTCCAGCTGACTACCTGTGGTAGTTTCTTCTTTGTGAGGTCTGTGAGGGGCTTGGCCAGGGTACTGTAGTTAGGGACGAACTTACGGTAGTACCCAGCTGTTCCTAGAAATGACATCACCTGTTTCTTCGTTTTGGGGGTAGGCCAATTTGCAATGGCCTCTACTTTCCCTGGCTCGGGCTTAAGTGTCCCCCCACCTACCAGGTGTCCTAGGTATTGCACCTCAGACATGCCTATCTGACACTTCCCAGGCTTGATGGTGAGACCGGCTTCCCGGAGGCGCTTGAGCACCTGTGACAGGTGTGCCAAGTGCTCCTCCCAAGTCTGGCTAAACACTGCAATATCATCCAGGTATGCCACAGCAAACCCTTCAGACTTACTTAGCAGTTTGTTCACCAAGCGCTGGAATGTGGCAGGGGCATTCTTCATGCCAAAGGGCATGACTTTAAACTCATATAGTCCAAAGGGGGTGATGAAGGCGGACTTTTCCTGCGCCTCCACTGTCATGGGAATCTGCCAATACCCCCTACTTAAATCCATGATGGTGATATACTGGGCGCTGGCGAGTTGATCCAAAAGCTCATCTATGCGGGGCATTGGGTAAGCGTCAAAAACTGTGATGCTGTTCAGCTTCCTGTAGTCCACACAGAAGCGTGTGGTCTTGTCCTTTTTGGGGACAAGCACCACAGGTGATGCCCACGCACTTTGAGACTCTTGGATCACCCCCAGTCCCAGCATTTCCTCCACCTCCCTCTTAATGTCAGCCCTTACTTCTGTCGAAACCCGATAGGCACCCTGTCTGACTGGTGGGTGTCCCCCCGTGTCTACATGATGAGAGGCTAGTGGGGTTTTTCCTGGTTTACCGGTGAAAATGTCAAGGTATGGGTTGAGTGTCTTTCTCAGCTGGGATTTCTGAGATCCAGACAGCTGGGCGCTGACTATGGCATCCTCAATGGACCCTCCCTCCTGTGCGGATGCCACTAAGTCAGGCAAGGCCTCCCTTTCTCCCTCCTCTGGTATACTGCAAACTGGCAGGACGCTCGTATCCCTATCATGATGAGCCTTGATCATGTTCACATGAAAAACCTTGTGCTTCTTGCGAACATGGTCGATCGTGACTACATAGTTCACGTCATTTAGGCGTTGATGAATGGGATATGGGCCTTCCCACGCAGCTTGGAGTTTGTTTTGAGTAGTGGGGATCAGGACCCACACCTTCTGGCCCACCTCATACACTCTCTCCCTGGCGTTCCTGTCATACCACCGTTTCTGGTCGGCCTGGGCTTGAGTCAGGTTCTCCTGCACCATCCCTGTCAATGCCTGCAGTCTGTCCCTGAACTTCAGAACATAGTCAACTACAGAGACCTCTGGTGACCCTAATTCTCCCTCCCATGACTCCTTCATGAGATCTAGTGGGCCCCGTACCTTCCTGCCATAGAGAAGCTCAAAGGGAGAGAATCCAGTCGATGCCTGCGGTACCTCTCTGTAAGCGAATAGCAGGTGTGGTAGATAACGATCCCAGTCCTTCCCATGGGTATCCGCAAACGTCCGGAGCATCTGTTTGAGGGTCCCATTAAACCGCTCGCAGAGTCCATTGGTCTGCGGGTGATAAGGACTGGCTACCAAGTGCTGCACCTGTATTTTCTTACAGAGGCACTGCATAAGGTGAGACATAAACTGGGTCCCCTGATCTGTGAGCATCTCTCTGGGGAACCCTACACGAGAGAATATAGTGAGGAGCGCATCTGCCACCTTGTCAGCCCGGATGGATGACAATGCCACGGCCTCTGGGTAACGTGTGGCATAATCCACAACCGTCAGGATGAAGCGTTTACCTGAGCTGCTGGTGACATTCACAGGGCCTACAATGTCAACAGCAATTCTCTGGAAAGGCTCCTCAATTATGGGTAAAGGGATGAGGGGTGCTCGCTGTACCTGGCCGGCCTTCCCCACCCTTTGACATACTATACAGGAACGGCAATATTCCGCCACATCATTCCCCATATTGGGCCAAAAGAAATTCAGCTTCAGTCGACTTTTGGTTTTACTTATCCCCAGATGGCCTGCTAGTGGTATCTCGTGGGCAACTCTCAAAAGCTGCTCCCGGAAAGGGCGAGGTACCACCAGTTGCCTATCAAGGGATACATCCTGCTGGGGGTCAGTGTGAAGGCTCTGTCTATATAGCCTACCCTGGTCCCATGTAATACATTCCTTGTCCCCCTCCTCAGGGATCTGACCAGCCCTCTCACGTAGCTTGTGTAGACTCTCATCTGAGTGCAGGGCGTCCAGAAACTGGCGACGCTCTGACTCTGTACTGGTTAATAGTTTAACCCTTTGACTGGTCTCAGCCACTGGTGACAGGCTGTCAGTCTGCTCCTGTTCCTCTGTAACCCGGACAGCAGGAGGTTCAGGACTCAGGCAACGGTGAGCTTCCTGAAGACTCCGACTGCGAGTTACAGCGGACACGGACACACCACACTCCAGTTTTTGGCGCAGAGCTGTGGGTGTTAACATACTACCACTCTTAGCCACATTATTAACACAGTTAAACTCTACATCATTACTATGTTCACATTCATGGTCTATGGCATTAGAAGCTAGGTTAGAAACAGGTAAATGGTTACTACACATTTCAACAATATCACATGATGCATCATTGTCACAGTCTAGAGTTGGCATAGTCCCAACAACATCAGATGTTAACTCACGTGGGGCACCAGGGATGCCTGTGTCCTCATCGGCATCCTGGATTACATATCTAGAGACCAGACGCCCCAGGTCGGTCCCCAGTAACACATTGGTGGGAATTTTATCCGTTACACCCACGGCTGTCATCCCTCTCCCCGCCCCCCAATCCAGGTACACCCGGGCCATGGGCAATGCAGGGGTGAGGCCTCCAACTCCAGCAACTGTAAGAGTCCGTCCTGGGATGAGATCCTCCGGCTTGACAAGTGAGGGGTGCACAAGGGTCATCTCTGCACCAGTGTCCCTCAACCCCATTGTGACATTGTCACCCACAGTAACCTCCTGTAGGTTGTCACCAACCACCCGCTTACTCCCACCCACAAACAAAACAGATGGTGAAGACGATGTTGGTTTGGTCAAAGGGGTGGTCTTCCCCTTCTCTGGGCATGTAATGCTGATGTGCCCCGATCTGTTGCAAACAAAACACCTGCGTTGGTCTCCTGCTGGCTTAAATGATGAAGAAGGGGATGCCCCAGAAGCTTTGTGGGCAACTGTAGAAGAGTTAACAGGGGGCTTACCCCCCTTCCATCCTGCAGCTGCAGGTTTCCGTGCCTCGGGCACTCTGCTGGCAGCAAACACATCTGCCAGCTGGGCAGCCTTTTCCAAGGATTTTGGCTCCCGTTCTCGTATGAACTGTCGCACCTCCGCTGTACAGGTGTGAATAAATTGGTCCATGGCGATCAGGTCATCCATCTCCTCTAGAGTGGTCACACCCCATCCTCTGGACCATTGTTTCACCAGGTTTAGCAGTTTCCTGGCAAACTCGGCATAGCTATCCGTATCTGTCCGCCTGACAGTACGGAAACGCTCCCTGTATACCTCTGGAGTGAGGTTAAAACGCTGTATCAGAGCCCTTTTGATTGCCTCATAATCGTGCTCCACAGAGGCAGGTAAGGCTACAAACGCCTCCAGTGTTTTGCCTTTAAGTCCAGGGGTAAGGTATCGGGCCCATTCAGCAGGCGGCAGTTGAAATTGCCTGCAGACCCTCTCAAATCCTTGCAAAAAGACATCCAGGTCCCCATCATTCTCCAGGACAGGAAAACGATCCAGGCGGGGCCTAAAAGCAACACTGTCCATGGACTCACTCTGTGCTGATGGTGAAGCTCTTTGCTGTTGTTGGAGCTGTATCTGGGCCATCTGCAGCTCATGCTCCCGCTCTGCTTGGCGTTCAGCAAACTCACGCTCTGCTTTGCGCTGCTGGGCTGCTTCTCGGGCAGCTTCTCGGGCTGCCTGTCTCTCCAGTTGTTGCATATACAGCTGCATCCTAAGGCTAGGATCACAGTCACCGATCTGCTGGAGAATTAGAGAAAAAGAAGTGTCCATACCGCTGGCGCCGCCATGCCCAGCCGGTTGCTGCAAGACATCTCCTATCGGTTCCTCTGAGGCTGGAGGTCCCTGGTCCGGTTCCGCAGAAGGATGGGACTGCAAATCAAACTCCACCAGCGTTTGAATTATCTCCGCCTTGTTCTGGCCCATTGTTATTAGCCCTCTCTCCGCACAGAGAGTCAGCAGATCAGCCTTGGATCTGTTTCTGTATACCTCTGCCATCTAAGCAGTGGTCTCACTAAGCAAACAAAAGATAGAAAAGAAAAGAGGGGGAGGGGAACTGTTTTGCACGTATGTATATTGACTGACAAGTTTTGAGTGCACTGAGTCTCTTGCTTGTGGACTGTAGTATTAGGAATACTTCAGCCCTTAAGTGAAAGGGTTAATTGCTTAAACCAAACACTTAAAGCCTTAACAGTGTAATAAAAAAAATTATACACTATCCCACCGCTATGCCACCAATCTGTCACAAACCCGACTCACCGGAGTTCACACACTGGGATACCTACTCTATGGAGTCCCAGAATTTAGCCCTTAAGCTCCGCCCACTTCCACAAAATGGCGTCCTTACGCTAAATTTACTCCACAGAATTTCGGCCCCAGCCAATCTGCACTGCCACCACCCACGAATTACTTATGCAAAGAAGGCCGTAGGCACCTCAACCACACAGACAATGCACCCTGATGATAACTCAGCACATGCACTCACTACTTACACGATATTACAATTATAAATTCACACAGAACATGCAATCGCTTACTACATGGACTATGCTAACAATGACCTCTGGTAACGTGATTCCCTTTAGAGACTCAGATTCTTTAAGGCTACAAGCAGAGGCTTATTAAAAAGTTTTAATTTACATAAAAATGCAGTACACTCAAAAGAATTAAATTGTCAGATAAAATGAAAAAAGGATTAAAACAATACACATACAATACTTACAAACAGTTATGGAAGTAGAAACAAAAAATTCTTGCTAGTGGAATAGGAAGAAATTCTTTGGCCCGAGGACAGGGCATAAGCATCGATCCAGCCTTCTATTGTCATAGAGTCACTCAGTCTGAACACTACTATGTGGCTGCTTCATTCATTTAAGCCCAGGTGATTTTTGACCACCACCCCTGGCTGTGATGTCACTGTGAGGGGGATTTTTCTATCCCCCTCCCATCAGTGAGATACTTTTTGGGTCTGGGTTTTTATCAGAACCCCATAACTTTTGATTGGGAGATGGCACAATTGTGCCATGGCTTCCAACCAAACGGGCATGTTATTCCCATTAACCCCATACCAAACTCGGGGTGTCTTAGCCTAATATCAGGGGTGTTCTGCTATTGACTGCCTTCCATTGCAGCTAATGTTCTGATTTTCGGACCAGGAGTGTGTCTAGACCCCATAACTGTCCTGTGTAACTTGGGACCTATAATTATGAATTATGTCCCAGTTATGGACAGCTATGATATTCCCCTTTGTCTGAATTTGGAGGGAAAAACATGCAGTCTCTGGCTTCTTTTCATCCCCCACTAACTAGACTACTCTGGCCGAGAGGTGTTAATTTTACCACTTAGAAGACCATGCTTCTCTGATCAAGCATAGACTCCCTGGGGTTTTATAACCACCCTGCGAGGCTCCCCTTCCTGGCTGATCTTAAACAAATGGAGCCTAATGATTTATAACAGGCAGAATGAAACAACACAAAGAAAGAATAAAAAAAAATATATATATATCCAACAAACAAACTGTGGAGGAGTAATATTATTATCACATGGTGGAACCCCTGCTGATCCTGGTTTGGCAAATTTGGCACACCACAGTCCGTCGGTCATCCGGTGTTTCCTTAAAGAACCTCCAGACTTCTGAAAATCTAGCCCTCGCCGCAGGAGCCCTCGCCACGGGAGCTTCACTAGTTGACACATTTGGCGCTGATGCACCAGCTCTGGCCCTGCCTCTCCGTCTGGCCCCACCACTGCCTCTTCCAACCTGTTCTGGTCGAGGACTCTCCTCCGTCTCAGAAGCACTGTGTTCACCCGGCCTCTCAACCCAGCTTGGGTCTGTCACCTCATCATCCTCCGATCCCTCAGTCTGCTCCCCCCTCGGACTTCCTGCCCTGACAACAACTTCCCCACTGTCTGACAACCGTGTCTCATCATCGTCGGACACCTCTTTACACACTTCTTCCACTACGTCAAGAAGGTCATCATCACCCACAGACTGCGACTGGTGGAAAACCTGGGCATCGGAAAATTGCTCAGCAGCAGCAGGACAAGTGGTTTGTGACTGTGGGAAGGGTCCAGAAAACAGTTCCTCAGAGTATGCCGGTTCAAATGGCAAATTTTGCTGGGAGGGGGCAGACTGGGGGCGAGGAGGCTGAGGTGCAGGAGCTGGAGGAGTGCCGATTTCGGTGACATGGGTGGACTGCGTGGAAGACTGACTGGTGGACAAATTGCTCGAAGCATTGTCGGCAATCCACGACATCACCTGTTCGCACTGTTCTGGCCTCAACAGTGCTCTACCACGAGTCCCAGTAACTTCAGACATGAACTTAGGGAGTGTAGCTCTGCGGCGTTCCCCTGCTCCTTCATCATCAGCAGGTGGTGTCTCACCCCGCCCAGGACCACGGCCTCTGACCCCTGCAGTAGTTGGACGCCCACGTCCCCGCCCTCGTCCTCTACCCCTAGCCCTCGGGTTAAACATTTTGAAAATGAGAGTTATAACTTTAATTTTTTTTTAAACGTTTTTTTGTGTTTTTTTTTTTTTTGTGTGTTTTTTAGTTTTTAAAACCAAACGATGCTATCCTATTGCTATGGCTATTTTCTAGCCAAGTATAAAAGCACACTGCTATGCCAGATGAGATGACGCTGAGTTATGAAAAAAATAAACGTAAAATAAAAAAGGAAATGGCAGACTGTGCCTAATTGAAATACAACCCCGGGCCCTAATAAATTTTCCCACTTCGGTCTTTGCGATGGATATGTGCGTCACTAAGCGCAAAACACAGTGGTCGCAAGTCTCACTCCAAATTGCTCACAATTTGCTAGTAGATGCACTGCAACAACTACAGCCACCAGCAGATCAACCAGAAATCAAATATATGTAACGCTATTGTAGACGTAAGTAAGCCTTTTGGATTCTCCTATGGCTATTTTCTAGCCAAGTATGAAAGCACACTACTATGCCAGATGAGATGACGCTGAGTTATGAAAAAAATAAACGTAAAATAAAAAAGGAAATGGCAGACTGTGCCTAATTGAAATACAACCCCGGGCCCTAATAAATTTTCCCACTTCGGTCTTTGCGATGGATATGTGCGTCACTAAGCGCAAAACACAGTGGTCGCAAGTCTCACTCCAAATTGCTCACAATTTGCTAGTAGATGCACTGCAACAACTACAGCCACCAGCAGATCAACCAGAAATCAAATATATGTAACGCTATTGTAGACGTAAGTAAGCCTTTTGGATTCTCCTATGGCTATTTTCTAGCCAAGTATGAAAGCACACTACTATGCCAGATGAGATGACGCTGAGTTATGAAAAAAATAAACGTAAAATAAAAAAGGAAATGGCAGACTGTGCCTAATTGAAATACAACCCCGGGCCCTAATAAATTTTCCCACTTCGGTCTTTGCGATGGATATGTGCGTCACTAAGCGCAAAACACAGTGGTCGCAAGTCTCACTCCAAATTGCTCACAATTTGCTAGTAGATGCACTGCAACAACTACAGCCACCAGCAGATCAACCAGAAATCAAATATATATAACGCTATTGTAGACGTAAGTAAGCCTTTTGGATTCTCCTATGGCTATTTTCTAGCCAAGTATGAAAGCACACTACTATGCCAGATGAGATGACGCTGAGTTATGAAAAAAATAAACGTAAAATAAAAAAGGAAATGGCAGACTGTGCCTAATTGAAATACAACCCCGGGCCCTAATAAATTTTCCCACTTCGGTCTTTGCGATGGATATGTGCGTCACTAAGCGCAAAACACAGTGGTCGCAAGTCTCACTCCAAATTGCTCACAATTTGCTTGTAGATGCACTGCAACAACTACAGCCACCAGCAGATCAACCAGAAATCAAATATATGTAACGCTATTGTAGACGTAAGTAAGCCTTTTGGATTCTCCTATGGCTATTTTCTAGCCAAGTATGAAAGCACACTACTATGCCAGATGAGATGACGCTGAGTTATGAAAAAAATAAACGTAAAATAAAAAAGGAAATGGCAGACTGTGCCTAATTGAAATACAACCCCAGGCCCTAATAAATTTTCCCACTTCGGTCTTTGCGATGGATATGTGCGTCACTAAGCGCAAAACACAGTGGTCGCAAGTCTCACTCCAAATTGCTCACAATTTGCTAGTAAATGCACTGCAACAACTACAGCCACCAGCAGATCAACCAGAAATCAAATATATGTAACGCTATTGTAGACGTAAGTAAGCCTTTTGGATTCTCCTATGGCTATTTTCTAGCCAAGTATGAAAGCACACTACTATGCCAGATGAGATGACGCTGAGTTATGAAAAAAATAAACGTAAAATAAAAAAGGAAATGGCAGACTGTGCCTAATTGAAATACAACCCCGGGCCCTAATAAATTTTCCCACTTCGGTCATTGCGATGGATATGTGCGTCACTAAGCGCAAAACACAGTGGTCGCAAGTCTCACTCCAAATTGCTCACAATTTGCTAGTAGATGCACTGCAACAACTACAGCCACCAGCAGATCAACCAGAAATCAAATATATATAACGCTATTGTAGACGTAAGTAAGCCTTTTGGATTCTCCTATGGCTATTTTCTAGCCAAGTATGAAAGCACACTACTATGCCAGATGAGATGACGCTGAGTTATGAAAAAATAAATGTAAAATAAAAAGAAACTGCCAGACTGTGCCTAATTGAAATCAAACCCCTAATAAATTTTCCCACTTTGGTGTTTGAGGTGGATATGTGTGTCACTAAGAGCTAAACACAACGGTAGCAAGTCCCCCTGCTAATTCCTCACAATATGGTACTAGCTGCACTACTAGTGCCAGCAAGCCCAGCCACAAGCAAATAAAAAAAAAAGGATAACGTTATTGTAGCCCTAAGAAGGGCTGTTGGGTTGTTGTAGAATCACTCCTGCCTAACAGTAAGCTAATAGAACACCCTAACGCTTTCCCTGACCAGCAGCAGCTCTCTCCCTAGCGGCATCCAGACAGAGAATGATCCGAGCAGCGCGGGCAGCGGCTAGTCTATCCCAGGGTCACCTGATCTGGCCAGCCAACCACTGCTATCGACGTGTGAGGGTACCACGTCATGCTGGGTGGAGTGCAGAGTCTCCTGGCTTGTGATTGGCTCTGTTTCTGGCCGCCAAAAAGCAAAACAGCGGGAGCTGCCATTTTCTCGAGCAGGCGAAATACTCGTCCGAGCAACGAGCAGTTTCGAGTACGCTAATGCTCGAACGAGCATCAAGCTCGGACGAGTATGTTCGCTCATCTCTAGCCAGCTCCAATCAGTGGTGTGTTGGCCCATTAAATCTTCTGAAGCTGGGTGGGACGCGCACGCACGGATGTCAGACGGGAATCAGGAACGAGGACAGGTAAGGCACTGCAGCGGGGTGCTTTACTTTAGTCACAGGCTGCAAAGATCAGCTGTAAGGTGTCTGTAATGAAGCTTTATTGATTATCCTTGTCCACGTGACAGCACAAAATTTTGAAAATTAATTTGTCTGGAGTTACAATTTTAACACATACCTGTTCCGACTTACATACCAATTCAACTTAGGAACAAACCTAAAATACCTATCATGTATGTAACTCGAGGACTGCCTATAAAAGCAGATATATTGCTATAGCTACAAAATCCTGAGGTTTTATAATTATAAATCATAAGGCTACACATCTGCATTGGTTCTCTTTTAAGACATAGACCATTATAGAGAGCAGTGTATCGATAATCTGCAGAAGTGATATATCATTGTAGCTAGCTACTTTCTCTTGGAGGCTGTTCCAAGCACCAGATGTAAAGCCTAGATAAGAGTTGTATCATGTATCCTGATTAGCGACGAGCAGACCCAAATCCAGACTTAAACCAGCTGGTGGCATTTAAATGTGGTTAGTTTGGATATAGATCAGGTTTGGGTACCCGAAAACAAACCTTTTTTTAAAGTTCAGTGGAGCCCAAACTGATTGAGTCCATTCATCCCTTAATAATGCCCAAGAGTCTAGATATTGCATGGAACAATCCAGAATCTTCTGAGCTTGCTCACAACATGATCTACACGAGAGGTCTATTAGGGGGAATGGTAGAAGGAACTTAGGGTTTATGCAATATAATTGGTGGACTAAGAGGTAAATAAATGAATAAATACCTGGTGTATAGTAGGTCATAGTACGCAGTATATTAGGTCACAGTTACAGATAAGTGAATCTATTTGTTGGTTCGTAGATTCGTATGAATCTGGAATTTTCTGGCTCTGAAACAAATATTTTAATATTTTTTGATTTTCTTCGGAAAGATCTTTCAAAATAGCAGCTAGCCAATACCATAATTCTTTCCACCACTTAGGGATTGGCCATATACAAGGGGAAATCAAAAAAATTAACAAAATAAAATGAACTCGTGTAAAAAAAAAAAACTATGGTTTTCAGGGCAAGTGTTCACAGTGTTTCAATTCAGAATCAAAATGAATCTTTTGAGAAATGTAAACTTCTACAAATCTAATCTTGGATCAATCAGTCATCTCTAGTTACTGTACTGTATTAATGTTCTATACCTTGTTATCAGTTTATTTTACTATGTATATGAGATGATATGCCCTCCCATAGAGCCCTCATCTGAAAAGGATTGGGTCTTTCTGGGATTACACAAAGAGATTGGAGCAAGTCTTTATTAATAGAAATGTTTCGCACAATATCCCTTTGGAACCGAGTAACTGTACCTAAAAGAATTCATGTTGTATGAAGGAAAAGGCTGGTCACACGAAATGTTGGTTTGTTTCAGATTTCCCTTTGCTCATTCACTTTGTTCTTTAGTCTTGTACTTTCAATGAAATCCACTGAGACATCTGGTTGTGTTGTGATTGTCCTTTTACATTGAGGAGATGGCCATGAACACAGCTTTTTCAAACCTTCTACCAACTATTTTTAAAAACACTCAATTATATTTAAGCATGTTTTTTCTATACACCTGACTAAAACTTTATCAAATATATATATAGAATTTTTTTTTTCAACTAGTTCAAGTTTGTCATTCTGAAGGATCCCATCCCCTCTTCTGCTTTGTCTACAAATTCCAGTAACATCACAGATGATGAATTCCCCTTCCTTTATACTATAGTAATATGAAAACATGTTGAAGGTTTGTTTCTTTGTCATGAAAATGTAATTCTCGAGGTGAACTGCTAATATGATGTGACAGAGGAGATGCTAACCTTCCATTAAGGTCCTGCTGACTCTCATCCATAATGCTGCAAACATGATTGGGCCATTATTTTTATTGACGTCCAGATAACCCTTTTAGGCCTGGATGCTCTGCACAGCATTGTGGGAAAGTGAAAGCAAACACAGGAGAGCACATTTTGTGTGTATAGGAAAGGTACATGGTAAATGAGTTGAATATAACCATCACTACGTAAGGTGGTGTAATAACATACAAATACTGTGCTCTTTCCTGACTTACTTTTATGACTGCACACACTGTATGCTAGCTGCAGTATATTCATGTATCAGTTCTATAATCTTAGTTATTGCATGAAATATCCTACTGGTATGTATATTTCCTTAACTTGAACTAAAAGTAATGACCTTGCTGAAAGTGAGTTCTCTTATCACCTTCAAAATAGGTTTTGCCCTTGCCTTTCCTTATTGAATAAAAACATATATATATCTTTTCATCCTGGACTCATGAATAATTAATATGCCTCTTCCGTCTACTGATTTAAATGATAAAGTGTTAAGTATTAAGATTTCACTAGAGACCCCTTTGTGCAATTTTTTTTTTAAACTGTGTATTGGGAATCAGCCTGATATTGTTTTTTAATATCCAATTATTAAAGGGGTTGGCCACTGTTCAATAAATCTGTTCCATTAGACATGTCCCTGCACATATCTGAACCTATGTCTTTACCTCCTTTGAGAGTTTCAGCATTTCCCTGTTCTAACCATGCTGCCCTCTGCATATGTACATAGCTTACTCTCTCTCATGGCTCTAGGCCATCCTTATGGTATCATCCACTGTGTCTCTCTTTTCATTTTCCTCCTCACTAACAGAGACAGGAAACGGGGCAAGGAAGAGAGCATAACTCCCCTACTACAGTTCCGCCCATTTATCAGTGCTCACTCATATAATAAAAGAATAATGGAGAGTTTGTGCCCAACATAAACTAAGCAGCAGGAATGCTGAATCAATTGATGAATATTCAAGGATTATTATTATTTAAGCAGTAAAGTCACATGTGCAATGTATGTAAAAATAATGACCAAACTCTTTAAATGGCTCAATTATAGTTACTATTAATATACTAACCTATTATTCATAGGGTGACTAATGGGTAAAGTCAAATTTATCATTCAAAAGGTAACTAATTATCCACTCACCTGTGCATTCATCAGAAATGCCCCATCCACAAATTCAGACCCAAGCCAAAAAAAGAATATACCTACACTCACCACTCCCAGCTTTCCCTTATTTGCACATTCCATTGCAGACAGGGTCCCTGATGCTGCACAGCATTGGGACCTTGTATGTTCCAGGCATACAACACCAACTATTCCCTTACTATGTCATCACGACCTTTAAACTAACCTGTAGCAGCAGTTGCACTCATGTGGGGGTCCAGATATCTGCCAATCTCTGAAAGTTGAGGACCCTGTTCTAGATTTTGCATTGCAGTTTAGATATTCTAACGGCTTTAAATACTAAAAGATGACAAAAAATACTCATCTTACTATTACCTATTGCCCCTGTCCTAATGCTTGGGGTCCCTGTTGGTCTATGTTATTCTGCACAACATAACATGTGACCCCCTATTGCCAATCACAAGTTATGTTTGTTACCCATCATTCTAGTTGACATACAATACCTCGAGAAAAAAGATTAGAGACTGATAATGAATCCAGATAGCAATGACTTGGGAGCAGCCGGACCAGTATAAAAAGCAAAAACATTTATTCAAAATTCATTAGAAGCATGTGCACACAACAAGTTCCATTGACATGTTTTGGACAGATAATGGGTCCTTAGTCATTATGATGACCTTCTTTTCTCAATGATTTCTCCAAACTCTAAAGCAGCCAAGGCTGCTTTTCTCCCCATTCACCTGATTGCCAACCTGGAGGGGTGCAATGGTTTCCATTACCTACCTTTTTTTCGAGGCTCGAAGTGTGAATATGGGTTCTGTTGTAATTTTATATCATTGTGAGTTGATTACATCATCCAGTATTTAAAGGGGTTGCTGACTTTAAGTAAATAATTGATATTGTTTGTGTAATGAGAAGTTATACAATTTTCCAATATACTTTCTGTATCAAGTCTTCATGGTTTTCTAAATTTCTGCTTGTTGTCTTCTTTCTGTCATGAGACAGGAAGTTTCATTGTTTACTTCCTGTAGTTAAACACCGGTCCAGGGTCATGTAATGTGATAAAGGTGCCCGGCTCCTTATATCACAAATCTATGATTACACAGTGGGGCAGATTTACTTACCCGGTCCTGTTGCGATCCCCGAGGTGCGTTGTCCGTCGAGGATGAAATCCGTCACGATTCTTCAAGATCATGCATCCATTTTCCTGCATCTGTCGCTTCCCAGCTGGGGTCCGCCAGAGTTCACCATCTTCCCGGTGTATGTGAGTGCATTGTCTTGCGACACAATTTGAATTGTAAATCCTTCGCTTAGTTCTAACCAGTAGGGTTGTCTGTCAGCCTGATGAAAATGTGCTGTGCGGACCCTTAGTAAATGTGCCCCAGTGTGTTATAAAGGGCTGTGCATCTGTGCGACATCACATGACCAGGGACTGGTGTTTATCTAGAAGAAGTATACTATGGGGAATACTATGACTATATACTCGGGTATAAGCCGACCCGAGTATAAGCCGAGACCCCAAATTTTACCACCAAAAGCTGGGAAAAACTACTGACTCAAGTATAAGCCGAGGGTGGGAAATGCATTGGTCAAACACCCCCAGTAGTATACAGTCTGCCAGCCCCCAGTAGTATACAGCCTGCCAGCCCCCAGAAGAATACAGCAGCCCCTAGTAGTATACAGCAGCCCCCATGTAGTATACAGCAAGCCCCTAGTAGTATACAGCAGCCCCTAGCAGTATACAGCAGCCCCCATGTAGTATACAGCAAGCCCCTAGTAGTATACAGCAGCCCCTAGTAGTATACAGCAGCCCCCATGTAGTATACAGCAAGCCCCTAGTAGTATACAGCAGTCCCTAGTAGTATACAGCAGCCCCTAGAAGTATACAGCAGCCCCCAGTAGTATACAGCAGCCCCCCTGTAGTATACAGCAGCCCCCATGTAGTATACAGCAAGCCCCTAGTAGTATACAGCAAGCCCCTAGTAGTATACAGCAGCCCCTAGTAGTATACAGCCAGCCCCTAGTAGTATACAGCAGCCCCTAGTAGTATACAGTAGCCCCTAGTAGTATACAGTAGCCCCTAGTAGTATACAGCCTGCCCCTAGTAGTATACAGCCTGCCCCCAAGGCCCTTAAAAAAATTAAACTTAAATACTCACCCTCCGATGTCAGTGCGGCTCCCCGATGTCGGCGCGGCTTACCGATGTCCCCGATGTCAGCGCGTCCCGTCTTCTTTCTTCTCCGCGCCTCCTCTTCACTCTTCCGGCATGGACGCGGCCGTGTTTTCTTCTAGCAGGGGCATACTATGATGTGGCCGCTGCTGACGTCATAGTATGCGAGGCCACAAAGAAAACATGGCCGCGTCCATGACAGAAGAAAGAAGAGAGAAGAGGAGCCGCGGAGAAGAAAGAAGACGGGACGCGCTGACATCGGTAAGCCGCGCCGACATCGGGGAGCCGCGCTGACATCAGAGGGTGAGTATTTAAGTTTATCTTTTTAAGTGGGTAATTTTTTTTGGTAATAGACTCGTGTATAAGCCGAGGGGACGTTTTTCAGCACATTTTTGTGCTGAAAAACTCGGCTTGTACACGAGTATATACGGTAAATGATTGAACTTCCTGTTGCATGACAGCAAGCAAACAAGAAGCAGATCTTGGAATCGTTGAAGAATTGATACAGAAAGTGAATTGGAAAATTGTATTATTGCACAAACAATATCAATCATTGCTGGAATGACCTTAAAGTGTCCCTTTAAGCCTAAAATTCCCTACAAGACGATTAAAATCACTGCAGTTCCTTCTATCATCTGACGGGTTAATCACAATGTTTTAGCTATTCCCCTGTTTCAGTAGAAATAATAAGTGGAAACACATTGGGAACATTGTCTGATTTTGCATTTTATTTTGGTAATATTATATTAGTTTGATTAGAAGCTCCAAAGGCTCATTAATCATAAAGATGTGAATGGCTGGTATAGTACGAGGCACAAATTAGAAACACGTGCTCCTTTCAAAGTTTCGAACCCTGGGATATCTCATAAGGAGAAAAAAATTGCAATTCAATAATAAACTAGCCATGTCGTATGATGGCAATTTGTAACTGACCTAATTTCTCTTGTTTTCTTGCTGTTACTGCTGGTTCTATTTCGAGAGCGCCCTTTTCTACTAATGTTATATTATTCAGGCTATAGTGTTCCCATGCAAGATTTAGAATATCCTGTCTCTCCTGCAGTCTCGGATCATGAGTCAGTCTTCCATTTTCAAAACCGGTCGCAAAAAAAAAAGATGCATTTCCTTCAGCGCACTTTTCATCTTTTTTAGCTTTCTTCCCAAACTATGTAGCGTAAGTGGTAATCTTCTGGGAGCATAAATATGATTTATTATTGTTAGATAATGGAATCGGTGTGGACCAAGCAAAAGGGATATATTGTTTTTTTTCATGAAATGGCTCTTTTCTTCCCAAATGGGAGAATTTAGAGTGTGTACTGAGTGATTGTATCCTGAGGGTGAATAAATGGCAAAAAGGAAAAAAAAAAAAACGACCCTACAGAATATGTTCTTGTTGGTCATAGCATGCCTCGAGAGTGTCCCCGGATCTCACAGTGTTTGACAACCTGCAGACACATTTGATGAACTGTATTCTTCTATCAGAGACAGCCTGTCTGGGAGGAGAAAAGAGATCCTTTATCGTCTGATCAGCTATTATTGTCTTGATCTTTCATAAGCAATCTGCAATGCACGTGAATGTAATATCCTTTCACACAAGTGCCAGGGAGAATAGAAATCAGTCAACCTCCCCCCCTCTTCCCACCAGTTATGGAAATGTCCTAATAATATAATTAGAAAAGATGGTTTGTGAATGATAGGAATAAGAAGGGGTAATCAAAATGCTTTTGCATTATCTGTCTGTTTAAAGACCAAGCAAGCCACAATAAATAGATCTTACCAGAGCTATCAGGAACTGGGTTATATTGAATTCTTTGTCTAAGAGAAAACATTTGGAGTATGATCTGAATTGAGCGGGATAATGGTGTTTTATTTTCATAAAACATGTAAAAGGCTGCTGGGCCCAAGCCAAGAACGATTAATGCACTGATAGAGTGTAGAACAAAATAAGTAGCCGGCTCAAACATTCCTTTTTAAACTCTAATGGCATTACCAAGAAGATAGTAATTTAATTTTGCACATGGACAAATGGGTCCAAAACACTGAGCTCTTTGCAACTTAAATTATAAAAAGGTTTATTTAATGTCCCTCTTGTCGTATTTCTATCTGATTTTGTATTTAAAGCATTTCCATTGCTAATCTTCAGGATCTTTGGAAAAAGCAATATACAGAATGCGGTGATTAAAAACATTGATGTTCGCTTGGAATGCACCCGGCTATATTTCTCCTTTGTCAATAATACAGAGCAGATTACAAGTAAAAACGTGTCTAGCGTTGCTTGCATCCCAATTTAGGAATTGCAAAGGATGCAAACAAATGCATTTACCTTATTACAGAGTATAAAGATAGATAGATAGATAGATAGATAGATAGATAGATAGATAGATAGATAGATAGATAGATAGATAGGATCCCCAGTGATTCGAAGAATGGGGCTCCTGTTCTCCTGGTTTGAGCAACAGGTTAAGTATGTGTCCTGCCGCTCCATTGAATTGCATGCAGGCAACTTAAAGAGAACGCGTCATGCAAAATAACCCCCCTAAACTAAATATATTTTCATAAACTGCCATTAGAGAACATTGCCTCTATCCCTTCATTGTCCCTCTACATGACTGTAAACCTAAGCAATGAGGTCCTAAAGCTGTATGCAAATAACCTGTGAAATGTCCAATGAAGCATTAGCATATTCAAGCTGTCCACTCTATTCATGAGTGGGAGGCACAGCCACACCCCCAGTGCATGACTGACAGCCTGTATAATGATGTGAGGCTGTACAATGATGTGCTTCCTGGTGCTGGTGGCAACGCCCCCTGCAGCCTGTGTATGCATGTGTGTGTGTGTAGGAGAGATACAGCAGCTCCAGGCAGCCATGTTATAGCAGAGCATGTCAGATTCATGTGTAGCTGATGTCTGTGTCCCACACATGTGTATTAGGAGGATGCAGCATGTCAGCAGATGCAGCACACACACTAGCCATGCTTTACTATACATTACACACAGACATGAGTAGGGGGAGGAGAGGGGAGGGGGAACAGGGGTGACATCACTGCCTCTGACCATGTGACCAGCCTCATTTACATGATAAAAAATAGATGATTCTACAATGAATAATGTATGAAATAACTAGATAAAGGCTGGGATGGATCCTTGTGAGCTGCTCCAACAGGTAGAGGTGACAGGACTAGTGGCAGAGACCCGATGACAGGTGTCCTTTAAGTAACGGTCTCCAGCACTTCTATTCGTTGACTAAAGACAATAAATGGGAGTGCAAAAAATAGCCGAGCCCTGTGTTTGGCAATTCCCTAAACCACCAATGGAGCACCACTAATTAGTGAGAACACAACCCCCATTCTCTGGATTGCTGGGGGTCCCAGCAGTCTTACCTGCAGCTTGTATCCTCTATTATAAGTAAAATTTTTGGTTAGCCTGTCTAAGAGAAGTTCATACTTTAGAACTTTATTCTATCCAATTCCCTGGATAGATTTTGCCTTGTGTAGCCCAATACAGATTGGGCTACTTGGACAGCCCGTTTGTTGGCATTGCTTTGTGTGTTTTCATGATTGTTTTCATGCCAATTACTCCTGTCATTTGTTCTTTATTGTCCTTTACAAAAAAAAATTATTAAAAATACAGTTGAAAGCAGAACTAATGCTGGTAGAGAACCAATGGAGATGGCTACAAAGATTGGTATCATTACCTTTTTCTATGAGACTGTAAGAATCCGCACATAGTTGCGTATAATAACAATAAGATCATCTTTAGTAGTAAGGTGGTGTCATGCAAGAGCTGATGGGAGTCTAATTTTTATCTTTCACATAAGATTCCTGTCTTCTAAGTACAGTTAATCCTCTGGACAAGATCAATCTAGACATTTGTCAATAAAAAATAACAAAGGTTATTGGTTAATTCAATGTTTGTGTTGCTAGAAAATTAATTCTACGATCTGTAGGGATCTGACCTCCTGGGCCTCCTCCAGTCCTGAAAATGAAGGACTTACAATAACCTTTAAGTAAGAAAAGTGTTTTCAATATAAATTTACTAATAAAGTGTTGTTTTTAGAATTTCACCAAGTTCATCACTTTTTTATTTTTGCTAAATAATAGAAGATATCAACTGACTGTGACACTAATGTAACCTGTATCCATCTTGGATATTGTTGACCTATTCTCTGGTCTTTGGTCAAAATCATTAGGTTAGGTAGAGGTTAGAAATCTTGCAACAGTTGGGTGAAGCCGCGGTTGATGGAAGCATGACAGGGTAGAGGGCTGTCTTCACTGGCTGTAAACATTTATCCTGTTAATGTATCTCAGTATCTCAGTTCCCATTTAAGGATTCTGGTAACAGTAATAACAATAACATAATCCTGGAAAAAGGAGAAGTATAAGACCTAATTGGGTTACCCATATTATATTTATCCTGTTACACACTGGAAGCCGCAGGTCACATGACCACCCGGCAGCAGGAATCTGGACTCCGTGTAATGCCCTGTGTCCTGCTGGTTTGAGGGGGGTGGAGGAGGACCGTTCAGACATTACAATCTCCATCATAACCACTCCCATATTAATGCTTGGAGGAATTTCTTGGCACGTCCCTCAACCACTGATATGTTAAATGTTATGATGGAGGGGCCATGCAGACGGTTATTACTACATGGCCCCCTCCATCTGCCAGAAGGCAGAAGGACAATGGACATCACAGGTTGTTTCAATTCCTGATGCCCTGGAGTCACTTAAAGGGCCTCTACCACCAGGATGAAGGACTGTATGCAAATGAACCAAAGGGGCTCCAGGCCCCATAGGTGTTAATGGAGCATGGAGCCCCTCAGACTCATTTGCATACAGTCTTTCATCCTGGTGGTAGATGCCTGGTGGTGGATGCAGAGAAAGGTATGGCTGTACACACAGTCCAGTGAGTATGAAAAAGGAATTTTCGCTAACATTATAGGTATCTAGGAAACAGGTTAGGTATGTCTTGAAAGCTTATAAAGTGAGCTACGAAATGCTGATTCAACTTGTGGAGTCCCCCTTTAAGGAAACTGTGTTAGCTCCTGATTTACAATATAAATACATGTGTATATACAGCATGACCTGAATACTGATAAATAGTTTTTTAGCTGGATGATAATTTGTGCTGGACGGGGTACACCAGATCTTACTGCCACACCCACAATAAATGGCTATTTGCATATGAAGTTTTTTTTTTGCTTTATGGGGCAGGAGACCTTATCTATAAGGCTAGATTTTAGTTTATATAGGAGCTGACAGAGCCCTAATAAATTGCTTTGTAGCCCAATCAGTATCTATTTGTTGCAGCCTCCAGGAACAGATTAGCTGTGTGTCCAGTCCATCATAAAATAATAAGATCTGAATAATGCGGCTGATTGTGGTCATTATTAGATAAGTCTTTTCTAACCAAGCTTTATGTATGAAACTTAAATTTGTGCTATAACCAAACCTCTTGTCCATTCTTCCCCGGTGACTCCTGCAATGCAGCTTTCTGGAACATAATGCATTAACTAAATCTTTGTATTAGCTTTTTTAAATATTCAAGTCGCCCCATTAAACTAAAGAAGTGTAAAATACTCATGAATATTTCCTTTTGTGAAGTTCCTGACGTGACAAAAAGAAACTGTAATTAACTGACTCAATGACTTTTTCAATCGCCTTTTTCGAACTAAATTGCTGATTTGCAGCAAATATTTCACAGCGCTGACATATTCTGTGTGTGGATTCATGGTATACTTTTGCTTTGAAGTTTGAACTCACAAATTAGGATGATTTCGCCTCGCAAATTGTCCTTTGTAGGGATCCAGCAAAGTTGTTTTGGAAAATTTAATTAACAGTCCCGGCTCTGATCTACCCGGAATTACAAACACTGTTAATGCAGTCACTAGTCAAAGGATCAACAATATCTCCAAAGCACGGTACTATTATGGTTACCAGCCGTGGCGCTTACAATCTTTGGCTTAAGTAGAGAAGATGTCAAGAGGCGGGAGGGATCAGAAAAATTATTTCTACATAGAGGACATACAGTAATGTTTTGGACAAATATTCTATAAAAAATGTAAGGAAATCCTTTCATTCTGAAAAAATAGACATTTTTACAGATAACGGCACAATAAATTGGTGTACTTAAAGGGACATTGTGGCTTATTTACTAAGGGTCGAATTTCCGTCGGGTTTTCCGACTTTTCGGGGATTGCGCCGCCGGAACAGGGATTAAGAAGGGCATTGTGTCCAACACGATCGGATTTTGGAGAAATTGCGCTGGCTTTCATGCGACACAAATCGGGGGCCGAGCCGTCAGACGATCCAATGGATTCAGACAAACCGCATTATTTAAATGGTTATTCCAGGAATCAGCATAATTCATATACAAATGGGTACTTAAAATATAAGCTTATATGTAATTAAACACAGTTGTTTGTGGTGCACAGTTTTGCCCCTTAAGGAGCTACTCACGGTATAAGACCGGTCCACAGTCTTTGAAAAAGTCCACAAAATAAAGAAAAATATTTTCACTATGACCGGAGCTCCAAGATTTCTAAAACTTCGATGAACAGCACCAATCTTCAATTTCTCCTGCTGAAAGTGTGTCACCATTCAGACTAGCACCATCGCATTCTCATTCTCCTCCTTTATTATATTGTAACTGGAAGAAAATATGCAGGCAGATGGTGTGGTACATTCCAACAAGGTTAAAATTTATTCCAGTTCATTATACTCACAAAAATCCAATAAAAATGCGCATATCACAAATTCACATAACGGGACGCTAGCTTTCTATCCGCCCTATGTAATTAGTTGTTATTTAAAATGTTGCTCCCCTTAGCAGAAAAACGCTGGTGAAATAGACTGTAATGAAGAATTAAAATGCTACTGGCCCTTTAATCAGTCCATTAATTTCCTCCGTGCGGTCTGTTGCAGAGCATACACAGGACAGAAGATGGCCGCTGGTCACATGTCCACATCACATGTCATGCACAGGTCATGTGATCACCACTATGTTTGGCTGTAGTTGGTTGGTTGCCGTGCATCCAGTATGGCCAGTGTTTTGGTGATGGCAGTTACACATCATTACTATGGTAACAGAGCAAGAACACCTGTTACATCATCACTGGGAGCAGAGCATAAGAGGTAGGAGGAGTTACTGAGAACTAAATGATCTTGGGACTTGTAGTTTCCAGTGGCAGCCATCTTGGTGATAACTTTAGAGAGGCCATAAATTTTTGTGAATCATAAAATCAAACTATTTGAGCTCCATTTTGTGACTAATGACATTAAAGGAAACCTACCACTTGAAGTGGCAGGTTTCCGATGGCAATACCGGGCACCAGCTCAGGGTGAGCTGGTGCCGGAGCTTATTTTAGTTAGTGTTTTAAACCGCGGTATCGCGGTTTAAAACACTTTTTAAACTGTATAGCCGGCGCAGGCAGGTACGCGCTCGGCGCTTACCATGCGCGCGGCTCTCATTCACTTCCTATGTAGCCGCGCGCACGGTAAGCGCCGAGCGCGTACCTGCCTGCGCCGGCTATAAAGTTTAAACCGCGATACCGCGGTTTAAAACACTAACTAAAATAAGCTCCGGCACCAGCTCACCCTGAGCTGGTGCCCGGTATTGCCATCGGAAACCTGCCACTTCAAGTGGTAGGTTTCCTTTAAGTTTTGTTACATTCATTTATTTATAGCATTATGGGTTTTTGTATCAGACATTCATATTCCCGGAATACCCCTTTAACTTTAAAATCGCAAGCCAAGCACTTACATGCACCGAGAAGAAGATGGTGAACTCTGGTAGACCTGAGTGGGGAAGAGACACATGCAGGATATCGGGCACATGATCTTTGTGAATCGCGGCACAGTTCATCCTCTTCGGACATTTCGGATCGGGGATCGCGCAGAGACCGGGTAAGTAAATGTGCCCCAGTGTATCATTGGACTATGCAAGCATCATCCTTGGTCTGATGTGTCCATTTGAGGAGGCACTGATTTTATCTGACATCAGCAGCTCTCGGCCAGGGGAGGGAGAAGGGCATAACGTGCATAAGAGGTGTGCAGAATAATCTATAGCAGGAGTGCTGAGTGTGATACAAGTTACGCCCCACAGCGGCAGACACTCAATTGAGTATTTTTATAAAGCATTTTCTCTTTTATTCTACAGATTCCAAGAAGGAAGGAGGCCCTTGATAATAAATATAATAAAATTACCACAGCCACAGTGCCTGGATCTATGAGTAAGTGTCCCTGGTTTATCATGCTGGATATAAATGGTACATACCACTATTTATTTGATTCCTTCATGAGTTTTGATAACCGTTGTGACCTTACTTTTTATTTTTATGATGTTTACCATCTAGTTAAACTATGTATTAATGGTTGTTATGTGTGTAGTGACAATACTTATGAGGGCTTTTTATGGTTTTTTTAACGTAGTAAAATATATTAAGAGAAAAATATATATTTTCTGATGATCCCAATGGCTCATGTAATACATTGCAATGCTTCTTTAAAGGGGTATTCCAGAAATATGCACGTCTGACACAAAAACCCATGATGATATAAATAAATGAATACAACAATACTCAATGTCATTAGTCACAAAACGTAGCTTAAATAGTTTGATTTTATGATTTACAAAATTTATGGCCTCTCTAAAGTAGGTGGAGTTATCACTAAGATGGCCGCCACTGGAAGCTACAAGTTCCATGATCCTTTAGTTCTCAGTAACTCCTCCTGCCTCTTATGCTCTGCTCCCAGTGATGATATAACAGACTTTCTTGCTCTGTTACCATAGTAATGATGTGTAACTGCCATTACCACAACACCGGCCATACTGGATGCACTGCAACCAACCAACTACAGCCAAACTTAGTGGTGTTCACATGACCTGTCCAGGCAGGTGCAGGACATGTCCTGTGTCTGGGCCAGTAGCATTTTAATTCTTCATTATAGTCTATGTCACCAGCATTTTCTGCTTAGGGGAGCAAAATTTTAAATTACAACTAATTATATATAAGCTTATATTTTAAGTACCCATTTGTATATGAATTATGTTGATTCCTGGAATACCCCTTTAAGATAATGGGGCACATTTAATTACCCAGCCCTGCGAAGTTCACGAAAGTGCATTGTCCGACAATAATGCACCGTGCCGTGATTCACTATGATGCGCCCGATAGCCTTCATGCGTCGCTTCTCCGCTCAGGTCCGCCCGAGTTCACCTTCTTCTTCCTGGTGCATATAAGTGCATTGTCTTGTGACAAAATTTTAAAGTTAAATCCCACATTCAGTCCAAATCAGTCAGATCGTCCATCGGCCCGCAGCAAGATTTCTGTTGCATGAAAACCGGCACAGCCGCGCCAAAATGAGATTGCGTGCAACACAATTCCCGCACAAACCCCTGTTAAATACCTGTCGATAGTGTGCAAATCCCGAAACCATGAACAGTCTGACGAAACAGCTGACGTAAATAAGCCCCAATGTTTTTACTGTTGTGTTGGAGGGTTGATAGTTATCCTATGAAACCCGGTCTCTAGTTGTACTTGCAGAACAGACCATGGATCAATGGTTTGCCCGACAGAGCATCCTTCCTCTGTCTAAACATTTAAATGCCGTGGTGAAGGAGCCTGTCTGTAGTTCAGCACTGGGAACACTTGGAACATCCCTGCTCCTTATCCAAATAAATTTAGACTTTATTTATTTAGTTGAGAACAGATAAACCATCGACTTTCCAGTTAAAAAGTTGCGCATTTATCCCACTAGAAATAGTTCCACTGAAAAATACATTGTTCATCTCTTATCAGAATCTGATATCAAAGAATCAAAGGACATCTACCACCAGGATTAAGGATTGTAAATAGAGATGAGCGAGTATACTCGTCCGAGTATACTGCTCGGTCGAGTATTAGCATACTCGGACCGGCTCGTTACTCAGACAAGTATTTCCCCTGCTCACGATCGAGCATTAAATTAAGTGAAGAACAGTGAAGAACAGTGTTTTTATTGTTTAATAAAATATTACAGATGTTTCCTGATATTTTGCTTGTAAGATCGCACATCTGCAAAGTGAAGAATAGAATTAAAACATTAAAAACAGTGAATACAGGACCATTTAAGTGCAGAACACATTGAAAGAACAATATTCTTCACATTCCAGATGTTCGGAACATCTCCTAACTTAGCGGGAGACACGCGCGCACACCTGCAAAGTGAAGAATAGTGTTATTTCAATGTGTTCTAACAAGCAAAACATCAGGAAACATCAGGAATATTTAATTAAGCACTGTTCTTTTACTGTTCTGTTTTAGCAAAAAAATGCTCGGGTCTCCCATTGACTTCAATTGGGCTCGTTATTCAAGACGAGCACTCGAGCATCTGGAAAAGTTTGAATCGAATAACGAGCACCCGAGCATTTTAGTGCTCGCTCATCTCTAATTGTAAACCAAGCACACTTACATGCTGGTGTGTGCCCCCTCTGGCAGGATCCATTCTTCATGAACATTTTGCAGATGAGCCTGAGGGGCTCCAGGCTACATTACCTTTGAGCCATGAGCCCCTCAGACTCATTTGCATACTTTTGAAAGCCATTTATTCTTAAAAAAAGGGTATAAGAAGCTTAAAGAATCCAGATCTTGCCAGTATATTGTGCTTGGATTCTTGATCCAGGTGGTAGATTTGCTAGGAACTTGATTTGGGACAGTAAACCATACACAGGATCTTATGTCCCAAATCATTGGGCCACAATTTCGATCATAAATTCTTATATTTACCTTGGTCTTTGTGTGAACATTCAGTAAAGCCTTCATAGTGCACCCTGGCTACATGGGTCATGCATTGTAGACCTGGCACATGCACAATGAAGCCAGGGTATACTGAGTACCACTACATTGAAGCAATGCACAGGTGCTGGAGCACCAGAGTCCAATGAAGCTAAACTGATAGGTAAACATAAGATATGGACATAATGGGGCACATTTACTTAACTGTCCCGTCGCGATCCCCACTGTGTGTTGTCCGACGAGGATTCGGATCTTCCGCGATTCACACAGCTCGTGCACCCGATTTCCTGCAACATTCGCTTCCCCGCTGAGGTCCACCGGAGTTCATCTTCTTCTTCCTGGTGCACGTGAGTGCTGATCTTGTGACACAATATCATTTTTACATTCCTTGGTGCGCCACAATCCGATCGCGTGCGCCAAAATTCTGGGGCAATTCAGGGCGAAACATTAAAAAGACATGAAACCCGACGAAAATGCGGTGTTCGAACCCTTAGTAAATGCACCCCAATATATATTTCATTACAGACATGGAGATGATATTGAGAGATTTGTGACACTAAACCATGGGTTCATGAGGAATTGTTGATGGTTTAGTATGCAAAATTGGCCTGGTAGGTCCACTACAAAAATGTTTCCGGGGGAAATGCCTTCTCTTTACTGCTCTCTCCTCAGTAGTACAGGTAAGTCAATGATTAACAGCCTAATAGATGTGGCAGTTAGGTAAAGATTTGTGTATAAACTATATTCACATAGTAAGATATAGAGGAAACCATAGAAGACCACAAGATGGTGAAGCATTAAGACCTCTATCTGGTTGCTATCAATGCCTCATAGTCCTTGTTAAAAAGTGATGATTCTAGTAGTTAATGTATAATTATTATCATTGATGATAGCAGTAATGTTAATAATGTAAAATGTAAACATGTAATTCTATCTCATATTGTAGATTATAAAGCTAACAAAAAGCGACAGTAACTTTCTGCCAAAAGCTTTAAATAATTGAAATTGCAGTGAAATATATTTATTGGCTCCATTCATTTCTAACTGTTTCTTCTTTGCTTCTAATTAAGTTTGATAAATACCTATATTTGTTGGCATTCTTATTTGCGCAGTTGAAGCATGATTACAACTATTCCTCTTGATACTCTGTATATCTTGGCTCTCAGCCTAGCTCGCAAACTATAAACAGATTATTAGTTTTAACTTGTTTGATAAATTTTGGGGGAGATAAATATTGTATGGCCGTAATCACCCGTGGCACCAGTCTTATTAATTTTTGTTTTATTTAGTTATTGCATCGAAATAAATAATTATGACATTTAAAACGTATAATGTTTTATACAAGAAGGAAACATTGTGGACAATAAGACTCAACCAGGCTCTTAAAGGCAACATGTTACCTTTAGCATGTTAAAAAAAAAAATCTAAGTCCAGTACCTTACGCAGCATCTTACGCTGCTATAAACCTTCTAATTCTCCTTTTGTAATGTATTAGCAGTGTAGATAAAAAACTTTTAATTATTGTCTGAAATTGCTACATAGTCAAGAAAACGAGAGCCGAAGACGAAGTCAACCTTAACCTACAGCATGGCTTTCAAACTTGCTTGAACTGCGCCTGCCCTGACCTCAAGTTGTGTCTGATATCTCTATGCTTAAGCTCTGGTGCTTCACAATGGTCTCTTTTGGCCCTTGACCTAATGTTACCTACGCTGCGCCCACGCCAAGTCTAATGATCACTTTGCATTATTAGAAGAATTAAGCCAGGGATGTTGTTGGAAAAATGCTGTTAAGAGTGGACCAATGACAAATTAGTTAGATGACAGCGACATGTTTTGGTCCAAAAGCTAAAATGCCAATAGTCAGATAGAGCCAAGTGAACTGGAAGATCACCTGTAATACAGGAAATATCAGGATTTTAAGTCAGAGGTCAGAAGTAGAGATGAGCGAGCACTAAAATGCTCGGGTACTCGTTATTCGAGATGAACTTTTCCCGATGCTCGAGTGCTCGTCTCGAATAACGAGCCCCATTGAAGTCAATGGGAGACTCGAGCATTTTTCAAGGGGACCAAGGCTCTGCACAGGGAAGCTTGGCCAAACACCTGGGAACCTCAGAAAAGGATGGAAACACCACGGAAATGAACAGGAAATAGCAGGGGCAGCATGCATGGATGCCTCTGAGGCTGCTTAATCGCACCATTATGCCAAAATTATGGGCAACAGCATGGCCATGCCAGAGTGACCGAATGAGGCTAGATAGCATCTAAAACATCCAATAATTGACCCTGACACTATAGGGGATGGCATGCAGAGGCAGCGGCAGCAGTGGCAGGCTAGAGAGTCTCATGGCGACATACCCTAAATGGACTCAGGTTTCACCAAAGGAGGTGAAATGATTTCCTATGTGAACAAAAGGTTGACGGTATATTTAGTCAATAACACAGCATGGTGTCGACATAGTGACCAAGTTCCATAACGTATCTGGTGAAACACCCGAAAAATGAGCCTGACACAGCTCTTTTGATAAGGGGACGACATGTGGAGGCAGCCATGGAGACGACTTCCATGATTAAAAGCGACAGTATGGGGCATTCATATTGCGCTGCTATGATTGCAACTTCAGGTCTCCAGCATGGCGGCGACAGATGGGCCGAGTTCCACTATGTATCTGGTGAAACACCTGAAAATTCTGCCTGACACAGCTCGTTTGATAAGGGGATGATGTGCTGCATATCCTCTCGTGCTCCAGCGTCTGGGGTATAGAGAGTTGAAATGAGACATTGGTGGACGCTGTGGAGGATCGTGGAGGCAAAATGGACAGGAAACAGCAGGGGCAGCATGCATGGATGCCTCTGAGGCTGCCTAATCTTGGGATGGAGCTGGCGGTCCACTGCCAGGCGAGCTTTCGCCTGTCCAAGCCCCTGTCTCTCGGCTCCTCCCCACCCAAAATGGGCCTGGGGGCCAGAAGCATTTACTTTGAAAAAATTATAATTTTCAAATCAGACCGGGTCATTTGAATATTTCACCTAGGAATAATGGAATAGCATAGTGGTTCTATTTTTAATTGTTTTTACGGAAATGGTTCCATGATTAAGAGCGACAGTATGGGGCATCCATATTGCGCTACTATGATTGCAACTTCAGGTCTCCAGCATGGCGGCGACAGATGGGCTGAGTTCCACTATGTATCTGGTGAAACACCTGAAAATTCTGCCTGACACAGCTCGTTTGATAAGGGGAGGATGTATAGAGGCAGTGAACTAGTAGTAGATTAAAGGTGCTGCAGTTAAAACTATGTTAGTTGGATCTTGAGATGGAGCTGGCGCTCCGCTGCCAAGCAAGCTTTCGCCAATCCAAGCCCCTGTCTCTAGGCTACTCCCCAAACAGCACTTCTAAGAACCTTTTGTATAAGATCAAGTGTAGTAGCGTTCTTATAAGTTTGGGATATGGCGGGTGAGGGGAATGTAAACAGATGCGCAAAAAGCGCTGAAATAATATCGGTAAATGATAAAAGTTTGCCAGTATATTTTGTGGATTACACAGCAGGGTGGCAACAAAGTTAACAAGTTTGATGTGGAATACATGAAAACAACCCAAAATTCTGCCTGACACAGTTCGTTTGATAAGGAGACAATGTATGGAGGCAGCTATATGGACGACTTTTGGAGGCAGCTATGGCGATGACGTGTGGAGGTAGCAATGGAGACAACGTGTGGAGCCAGCTAAAAAGACGACATGTGGAGGCTGCTATGGAGACAATTTAATTTGGATAGTGCCTGTATGTGGCAGTCCAAAAAAGTTTTCAAACCAGAGGAGCAGGTAGGTGGTCCTCCAGAAAAATTAAATAAATTGAGTGCCTGTATGTGGCAGTCCAAAAAAGTTTTCAAACCGGAGGAGCAGGTAGGTGGTCCTCCAGAAAAATTAAATAGATTGAGTGCCTGTATGTGGCACTCCCAAAAATTGCTTAAAACAGAGGACCGGGTAGGTGGCCCTCCAGAAAAATTAAATACATAGAGTACTATAGCTAGAGCCAGTTGGCCCTGGCAAAAAATAGCCAGTTTCCTATGCTTTAGTGTACAAAGAGGAGGAGAAGGAGGACAATGAGGAGGAGGAGTGCATACATTATTCACGTTGAGCTTCTTTCACCTGGTGGAGAATGAAAATCCGGAGAAATCCAGGCTTTATTCATCTTGATAAGCGTCAGCCTGTCAGCGCTGTCAGTCGACAGGCGTGTACGCTTATCAGTGATGATGCCACCAGCTGCACTGAAAACCCGCTCGGACAACACGCTAGCGGCAGGGCAGGCAAGAACCTCCAAGGCGTACAGCGCCAGTTCGTGCCACATGTCCTGCTTTGAAACCCAGTAGTTGTAGGGAGCGGTGTGATCATTTAGGACGATGGTATGGTCAGCTACGTACTCCCTAACCATCTTTCTGTAAAGATCAGCCCTACTGTGCCGAGACTGGGGACAGGTGACAGTGTCTTGCTGGGGTGACATAAAACTGGCAAAGGCCTTGTAAAGCGTACCCCTGCCAGTGCTGGACAAGCTGCCTGCTCGCCTACTCTCCCTCGCTACTTGTCCCGTAGAAGTACGCCCTCAGCCGCTAGCGCTGTCAGAAGGGAAATACTGTTACAGCTTGTGCACCAGGGCCTGCTGGTATTCATGCATTCTCACACTCCATTCCTCTCCAGGGATGAGAGTGGAAAGATTTTGCTTGTACCGTGGGTCCAGGAGAGTGAATACCCAGTAATCGGTGCTGGAATAAATTCTTTGAACGCGAGGGTCACGGGATAGGCAGCCTAGCATGAAATCTGCCATATGTGCCAGAGTCCCAACGCGCAAGAATTCACTCCCCTCACTGGCCTGACTGCCCATTCCCTCCTCCTCCAACTCCTCTTCTTCTGCCCATACACGCTGAACAGTGAAGGACTGAACAATGGTCCCCTCTTCTGTCTCGCCAACATTCTCCTCCTCTTCCTCCTCATCCTCCTCCACCTCCTCCGATATGCGCTGAGAAACAGACCTAAGGGTGCTTTGGCTATCAACAAGGGAATCTTCTTCCCCCGTCTCTTGTGACGAGCGCAAAGCTTCCGACTTCATGCTGACCAGAGAGTTTTTCAACAGGCCAAGCAGCGGGATGGTGAGGCTGATGATGGCGGCATCGCCACTGACCATCTCCTCAAAGTTACTCAGCACCTGACAGATATCAGACATCCACGTCCACTCCTCATTGTAGACTTGAGGAAGCTGACTGACCTGACTACCAGTTCTGGTGGAAGTTGACATCTGGCAGTCTACAATCGCTCGGCGCTGCTGGTAAACTCTGGATAACATGGTTAATGTTGAATTCCACCTCGTGGGCACGTCGCACAACAGTCGGTGAGCGGGCAGTTGGAGGCGGCGCTGCGCTGCCCTGAGAGTGGCAGCATCTGTGCTGGACTTCCTGAAATGCGCACAGATGCGGCGCACCTTCGTGAGCAAATCAGACAGATTGGCGTATGTCTTGAGGAAACGCTGAACTATCAGATTTAACACATGGGCCAGGCATGGCACATGTGTCAGTCTGCCGAGTTGCAGAGCCGCCACCAGGTTACGGCCGTTGTCACACACAACCATGCCTGGCTTCAGGTTCAGTGGTGCCAGCCACAGATCAGTCTGCGCCGTGATGCCCTGTAATAGCTCTTGGGCGGTGTGCCTTTTATCGCCTAGGCTCAGCAGTTTGAGCACCGCCTGCTGTCGCTTAGCGATGGCACTGCTGCTGTGCCTAGAGCTACCGACTGATGGCGCCATGCCCACGGATGGTAATTCGGAGGAGGAGGAGGTGGAGGAGGGGTGGGAGGAGGAGGGGGCATAGTAGGCCTTTGAGACCTGGACCGAGGTAGGCCCCGCAATCCTCGGCGTCGGCAGTATATGAGCAGCCCCAGGGTCAGACTCGGTCCCAGCCTCCACCAAGTTAACCCAATGTGCCGTCAGCAATAATAGTGGCCCTGCCCGGCAGCACTCGTCCACGTGTCCGTGGTCAGGTGGACCTTGTCAGAAACGGCGTTGGTCAGGGCACGGATGATGTTCTCTGACACGTGCTTGTGCAGGGCTGGGACGGCACATCGGGAAAAGTAGTGGCGGCTGGGGACCGAATACCGAGGGGCGGCCGCCGCCGCCGTGAGGTTTCGAAAGGCCTCGGTCTCTACCAGCCTATAGGGCAGCATCTCCAGGCTAAGCAACTTGGAGATGTGGACGTTGAGGGCTTGGGCGTGTGGGTGGGTTGCGCTATACTTCCTTTTGCGCTCCAGCGTCTGGGGTATGGAGAGCTGAACGCTGGTGGATGCTGTGGAGGATCGTGGAGGCGAAGATGGGGTTTTCGCACGGGAGGTGTTTGGGCCGTGGACCTGGGCAGGGGGCTGACTAGCAGATGACACAGGGGAAGGAGCAGTGGTGTGCCCGGCCGGGGGTGAACGGTTTTGGTGCCATTGAGTGGGGTGTTTAGCATTCATATGCCTGCGCATACTGGTGGTAGTTAAGCTAGTAGTGGTGGAACCCCTGCTGATCCTGGTTTGGATCACTTCGGTGTTTGAGGTGGATATGCGTGTCACTAAGAGCTAAACACAACGGTCGCAGGTCTCCCAGCAAATTCCTCACAATATGGTACTAGCTGCACTACTAATGCCAGCAAGCCCAGCCACAAGCAAACAAAAAAAAGGAAAATATAACTCTATTGTAGGCCTAAGTAAGCTGTTGGGGTTCTCCTATGGCTATTTTGCAGCCTACACTGAAAGCACACTGCTTTGCAAGATGAGTTTGAGCTATAAAATGAAATAAAGGTAAAAAAAAAAAAATCAGCAGACTCTTCCTAATTCTAATCAAACCCCTAATAAATTGTCCCACTTTGGTGTTTGAGGTGGATATGTGTGTCACTAAGAGCTAAACACAACGGTAGCAAGTCCCCCTGCAAATTCCTCACAATATGGTACTAGCTGCACTACTAGTGCCAGCAAGACCAGCCACAAGCAAATAAAAAAAAAATGTATAACGTTATTGTAGCCCTAAGGAGGGCTGTTGGGTTCTTGTAGAATCACTCCTGCCTAACACTATTCTAATAGAACATCCTAACGCTTTCCCTGACCAGCAGCAGCTCTCTCCCTAGCGGCATCCAGACACAGAATGATCCGAGCAGCGCGGGCAGGGGCTAGTCTATTCCAGGGTCACCTGATCTGGCCAGCCAACCACTGCTATCGACGTGTAAGGGTACCACGTCATGCTGGGTGGAGTGCAGAGTCTCCTGGCTTGTGATTGGCTCTGTTTCTGGCCGCCCAAAAGCAAAACGGTGGGATATGCCATTTTCTCGAGCGGGTGAAGTATTCGTCCGAGCAACGAGCAGTTTCGAGTACGCTAATGCTCGAACGAGCATCAAGCTCGGACGAGTATGTTCGCTCATCTCTAGTCAGAAGATGTGAAGTATCATGGAATGTTCTGGAGGTACTTGATGGTATACATCATCCTCTATCAAGTTACTTCAATAATACTTTAAAAAGTTGGACTTTATTAGGAAAGGCACCTTTCTATATAAGACTGCACAACTCACAGGGCATGTTAGAGCACATGAG
Source organism: Engystomops pustulosus (assembly GCF_040894005.1). Classification (NCBI taxonomy): domain Eukaryota; kingdom Metazoa; phylum Chordata; class Amphibia; order Anura; family Leptodactylidae; genus Engystomops; species Engystomops pustulosus. Next base: position 63,442,683 of record NC_092420.1, on the reverse strand, counting down.
AATCATGGGGTCTAAGGAATTGGCCAAGTAGCTCAAATACAGGATTGTGGCAATGCACAAGGCCAAGGTTACAAAAAACTTCTGCAGCCCTCAAGGTTCCTAAGAGAACAGTGGCCTCAATAATCCTTTAATGGAATAAGTTCGGGGTGACCACAACTCTTGCTCGACCTGGCTGTCCAGCCAAACTAAGCAATCATGAGAGAAGAGCTTTAGTGAGAACCCAGAAGGCCAGAGCCCTGACCTAAATCTGTTTGAGAATTCCCAGAGACACTTGAAAATGGCTTCTTCCAACGTTCACCATCGAACTTGATGGAACTGGAAAGGACCTCCAAGAAGAAACAGCAGAGGATCCCCAAATCCAGGTGTGAAAAACTTGTTGCATCATTTCCAAGAAGACTTATGGCTGTACAAGCTCAAAAAGTGCTTCTACTCAATACTGAGTAAAGGGTACGAAAACTTATGTGATATTTCAGTTTTTCTTGTTTAATAAATTAGCAAAAATATCTACATTTTTGGGGTGTTTTGTCATGATGGGGTGCAGAGTGTACATTAATGTGCAAATTGGCTACAAAAATGTAAAGGAGTCTGAATTTTTTGTACCCACTGTATGATATCACATTGCATGTATATATCCCTCTGTGCAATACCATCATTTTAATTGTGTTGGACCTTGTATGAATAGGAGCGAAATACATGGATCAATAGTCTAGTCAAAGCTTATACAAGTTAAGGTTTTTAGATTTTTTGACTCTATTTATTAATATTTATGGTACTATGTATCTAAAGTAAGTGTCATAACTTCATATATCCCTTCTGCTTTATTGTGTTGAAATCTTTACTAATACCAAGTTTGGTCATTTACAAATTGCATTCACCATTCATTTATTTCATAGCAGGATTCTACATTTCAGCAGAGATCTATAGAGTAAGCACAACATTCAATCTTAAGCTGCACAATTAACAAGCACATCAATACAGAAAAGTTTTCGACTAATCAACTCGAGCTGGATTTTATGAACTGGCGTGCTGCAGACCTCAGTACATGATGTTGAACTCTATAGAAGTTCATTCTACTTTAATATTAGATTCTGGAATGATGGATGGTTGAAATTAACTCAGGACTTGGAAATAGATGTGTGTGGTTTTGTGGGATGGGTGGCTGACTTGGAAATTAGCTTTTTTTTTTGGATACAGCAGTTTAAGGGAAAAAATTATTTTCATTAATGTTATTTGTGTAACCTATTTTTATCTTCACTGGGATTATATTTAAGGGATTGGTCGAGTTAAAGGGGATGTTCAGACAAGAACATTTTATATATTTATATAAAATAACAAAAGAAGTTGTATTAAACTTTCTGATCCACTACTCCAGTTCTGAAACTTTACAGATTCTTCATAGGTTTCTACTTCATGTTTCTTCACAACACAGACATATTATCACTGCGACCAATTATGGAGTAAAGCCATTGACTGGCGCAGAAAACAGGGAATGCTGGCAGAGTGTATGTATTTTACTGTTTATCTGGTTTCTCAATGAATTCCTGTGTAACCTACGTCATTAACTATGGTCTGGTAAGTTAATAAAAAGACTGCCTGAACGTACAAAATCTGATCTTTTTTAAGAAAAACTCCACTCTTGGTGGTGTTTCCATTCTATCATTAAGCAGTTCAATGGTAGTTTCAGTACTTCTACAGCTTTAAAGGTGTTGGCCACTCCACTTATACTAAACTTTACCAGGCTAAATATAAGACCCTAATAGGGTCACTCATATTATACTTACCCTTTTAAATTTTCCTGGGAGCTGTGAGTTATGTGACCCCTGGTCACCAGAACTTGGTACTTCCTGTGATATTCTAATTAGGTTCTTGACTGCCCTCTCCACTTTGCAAGATTTAACTTGTAACTCATGAATCCCAGTACCCAATATATACCAGGGATTTCTGTGCTGTTTACAATTATTTTCAGTAGTGGATTATAATATAGCCGGTTTGGGTGGTAGCACAGGACCCAAGCCTCCTAGGGGGTCCATGGCCACCCAAACCATATGCAAAATTATATACTCTGAAGGATTTTCACATGCAGATTTGCACATTTAAGAAAGCCATTTCAGGACTTTTTATGGTCTTCTAAAGGTCCTGAAAGGGATTCATCCTTAATTCCCCAAGAAGCTTGATTCTAGTACCGTGTGTAGGAAGTGATTTCCAGACTTGTAGGGGCAATAATATTCATACACCCCAGGGCCTGTGGCAGTCTTAGTCCGCCCCTGATTATTTTCCCATGCGGACAAGCTAAGACTTCAGAACACTGGTGCTATCTCTATACCCATTATAGCTATACCCCTTTTGGAACATGCACTATATTACAATTGTGCGGTTGAGTGGTTTAAACTTTCTGAAAGTTTTCAAACCACCTTAAGAGCCAATTATTACAATGAAAATGAAAAAAATGAAAATGAAAAATATTTCCAATCTTTAATTTAAAATGTAGAATTCTCAAGACTTATTACTGTCTTACTGTCTAGGAAGATATTTAAGGTTAAATATGTTCTACCCAAATAACTCAAGTTCTCGAGTTGTTTTAATGTATCTTGAATGGATTACAAAGGTTGTATCATATAGTAGCATATAATATTTATAGAACAGAACTTTCCGATGTATATTATCCATTGTACAGGAAAGAGATTTTCTGCTCCTGTGAGACCTATGATTACTCTACCAGTTTGTGCCAAGATCACATGGTCATTTCCATTTCAATCTCTTCACTTCTTTGGAATGTAACATAAGAAGGAATATTTAATTTTGCATATGACTTATCCCTAAGGATAGAAAACCCCAGGCAGATAATAGAGATGGAATAATGATGGAGCACATACAATCACAAACTACCATTACTCCATTGAATTCAGTTTGTACAGATATCTGTATTCAGAAGCATACTTGTGAAAAAATAAAATATACACATATATATATATATATATATGCACATATGTTCCAGGTCTCTTGAATGATTTAAATGATTGTGTTTTATTATCGCAAAGTAGTTTACCATAGTTTGGATGCCTTCGACTAGTAAAATTGTGATTCCTTGATTTACACTTGTACCCATTGGGGGAAATTCATTAGTGGATACAGGTGCAAACTTGGCTTGTTCTGACCTGTAAACTGGATCAGAACTGGCAGAGTTTTTTGATAGAGTCTCTGCCTGCCCTGCTCCCACCCAAACATGCCCAAAGTTGCATGCAGGTTGGATAAGTCAGAAAACTCATGGGAAGGGGGAGATTCACATGCTTTCGGCTTACTTATAACGTTATAACCAATTTAGACTAAAAGTGCGGCCCCAAAATAAAACTATTTTATGAACAGTTACAGTCAGTAAGAGGCTCATTTACCCCTGCACAATAATAACACTTTGTAGTTTACAAACAGTAATAAGGTAAGTATCTGTAATATATGACTGGAGGAGAATTGTATAAGAGACAGATGATGATGGAAGATAAAGATGATAGATTTATAGATGCAGAAATATAAAGTAGATAGATGGTCGAATATAGATAGATAGGAGAGATAGATAGATACAGTAGAAGAGAGATAGAGAAGAAGATTTATAGATGGATAGGTAATAAATAGGAAGATATATAGAAAAATAGTCAAAAATCTAAATAGATGGATCAATGGTTAGATGGACAGATATATAGATAGGAAATGGACAAATTATAGGAGATAGATAACTAGACAGATAGATGATAGATATATAGGCAGGAGATAGATGATAAGCATCTGCACCTGGGCATTCAATCAAGGGGAATTAAAAGAGCAATACATTCTCTACCCACAAAAGTCCACATGCAGGGGGCCCCATTAGGAAAGGGGGACTTGATCAAATGCCTTGTTTGCGCCCCCTAAGAAGAGCCCTGCCTATAACTATAAAATAGCAAGCAAACTGAACTCACATCTAAGTATGTACCAATATCATTTATTGGATTAGGTAGATGTTTCCTTTATAAATCTTCCCATCTATAGACAAAAGGCTCATTTCTTTCTGTAAAGTGGTTTGAGAACATTAAATTACCCACCAGCATGCTTTGTTGAGGTTTAGGGTACTTCCCTCTGCTTCACCGAGCACAGTGCGCATACACCGGAGGCTCAACTTTTCCATCTGGCACCTTCCCACCTGTTGCAACAAATATGTTGATGTTTAAATGCATACTGGCAGATTCCATTTATAGAGGACTATACATGTCAGATAACTGGTGGCCAAATGTTTACTTACCTTCGGGCCATGATCCCTCTCCCCCTTCCCGGAGCCCCGAAGATTTGTAGCTCCTACAGTGATTCCTGAGGTTTTTACAGTACACTCCCTCTGTAAACAATCAGAGACTGAAACAGATTGTGGTATATGACTTGTGGTGGCCCTCAATGGATTCTGCATGGATTTATTCTCCCCTAAAAACACAAAATTTTGAAGAGCACAAGGGATTAGACCTGTTGAAATTTGGTTGTTCTTAGCTGGCACCAGGGTTTTCTAATAACAGTTAAAGGATATCTACCATCAGTTCAGTAATGGAAGATGTTTCCTAGTAAGAAGAATAATGTCACCCAGGGCTTATTTTATTATATCTCTATATTCCGTGGAAATATAGAGTTATAAATGCTAAGTGCCTCAGGGAACCAAGTATTTTAATGTATGTAAACCCACTTGCAGCGCTAGCTGCCCTATCTATGTGCTATCTATGCGATTGGGGGGGTGAGGACAACCGGGCAGGGCTGGAAGCACTACAGGGGATGTGCACTTATTAAAATACTAGACTGCCTGAAGCGCTTGGGTGATGTAGCCTTAGCACCCCAGGCAAATTTGCATGACTTTTATAACTCTTTATTTCTGCAGGATATAGAGTTATAATAAAAGAAGTTTTAATCAACAAAATCCTTACTAGGACATATCTACCACCACTAAACTGATGGTAGATGTCCTTTAAAGGGAACCTAAAAACGTATCCATCCTTGCATTATTGAGACGTACTAAGCTTGGTTTCACTACATTCATTGTCCATGCGCTAAGGGTCCAAATAGGAATCATGTTCCCTGATCCAAGCACCTTTGCTCTTGGATAACTGAGAAATCGGATGACTTGCAGCAGTACATTAAGTAAGTTTGGGACCCTTAATTCTAGATATATGAAGAATACAAGGAGTTTATGACCCCTTCTGTCAGGCCCCCCTTAATTCCTTATATGTAAACTTATATGTATACCTCTGTATACATGGTAAGTTTGCAGGAATGGTATTTCATTGAGCATTTTTCCGAGCACCCTCTGTATTATATGGCCTTATATTTTATTTCTGTTTTTACTGCTATCTACAGTAACACTATACCTTTAAAAAAGATTGACATTTATTGCATAACTGAAGTTTCCAGTAGATTCCTCATAGACATTGAGAACAAGTGATAAGCATCTGCTGCAAGATGAAGAACATTGTACCCCCAAGGTGTCCACCTTCCAGCCTCAGGGTCTGGCTCCATTCCATGTGACGAATGTTGCTGGATTCAATGTTTTCAGCTTATTGTTGGAAAAGAACCTTCTGCTTATTCGAGTCACAATGTATTCAGTCACTGAGTTCACCACAAGTAAATTTAATAAATATATTACGATTTCTTTGTAGAAATTATAAGTATTCATTTTCACAGCGTCTTTCCCAAAACACACCCACCAATATACAACATAATAAAATAATTTTTTAAAATCTGAGTACCGTAAATGTAGAGAACAATCCTTTAATTTTCAAAACTAAAAAAGGACTATTTTCAGTGACACTCCTAGTGTCTATAACAGAAATTTTAGTTTCCTTTAAGGTCCGATATAGGTGTGAACTGAGCCTTACTTTTCAGTTAATTTATATTGCTGATTTTAGACCTCAATGGCTTTAACTCGAGTCCATTGCATGGGCATGAAATTGTACAGTATAGCACGGAATACTGTTACTAGAATTTAGGCAAGGGGGCGAACCCAAAAATCCAAGACAGAAAATAGAAGAAAAAAAAGCAACAATAAAAAATTATTGTTTAGAACAGATTAGAAAATAAATATTTATATATTTTTTTTGCCATGCAATAATTATATTGTATTATAATTTATGATTTTTTTATTTGTAAGATTAGAAAAAAATATATATACCATATATAAAAATATAAGTAAGTATTAATTTTGTAAGTCAAAAAAATTGATGATAAATTTCCATTAAAAGGATCTATGAATTTGATTCATTTCTAGATTAATTTAGCTCTTTTTTTCTGATTTCCCTAATTTAAGAAAGGGTTTTTTTTTTACCATTAATTCCTAAGCTTTCCTATCAATTTATTTTTCCTGCCTATAGTGATCTGTCTGAAACTCACGTTTCTGTAAACTGAGAAAAAGAACAAAACTAAGCAACTAGTCACCATTATAATCTTGAGATCTGGGTAAAATTAAGCTACGGTGATTGATGTCACATTTGTTTTTACCTTTGTTGAAGATAGAATAGTTAATATCAGGAATCATCAAAAGGAAGGAGGAATGAATTAACCAGATGAAATGAAATCCGGGTCTATACACATTAATAGGCAGGTGTAATCATTCTAAAGCCTGAAGAAATCCCATATAAAGGAGTTCATTTTAAGCTCCCGCCATGTATTGCATAAACAGTCCTCGATGATTTCATTTGCTTGTTTCAAAACATCTCTACTTGGCTCTTCTCTCCGCATCCAAATTTACACTTCAAAAAGCAAGAAGCATTATCCACATCTTATTCACATAATGGTTGGGAATGTGAGATTGGTTTCATGGCTGATGAGGACCTTGAGCCAAATGAAAAGTGTTCATTTGTCAGCAGCGGCTTACTACCTGAGACATGATTATATAGCTAATCCAATCAGCGGGATTGGTGCCGAGCGTTTATTTATACACAGATCACTACTACTATCTCTTCATATAATCACAGGATACAATTTTCTGTGTCGCCAAGTAACATGCAGTTGCATCATACCTAAAATATTTCGTTTATATTTAGCAATGACTGGATACATTATTGAATCATGCGTAGGTTGAGTTATATTGCACATATAACATTCACGTTAATGTATTGTGATTAGAGATAAGCAGATATCCAGTTTAGGTCCAGGTACGTCCTGCATAGAAAATGAATGCCTCTTACCACTAGCTATGGCTGTAATTGGCCAAGGGGACACAGCTGGTCAATCATGGCAATGGGTGGTTGGTGGAGGCCGGATTGGCTGTTAAGTAGCCAATTCAGCAATATGTCCGGGTCACGCAGTGCGCAACCAAACTCCGAATCTGAATAGAAAGTTCAAATCCATTTATCAATAAATGTGATGTTCAAAGGATACCCCAATGACAATGATACCCAAAGCTGTTGTTAGCAGTCAAATTACAGAAACATGGTACAGGGAGCAGACAGCTCGCTTCTTTGTGTAGTGGCTGAACCATGTAAATGCTCATTCAAGTGTAGGGCAGCAGATCTACACTAATCATTGGGATGCCAGTTGTCAGAACCCAAAAATCTAAAATGAACGGGCTACTGGAAAGATTTATCAATACATTTTATTCTAAAGATTTCCTTTCAGACCTGGTTGAAAAGTACATGTCTTTAAGGGAGACCATCCAGACTTATGGACTATACTTTGTGTTAAAATATATACACCCATATTTAACATATTCACAGCAATCCTATATATATATATATATATATATATATATATATATATATATATATACAGTATATATATATATATATCTCTGCTGAAATGTAGAATCCTGCTATGAAATAAATCAATGGTGAATGCAATTTGTAAATGACCAAACTTGGTATTAGTAAAGATTTCAACACAATAAAGCAGAAGGGATATATGAACTTATGGCACTCACTTTAGATACATAGTACCATAAATATTAATAAATAGAGTAAAAAAATCTAAAAACCTTAACTTGTATAAGCTTTGACTAGACTATTGATCCATGTATATCGCTCCTATTCATACAAAGTCCAACACAATTAAAATGATGGTATTGCATAGAGGGATATAAACACTCACCGTCCACTTTATTAGGTACACCTGTCCAACTGCTTGTTAACACTTAATTTCTAATGAGCCAATCACATGGCGGCAACTCAGTGCATTTAGGCACGTAGACATGGTCAAGACAATCTCCTGCAGTTCAAACCGAGCATCAGTATGGGGAAGAAAGGTGATTTGAGTGCCTTTGAACGTGGCATGGTTGTTGGTGACAGAAGGGCTGGTCTGAGTATTTCAGAAACTGCTGATCTACTGGGATTTTCACGCACAACCATCTCTATGGTTACAGAGAATGGTCCGAAAAAGAAAAAACATCCAGTGAGCGGCAGTTCTGTGGGCAGAAATGCCTTGTTGATGCCAGAGGTCAGAGGAGAATGGGCAGACTGGTTTGAGCTGATAGAAAGGCAACAGTGACTCAAATCACCACCCGTTACAACCAAGGTAGGAAGAAGAGCATCTCTGAACGTACAGAACGTCGAACTTTGAGGCAGATGGGCTACAGTAGCAGAAGACCACACCGGGTGCCACTCCTTTCAGCTAAGAACAGGAAACTGAGGCTACAATTTGCACAAGCTCATCGAAATTGGACAGTAGAAAATTGGAAAAACGTTGCCTGGTCTGATGAGTCTCGATTTCTGCTGCAACATTCGGATGGTAGGGTCAGAATTTGGCCTCAACAACATGAAAGCATTGATCCATCCTGCCTTGTATCAATAGTTCAGGCTGGTGGTGGTGGTGTCATGGTGTGGGGAATATTTTCTTGGCACTCTTTGGGCCCCTTGGTACCAATTGAGCATGATACGCCACAGCCTACCTGAGTATTGTTGCTGACCATGTCCATCCCTTTATGACCACAATGTACTCAACATCAGATGGCTACTTTCAGCAGGATAATGCGCCATGTCAGAAAGCTGGAATCATCTCAGACTGGTTTCTTGAACATGACAATGAGGTCACTGGACACAAATCGCCTCCACAGTCACCAGATCTCAATCCAATAGAGCATCTTTGGGATGTGGTGGAACGGGAGATTCGCATCATGGATGTGCAGCCGACAAATCTGCGGCAACTGTGTGATGCCATCATGTCAATATGGACCAAAATCTCTGAGGAATGCTTCCAGCACCTTGTTGAATCTATGCCACGAAGAATTGAGGCAGTTCTGAAGGCAATAGGGGGTCCAACCCGTTACTAGCATGGTGTACCCAATAAAGTGGCCGGGGAGTGTATATTTTTTTTTATATATTTATATCTATGAAGCAATGAATCAACATACACACTTTAAATATATTATTTTTAACCAGATAAATAACCAGATAAACAATAAAATGTTCTTATAATACCAAATTTTGACAAATAAGACAGCTGCTTCCACTGCCTTTTATAAAAAATTACTCAGAGAAGGAGGTAGTTTGGTAATTCTTAAAGGAAATCAACCACTTATACTATGAATTTGTGAGCTAAGCTCACTTACTGTTCACTGTTTTCTTACGGAAACCGCTGTTGCTTTTCTTTTTACAGGAAACAATCTCTTTTCTTAAAGGGGTATTTCCACAAAGATAAGATTATTAAATATACCAAGGATAACAAAATAACACAAAAATAAAGAATTTCACAGATATAATTCCAACCTGTCTATATCATCCCAGTGTATACAATTTTGGTTGCCCCGGGATCCAACCATAAATCTTCTGACTATGGTCAGGCAGGACAGATTCTTCTTATGAATACCTTTTTCTTTCTGCACACTGCAGTGAACTCTGCAGCTATCCCCTCAGACACTCAGAAGAGCTCAAACACCCACAGATACTTCCTTCCGGCAAGCTGAAGTGTGCAGAGACTATATTCTACAAGCTACAAATAAGATAAGGTCTTTATCCAGGGGAGGGAGAGACTCTGTGTGTGTTATAGCTGAGATGTAGCAGAGCTAAGAGTGTCATTGTGTATTATATCCATCTCATGGATCTCTCATCTGTGATATGTCTCATTTCTCTTTTTTATGTGTCAGATACTAGTAGAATGTTCAGAAGGTAAATAAAAATGTAGATAAACCGTGAACCCTGATAATCTAAGCACTTTGTCAGCACCTAGCATCTCACAGAGAAATCATGAAGTTTCTGCATAATTCCCAAACATTTTAAAATCACCATCAGTGAATGATTAATTATTATTCACACCTCCTATGTCCATAAGCATGTACTCCTCCCTCCCGAGGAGGTGTGTAGAGTTATGCAAAGACAGAGCGCCAACAAAATCCTGATAAAAATCCTCTGTTCAGTCCCAGGTTTGGTTTGCATGCATTTCAAAAAACAACACATGACTTGTTGGTGCTGCTCACTCCTGAGCTCTTTGTGCTCCTTCACAGGAAGAGAGCTCACAGTTTGCTGAGCTGACATCAGTGGGGGGAGGCAGGAGCTGTAAAGGAGCACAAAGGTGGGGGCTGAGAGCTGAGGAGTGAGCACAGATAAGTTGAGTGGGTTGTTTTTGAAATGCATGCAAAACAAAGCCCAGCCCCTGGGACTAAACAGAGGATTTTATCTGGAAGGCAGGTAGGTTATAATACACAATTATATTTTAATGCAAATGCTTAGAGAAAGCAGAAAGGCATTTTTACAATATAGGGGTGATGGGTTTCTGCAACCTGTCTTTAGTATTAATGAGGTCACTGGTAACAGATTTCATTTAAGGCATGTTTTGCCTTGGATGATACATAATATTCACCATATACATTAATGAAACCCTTATATTGCTTGAATTTATCTAAAATATAAATCTCAAATTATTTGTTAAAATAACGGTCAAATGACTATGCACAAATATATACTGTGGGGCAGTAAAATTCTGTCCTGCAGGACTTTTTCAGACATCCTTGGTCAATGGCTAGTTTTCACGACCTGACCACAATGATAGGACAGTACTGCGAGAAGCATATTTATATTTGATGCAAGGAGTCCCTTCCTCTGTTATGCACAGACCAACCACAATCATGATTGTAGAGAGGTTTAGTTTATACCAGGAAATGCACCAAAATCCTGGTGTGCATTGTGGCAACTTAGGACTCAACCACTTTCTATGAAACCATAACCGTAAATGTTCAAAAAGTGTTTCAAACATTTTTAAACTTAGGCACTAACAAGCTAGACGGGATATTGCAGGATCAACACACTATCAATGGAACTGCGTCCTCCCAGCCCCAACTATAGCATAAAACATGTGATTTGTGTGGGTGCCGGGTATCACGCCACCATTGATCAGTATTTTGGCCGTAAAACACCTTTAACAGTTAAAAAGAAGAAACACTTTCGCAATTCTACTTGGGGGTTAAATATATATACAAGTCAGACATGTCAGGGTCACTATGTTCCCAATTATCAATGTGACTAGAGGAACAGACGGAGGACAGGAATCATCTGGCAATAGGAATATTAAAAAGAAAAAATGAGTGAAAGCCATTTTTGATAACAGCTGGACAGCTGCATATTGCAAACCCCCCAATTTAACCTTAAGAGTCTTTAGACCTCAAACAAATATGTGTTGGCTTCCAAATTTCATTTTAAAAGAAATCCCTAAGCCAAAAATTCACTCAAGAATATTTATTTCCCCGCAGAGTAAAACCCCAACGCTGTCTAAGAGCAGTAGCAAATTTTATTTCAATTTAAACGTAGACGATTGTGGGGTAAGAGGAAATAACCACAGTCTATGCCGAACGTAAGGAAGAAAAAGTATTTTCATAAGGCTGTGAAAACAAAAATCCTGTTTTTATCCATGTCCATATTAATCATGTTTAGTAAAAACATATGAAAACCTAAGAGGCTATTACGAGATAACAGAGCTCGCTTTTACCAGTGTGAAAGTCATAATGTTAATCTTAACACCAGATGGTAATTTAAATTGAGGCCCGTAATGGAAACCAAAACCTTGTATCTAAAATGTGTTTGTTTGGATGAACTAGCAGAACTTGACACCGCGTACGAGGAACACTAAGTGTTCGTATCCAAAGTGCTAAAAACACAGATCCATTTCTCGTGTTTTTCTGTTTGCTGGAGAACACAATGCTTGGTAACATATTCCAGATATAATATGGATTATGGGGAAGGAGAGTCACCAAAACTATTTAACTTTCACTTAATTGCAAAATGTCGGGCACACCTGCACAATCTGCGAAACGTCCAGCAACACTTATGGATATCAACACGATCACACTCTAGAGCTGGAGTGTAACCCAGTTCTCTCTCATACTATAGGTCTCTGATAATAAGTTACACTCCTATCTGATGTTGTTCTCCATATATGTTTCCATTAGATATCAGGGAAATACTCAATAGAAAATTACTGGAGTCGGTTGTGGATTATAGAGTAATGACTTAAAGTATATGAAAACCAACAGACTTATTGAAGTTCTTTCAACTTTTTCTTAAAGGACATCTACCACCAGTATCAAATAATGTAAACCAAGCACACTTACATGCTAGTGTGTGCCCCTCTGGCAGGATCATCTCTTCTTTTAACTTCTTATGCCTTTGTTTCTACTAAAAATATTTTTGCAAATGGGCCTGAGGGGCTCTGTGCTGTTAACGGAACCATTTTCATAATCGTTAAAGCCCTTTTTTCTTACAAACAAGGACAAAAGAAGCTACCACTACTGTTAGTAGATTTCCTTTAATGGCAGAAGTTGATGTGGAATGAGCAGATGAATTTTAATTGCCCGATTCTTATGTTCTCATACAGATATAAACACCATGCTAGACAATACCACAGGTGTCTAGCATGCTTCCATGGCAAAAAAGAAGTGCCAATGGATTAATCATTGATAATGCACATACTAGGTGAAGAACATTTCAAGGATAAATATACTGCACTTATGGAGTCAGGACAATCCTGTATGAAGGCTTTGCTCATACACAATTAAAAATGTAAAAACATTTCCCAAAGTAATAGGACCAAATGTTCACTTTTGTATACACAAATACAATAAAAATACTAATTAAAATATAATAAAAACTCATATACCTTATATGCTCGAGTATAAGCCTAGTTTTTCAGCACAAAAAATGTGCTGAAAACCCCAAACTCGGCTTATACTCGAGTCAAAAAAATAAATATATCTAAACTCACCTTTCCGGCGACCCCTGTATATCTTCTGTGCGATCTGTCCGGCAGCGGCGGCAGGCTATATACACTGGGGCAGGGTCTGGCAGGCTATATACACTGGGGCAGGGTCTGGCAGGCTATATACACTGGGGCAGGGTCTGGCAGGCTATATACACTGGGGCAGGGTCTGGCAGGCTATATACACTGGGGCAGGGTCTGGCAGACTATATACACTGGGGCAGGGTCTGGCAGGCTATATACACTGGGGCAGGGGCTGGCTGGCTATATACACTGGGGCAGGGGCTGGCTGGCTATATACTGGGGAGGCTGTGACCAATGCATTTCCCATCCTCAGCTTATACTCGAGTCAATAGGTTTTCCCAGTATTTTGTGGTAAAATTAGGGGCCTCGGCTTATACTCGGGTCGGCTTATACTCGAGTATATACGGTATGTCCACAAATATGTGTGCACAATGGGGCAGATTTATCAAGCTATCTGAAACTCAGAATATTTCCAGTTGCCCATGGCAACCAATCACAGCTCCCCTTTAAAATATTCATGAGCACTGGTAAAATGAAAGCTGAGCAGTGATTGGTTGCCATGGGCAGCTAGAAATATTCTGACTTTCAGACAGCTTGATAAATCTGCCCCAAAATGTCTGTTAGGTTGGAATGTCCAAACTGTAGTTTCCGGTACCTTAAGTGCATCCAAATACAACTATACATCCAAGTTTGTAAATCCAACCAACTAAAATGCTTGTGTTGGTGTACACATGGTTGTATATACTCAGTGATCACATTTCTCCAGTAATTCCTCATATGTCTTCGACGTCCCAAACTTGAAATATGGAGTTATGGCACTGGATAGAGAGTCTTGGCAGTGAATGGAATCACATCGTCGTATGCTGGATCATGTGCAGTTTGACATCTTTAGCGCACTATAGGAGCTAAAATGGCTTGTCCTGCTGGATAAATTTCAGATGTTAGCCGTTTCGATGATACTCCTCCACACTAACAGCAGTGGCAAGCTTTTGTTGTTTGATCTCTTAAATCAGGATACTTAGCGATTTGAATTTAAATGTTGCAATATAAGCATTCCAATCGATAGTCAATCAGTCATCAAATGTGTTTCCGAAATATCTCACTTCCTTCCTCAGTGATAATGCTTATATAGCATGATGGCTTCCTTTTATGGTGGAAATAAAAAGTGTCAAAATGGATGGATAATATAAGTCCAGTTTGGTTTACTTTTTGGTAAGAATTAAGAAATAAAACAACAAAAGTTTGCCATTGCTGTTACAGTGGAGGAGTATCATCAAAACGGCTAACACCTGAAATTTATCCAGGGGGACAAGCCACTTTAGCTCCTGTAGTGCGCTGGAGATATCAAACTGTGTATGATCCAGCATATGGTGCTGTGATTCCATTCACTGCTGGGACTCTCTATCCATTGCCGGAACTCCATGTTTAAACTTCGGAACGCCGAATACTTACAAGGAGTTGCTGGAGAAACATGAGCAGTGAATATATACAACCATGTGTACATCAACACAAGGATTTTGGTTGGTTGGATTTACAAACCTGGATGTTTAGTTATATTTGGATGCACTTAAGGTGCCAGAAACTTCAGTTTGGACATTTCAACCTAACAGACATATTGGGGCTCAATTACTAAGGGTCGCGGATTGCACTTTTGTCAGACTGTTCACCAGTTTTGGGGATTGCACGGCTCAGACAGGTATTTTACAGGTGTCTGCTGTGGGATTGTGTCGCACGCGATCATTTTTGTCGCAGTTCTGCTGGCTTCCATGCGACATAAATCGGGGGGAGGGGGCATGCTATCGGACGATCTGACTGATTCGGACTGAGCACGGAATTTAACCTTCAAATTGTGTTGCAAGACAATGCACTTACACGCACCAGGAAGAAGAAGGTGAAGTCCGTCGGACCTGAGCGTGGAAGCAACAGATTCAGGATGTCAGGCGCACGATCGTAGTGAATCGCGGCAGAGTGCATTCTCTCCAGACAATGCCTGTGAGAGCCCCAAATACAGCAGAGAGACATGCCCAACAATCATGAGAACTTCCATGGTGTTGAGTGGAGCATCAGGGTGCATTTTTTTTTTATTGGGGTGCATTCTCATTCAATTAGTGAGAGCAGGATGCCCATATTGGTGATACGTAGGGGCCTGAATGCTGGGACCACCACCGGCCCTAGTCATAAACCTCTCACTCAGCCAAACCAGTTCCCTACACTTTACTGAAGAGACCCAACCCGGCCAAAACAGTGATGTCTACAGTTGGAAGTCTGTTCCTTCTGGAATAGATATACTGGTTTGGTTTAACTCCATGTCATAAGGCCTCTTGTAGGTCATTCTTGATGTCAAGGGAGCTGCCTTACAAGGTAGCTAAAAGAGGCATTGTTTTCCTTATGCCATCCTGGAAAACTTTGCATATTTTCCCAGGACCACCATACTCATAGGATAAGTTATAAGATTGTAAATTGGTATAACCCCTTCAAAAATGTATTTTTTATGATGGTATTACGTTTTTAATATATATGTATAAGTTTCTCTACTCAACTGATGTCATGTGACAGAGTGGGAGTTTCACCTGTGATCATGTGATCGGGTGGGAGGGTTGTGGGTCCTCCCCTGACCCGCAAAGCTGAAATAGTTATAAGGCAGCGCATTATGAAAGTAAATGTAGGTTATCACTAAAACGCTTCGCTTCGTAGCGCGTTACCCGTATTGTCTCCTCGTGGTTGAATCATGCATTTTATTGAATAAAGGAAATTTGTTTGGCTAAGACTCAACGTTGAATCCCTTTATGCAGTGCTGGTTCGTACTATTTTAGATATTGTTACCAGATAGCTGTGGATCATTTTCCGTGGACCAGAAGGAGCCCAAGAGTTGCAGTGCCGAATAGAGGTGAGCTGGCTATTTTGGTCTACTTGTTAGTAGCTCAAATGACTAAACATTATGACTTGGTACAACCCCTTCAAGGAACATATATGATACACATTAGCTTTCTATAGATCAGTGTATTCCTTCACAATGCTACCAGTTTTTATTTATACATTTTTCATAATAGAGATGAGGTGATGCTTATGGACTACGAGCTACTGAAAGTGCTAATGAGCAAGTTAAAGTTATTTCCTAAAATAATGCCTGATAATCTATTCTGTTCCAAGTGATAATTGGATTAAACACTTACCTGATGTTAACTAGACCCAGTGGGATTGAAGAAAAAGCTTATGCTGGAGATAAATACATAAGAAAAGCAGCTGAAATCTTGTGCACAGAGATTTGTCACTATTGTTTAACAGTAGATTAAAATGTATAGCACACAGACAGCATATAAAGTGGTTGCATTATCCTAAAAGATCATCTATTTATTTTTTCTTGTTTGCTGTCAGTGAATAGAATGGGCTAGCTTGTTCAGGGAGCTGGCATGACAGGGCGAGAGGCCATAGACATTGGAAGGGTAGTCTTAAGGTTGTCTCTAAATTTGTAACATATTTCTAAAGGGTTTAAACCTGTACAAATCATAGTCAACTAAATTAAATGGATCACTGCAAAGTATATGTCGGTCAGGGGTTTGTGATACATACTACTGCCATAGAGAGAGAAAGATTGTACTATACACTACCTAATAAATATTATAAGTAGAGCAGTGAAAAATACTGGAGATCCCTCGTACACAGGTATGTTTATTGAGTATTTTTATAATAGTCTTCTGGCAAAAGAAGTGCTGAATTCTGGGAAAGATTATTTTACGTTCTGCTGTTGTATTTGTTGTTATTATTATGATTCTTCTTATTCCCCTCTAAATCCCCACATTTTTGGTTAGTTTTTCATACTGCAACAAATTGAGGCTTTTTTCATTGGCTGTTTTTAAATCAGATTCTTAGGTTAGCCTTTACTGTGGAATCTTTATGATTCTTACAGCTTAAATTTTATAGAGGTTTTTATGATGAAATTAGCTGAATATAATGCAGTAGGAGTACCCCCCCCCCCACACACCTACCCTGCAGTCATATGCTATGCCCAGATATGGCCCAAGAGAGAGCACAGCGGTGGGGCCTTACACTAACCAGTTAAAAAATGATGTTAGGTAATGGGTCTGTTGAATTCATGAATTCATGGAATCGTTGGAACACAAGAAGTTGGTTGTTTTGTTGAAAGAGGGACTGGTACACTTCACAAAATAGATGCATCATGAGGAAAGAACATTATGTGGCAATATTGAAGAAACAACTGAAGATATCAGCCAGGGAAGTAATGTTTGGTCACAAATGGGTCTTCCAAATGGACAATGACCCAAAGTTACTGCCAAACTGGTAACAAAGTGACTTAAGAATAACAAAGTGAATGTTTTGGAATGGCCATCACAAAGCCCTTAGCTCAATCATATGGAAAATGTATGGGATAAGCAGAAAAGGATGGGGCAAGCAAGATGGCTATGAACATGGCTCAATTACACCAGTTCTGTCAGGAGGAATTGGCCCAAATTCCTACCAACCATTGTTAGAAGCTTGTGGAAGGATATCCAAAATGTTTGACCAAAGTCATACAGCTTAAGGACACCTGTCGTCAGGTATCTGTCACTAACTCTGTCACCACTACCTGTTGGAGCAGTTCACAAGGATTCCATCCCAGCCTTTATCTTGGTAATTCATACATTCATCATTGTAAAATCACATGGAGAGAGACGAGTGATGTCACCCCTGTTCCCCCTCCCCTCTGCTCCCCCTGCTCATGTCTGTGTGTAATGTATAATAAAGCATTTCTGGTGTCTGTGCTTTATCTGCTGACATGCTGCAACCTCCTAATATACATGTGTGACACAGACATCAGCTACACAAGTCCCTGACATGTTCTGCTATACACATGTGTGAGACATAGACATCAGCTACACAAGTACCTGACATGTTCTGCTATACACATGTATGAGACACAGACATCAGCTACACAAGTACCTGACATGTTCTGCTATACACATGTGTGAGACACAGACATCAGCTACACAAGTCCCTGACAAGTTCTGCTATACACATGTGTGAGACATAGACATCAGCTACACAAGTACCTGACATGCTCTTTTCTCCTATACACATGTGAAAGACACAGACATTAGCTACACAAGTACCTGTCATGTTCTGCTATACACATGTGAAAGACACAGACGTTAGCTAGACAAGTACCTGCCATGTTCTGCTATACACATGGGTGAGACATAGACATCAGCTACACAATTAACTGATTTGTTATGCTATACACATGGCTGCATCCTGTATACACACACAGGCTGCAGCACCAGGAGTGTCACACCATTATACAGGCTGTCAGTCAAGCACTGGGGGTGTGGCTGTGCCTCGCACTTATGAATAAGCTGGACAGATGAATATGATAATTATTCATTAAACCTCTCACAGGTCATTTGCATACAGCTTTAGGGCCTAATTGCTTGAGTTTACAGGCATGTAGAGGGACAATGCAGGGATAGAGGCAATTCTTTCTAATGGCAGTTTTATGAAAATATATTTAGTTTTGGGGGACAATGTTACAAAATACTAATAAAATGTATGTACACCTTTGACTTTGCAAAATGTAATAAAATATTTTAAACAATTCTCACATTATTCTGGCATTTGGTAAATATAAATAATATTGATCCTAATCCACCTAAAACTGGAAAGCTTTATTCGGTTTTCATGGCAGTGAGAAAAACATTCATATGTGTCTTCTCATATGTAAACTTCTGGTTTCAACTGTATAATGCGAAAATAACAGCTTGATAAAATAAAGTGGATTGAAAAAACAGAACTTAGTACATTACACAACAATATAAGGCTGGTGCCTGGGGAAGCAGAAATAAGCATCTAACTGCCACCTATGCTGTTAGCAGCAGGTTCCTAAAAGTTTTTTAAAAATGAAACATCACACTCACGCTGCTGTGCTCTTAGCTTTTCATTATTGAGCTGTTCCATAGACCCTGAGTTACAGCATTAATATTCAGTGTAAGCCTGCTATAGATTCAATCTAAAATCTAAAGGGAGGGGTTGTGGACAAGCTCAGTGCTCAGAGCGCAGCAGTGTGAGAACACATCCCCATTGGGCTAGGAGGAACTAGAATTCTAGAATATAAATTTGTATTTCGCAGTCCCGTTGCTAGTAACAACATTTACAAATCATGTTAAAACAGCTCTCCGTAGCTCCTACATAAGACTGTTGCAGTTTAGCATTGTCACATTCTTTTTATCTAGAATATCTTGTAGATTCATTGTAACTTTGTATACTGGTATCGCAGTGTCGTACCATTACAAATGGAGCTTGTGTACTTTTCTTATGTTTCAACACATAATCAATAAAAACCATTAGAATGACACCAATATTTAACATATCACATTTCTAGCATTAATATCAACAGAACCAGCTAAAAAAATCCAAGAATAAGGAAATATTTATGTAAACCTCAGCTCCAGATGACAGACCCAGTCCATATGCCTGAACACCGCACAACTCATATTCCAAGCAGCGGCTTACAAGTATGACGTACGTCTCGATCAGGGGAGAAAAACTAAATACACTCAAGCCAAAATGGCAAAACACTTATTCCCTACCTGGAAACATTCTGTTCCTGACACAAATTAGAAGGAAAAAAAATCAATATTCCATCCATGTCTTGACTGCACTCAAGTCTTAAGAGCGCTTATCTTATAAACTCAGCATGTGAGCAAATTAATGGTATTGGTAGAACTGAATCTAAAAACCAATAGGAGTGGTTCAATCTGCCGTTCATTATTAGGATACTATAATTTGAGCCATTAGCTTCTATTCTTCAAGTGTTCATCACACAAGAGTCAGTTGGGTAAGTCTTGACATTAACATCTTCACTGCAGAACAGACATGGGAAAACGTACAATATTATCCTTTTAAGCTGTAATTTAACATTTAAACAAATTTTGCTCATTTTTGGTCTCTGAAATATCTCTGTTGAAGATTGGAGCCTGTTGGCACCATTGTTGACAGAGCTACTGTATGCACTATAGGAGATGGGTAGAGCAGTATTAAAGGGAACCTGTCACCAGGAGATCCATTTTAGCACTCCTCCAGTCCCCACACAGCATAGTTCCAACACTGCCAAAGAGTTTTTGTATAAAAAATAGGTTTTACAGAAAAAAAAGATATGTTATATAATATCTTTCAATGCCATGTGCTCTGTGACTAAGCACTTGTCTCCTGAGAGTGGCTATAGAGGAGCAATTCTTCCCCCCCCCCCCACCCTTGGGAAACCGCTCCTTCACTTGTCCTTTTCAAATATATGAATAACTCCCATTACCTGGCTTAGCGACGCCCCCTGCTGCTCTATAGCCACTCCCAGGGGACACGTGCCTAGTCACAGAACACATGGAATGAAAAGGTTCTATATAACACATCTTTTTTTCTGTAAAACTTGTTTTTTTATACAAAAACTCTTTGGCAATGTATGTACTATGCTCTATGGGGACTGGGGGAGTGCTAAAAATGGGTCTCCTGGTGACAGGTTCATTTATGTTACCTCTGTGCCTACTCTGGCTTCTATCTCCATACTTTCTGCAATGAATGTCCGCTTGCCCTTCTCCTGCACTCTTTAGGGCATTCTCTGAAACTTCTGCACAGTTCTTCTGGCATCTATATGGCAAAGCTGAAGCTACCATAATATGGGTTATGAACAATGGTGTGGCGTGAAAACACATGTGCTACAGGAATTGCATTCTGTCTCTTTAAAGGGGTTATCCAATCCCTTGATATTTTTAAATCTAACTTTACAGTGGTATAAAATAACAAAGTAACAAACTGTTTATCTTTACCTTAACGCTCTTACACTTCTCTGCAATATATTTTGGTTTCGGGTCTCCGAACTTCAGCAAGAAGTAGATCCATTTTAAAAGTGCTTGGTGGTTTTGCTGGGAGTATTTTAAAGGGTTAATACCTGTGATTTATGCTTGAGGAATTCAGATTCGGGCACACAAAGCCGGATTTTTGGTCCAGGTTCGTCTAAACCTGCAAGACCCTTATCCCCCTGGGTCCGCTTATCCCATGCTGTTTGTTCAGATAACCATCATTCAGATCTGAAGTCCCCTACACTATCATCTGCCAACCCTTGGGATGCAAACATCAATGAGAATTTCACAGGAAACTTCTTCAGATGCTTAATGTAGACCCTTTCTACATTTCCCTCATGCTTTTCAAGCAAGATTTTATACTTATGTACTAACTTTCCAAAATTTTTAGGATGCTCCTGAAAAAAAGGGGATCTCCTACTTTGTTTTCCTGCAATATATGCAAACCTTCTAATTCCAACATGACATTTGCATCAGGCATGCTATATGCACATCACCTCAAAATAGGCTTGGTCATCCAACCATCCAACCCCATCTCGAAAGGTTTGCACGCATAGCTTTATATTGTGGTTGATTATATTGGGCAGTGTGGTGACCTAGTGGTTATAACGTCACATTAGAGTGTTGTATCCTAGGTTTAAAACCAACCAAGACCAAAATCTTAATGGAGCTTGTATAGTATTTTCTCCATCTTTGCATGGACTTTCTCTGGTTATTTCAGTTTCCTCATACATATTGATGAGTGAGAACCCATGGAAGTGTCTATGGCATATATCGGAGCTAAACAAGTAAGAAACCATTGCTACATTTTATTAGACATGTTCTGACTGTCTGAATAAAATGCAGAATATTTCAGGAATTACCCAGCCTATACTAATGATTTGTCAGGCACTACCACCATATGATGAAAGGCTTCTCAGCACTGATCTGATTGGGAACTAATAAAAATCAGCACTGAAATCCGAAAATAAAACCCTTATCATCTTTCTTTCATTTAGACCTGATTACTAGGGGATTATAATGCAATCACATTTATGTGTGAGATGTAGCTATGGGAACCATTTTTAACTGTTTATCTCGCCAAAGATCTTAATTTAAGTTTGAACACTCTGATTCATTTATATGGAAGACACCAAGGAGGCGCATTCAGAAGACACAGATGCTCACTTGTTCCCTGCATTTAACTTCATAATCTACCAGCCAATTTGTCTTTCAGGTAGAAAATTAATTTCTGATGACAATACGAGTGCGCGGTACTCCATGAGATCCTATCCTGGGAAACCTGCTAATACCTTCTAATGGTTTGAAGTTATTTACCTTTGCAAAGACAAAAAGAAAATTCTAGATTGACAAGATCATCAGTGACATTGAGTCATTGTATGACTACCATTCAGAGAAAAGGTGTTTGGAATCTTTTACATTTTTGATACAGTTTTAATGTAAAAATTTTTTTATGTACATTAGTATTGTGGTATATTGCATACATTATTAGACCCTCTAGGGTTCAAGTGCCCTAGGGGGCACAAAATAATACAAAACATTAAAGATAAAAAGTCTTAAAAACTAGGAAAATTAAAAAACAATACATTTAAGTATAATACATCCCTCTTTCCCAAGAACACTAAAAAGAAAAAAGTCAATCAGAAACATTAAAAATTAAAAAACAATACATTTAAATATAATACATCCCTCTTTCCCAAGAACACTAAAAAGAAAAAATTCAATCAGAAACATGTTAGATACCTCTGCATCCCAAAATGTCTGATATATCAAAATAATAAGACTTTCCGTGAATGCCATGATGGAAAGCAATGTCTAAATGGACACTTTTTTGCCTTTCATAAAAACTTTAATGAAAAAGGATCTAAAGGGCGTACAGTTGTCTAAATTATTAAGACATAACCAAACAACATAAATGTGATATCTCCATGATTATAGTGACTCAAAAAATAAAGGGGATGTGTCATCTGGACCACACAATTAAAGCTGTAAAAAAACAAATCCTATCAGAAAACTGGCACCTTTTTTTTTTGCCTACTTTAACTCATTTGGAATTGTCTTCCAGCTTCCCAGTGCATGATCCAGATTATTAAATGCCACTAGAAAGTAAAATTTCTACATATTTTTAATTTTGTATATAGCTTCAAAAATGAAAAAAATCAAGAAGATTTGCTTGTGGAGGGAACAAAAATGGAAATGTAAAACCACAAAAAATGTTTCTTGAAGGGGCAAAAATATCTTCAATCCTCTTGCATACTAAATGATCATGTACACCAAAAATGGAAGGTTGAATAATAGAATAATTTCACATATCTATGAAAATTACTGTCCATATACAGATACCCTATACTGTAACTTTTATGTATAGGTTGTCTTCTGGCTACAAATAACAATAATCAGCAGAGATTATGGGATTCATGAAGACTAAATAAATAAAGTAGTGTTTAAGTAGTGTTTTACTTTCATCAGATGTTTTGTTTCACCTGAACAGAAAAGTTGACGATCAAGCAAACATTGTTTCAATGGCCGAGTAAATCAGGGTTTCTATTGCAAAACTATGTTTGTTCAGTATCATTCAACATGCATCAAAATTCATCATTATGTATCTCCATCAGCCATGAAAAACACCACAATCCTATTCATTCCCATTTTAGGCAAACAGATATTTCCTTGATGATCACAATCCGGATCACATATTTTTCTTGGAATCCTGTTACTTGACATTTCCTGTTAAGTGATCTTTCAGTATCATTCTGTTTGGTGGTTACCACCAATAGAGCAAGCAATACTTATATAAAAGGCAGATCATTTTCAGTGGGAAACATAGTTTTCCTATCCCATGATAGAGACAGAGTACGTGACAGAGAAGTACTTTCTAAAGTGTATCTCTTCCAATAGTGGCATGATAAAGGAGTTCATTGAGTATAAGCAGACGAGGCTGTCATCAGTTTCACTGTTTACTGTGTATAATCCAGTCCTGTAGTCATTGCCAAAAAATGATCTGTCCGTATTCTGCACCAACAGCAGAGAAAGTGTAATGTAAAAGCAGTAATATAAAAGCTCTACTTCTTCATAGCTCCATGGAGGAAAGATGACTTCCTGTATATTTCAGAGATATCCATAATGTTTCTGATATCATGTATCATAGTATCTTAGTATATAAGGCTGGAAAAAGACGCAAGTCCATCAAGTCCAACCCATGTCCAAGACCAAGTCCATGTAATATTATGTTCAGGATTACTGACACTTGGTGAATAAAAATAGGGCCATTTTGTGCAGGAAAAACTCTTTCTCAAGGTCAACGACTCAACAAAGCGGATACCTGTGTGAAATGGCTCATTTTGGCCATACTTCCCTGTACCAACATAGAACAATAACATTTATCCCGGTAAGTGTCACACTTCTTCTCTGCTTTATTTGATGTACTTCCTGCTGTCTCTCCAATCCTGGCTGTGGATGGCTCCATTGTCATCCCAACAGCGTTAGTGCCGATGCTACTCTGCTTTCTACTCGCCGAATTTACATGTATTTCTCTAGATTCCAATCATTTAGCAAACAAAGGACAACTTTTATTTACTTAAGATATATTTTTGGACCTGGAAAACTTCTGGAAAAGTTTACTTTATGTGGTCAATTTTCTGTCATACAAGTCTTGAAATAGTCGCAAAATAGTCACGGACAACCAGGAATTGTGACTATTTTCACATTACACCACATTCTGATTTCTGCTCCGTGCATGCACACTAGCTATAGCTGGTGCAGGTTATAGTTATATCCATGGTGGCAGGAAGTATGGGGTTTATGTCAAGCACTGCCACTATGTTGCCCGGCATTCCCCATGTACACCATGGTGATGGAAATGGAGAAGCCAATTGCAAAAATGCCTCTATGCAAGATACTTTCAGGTGAGTCCTAACTCTGTACCACAGTATCACATGATTGCTTATGGAACACTACAACCCTCACATCACTGTAGGTCCTCAAATGGGTTATTTTAAATGGAACTGCTGCATTTCTTTATTGAAATGTAAAATATATCAATGAGAGCCAAAGCCTAAGTTTTTTTATAATCAAGTCCTCTGGCCTCAATCTTGCCTGTTCAAAAACATTGTTGGACAACTTTCTCCCTGTTGTCTTCCAAGTATAGGAATAGGAAACATTAATTTGAACATTAATTCATAATTGCTAACAACCAGACCATGTCCAGGACTATAAACATGTATATCAGGATGGGTTGCAACACTATTAATTTTTATGCAGTAAAATTGCAGCAAAACTTCAACTTTCTTTACTGCAATTTTGAGAGTAATTGTGGGTAAACCACAACATAACTACTATAGAATGTAAACATGACATGGTAAAGCTTACTTCCAATCCTTGTGCAAACTATCCATATGCTCCTTATCAAAACAGTGGGTCAATGGTTAGCATTACAGCCTTGCAGCCTTGGAGTGCTGGGTCCTGTCCCATCCGGGACCCAGCATCTGCGACTTTTGCAGTTTTTGCAACATTTTACTGCAACTGTTGCTGTCATTTTTCAAGTACACCTTGGTCTGCACCTCGAGTGACTTAAGTATCTCTGTTTTCCAGATGTTCTGTGCAACTTTTCACCTCTGTATCACCTTTTTTGCTTACTTTTGCGACTTTTCAGACACAAATTTGCACCTAGTCCAGAGCAGATACAAAGGAAGGATTTTTTTCATGTTTTCAAATTATTTCACATGCTTTAAATGTTTAAAACTTTGCACATTTGACACCGTGCCACATAAAAGGTTGGTATATAAAATGAGACTGTTGGGAATAGGAGAAAATCTGTGTATTTGGGTAAGTAATTGGCTTAGTGATAGAAAACAGAGGGTCGTCATTAATGGCACATTCTCAGATTGGGTTGAGGTTACTAGTGGAGTGCCACAGGGGTCAGTATTGGGGCCACTTCTTTTTAATATTTTTATTAATGACCTTGTAGTGGATTTACACAGTCAAGTTTCAATATTTGCAGATGATACTAAGCTGTGTAAAGTAATAAATACTGAGGTCGATAGTTTAGCATTACAGAGGGATTTGTGGAAGCTTGAGGAGTGGGCAGAGAAATGGTTGATGAGATTTAATGTAGATAAATGTAAAGTTATGCACTTGGGCCATGGAAACAAAAAGTATAATTATGTTCTAAACGGTCAATTACTTGATAAAACTGGAGCTGAAAAGGACTTGGGGGTATTGGTGAATGGTAAACTTAATTTTAGTGACCAGAGCCAGGCAGCTGCTGCTAAAGCAAATAAAATTATGGGATGTATCAAGAGAGGAATAGATTCTCATGATAAAGACATAGTTTTGCCCTTATACAAATTGCTGGTCAGACCACACATGGAATATTGTGTACAGTTTTGGGCACCAGTGTATAAAAAGGATATAGTAGAGCTGGAACGGGTGCAGAGGAGAGCAACCAGGATTATTAGGGGAATGGGGGGATTAGAATACAATGAGAGATTACAAAATTTGGGATTATTCAGTTTAGAAAAAAGACGACTGAGGGGAGACCTCAATACAATGTACAAATACCTGAACGGACAGTACAAGGATCTCTCCGAAGATCTTTTTATACCTAGGCCTGTGACCAGGACAAGGGGCTTCCTCTACGCCTAGAGGAGACGCGATTTTACCATCAACATAGACAAAGGTTCTTTACTGTAAGAGCAGTGAGACTATGGAAATCTCTGCCTCAGGAGGTTGTTATGGCGGACTCTATGTACATGTTCAAGAGAGGCCTGGATGCCTTTCTGGAGAGCAAAAATATCACGGGTTGTGGGGATAAAACATTTATTTAATTCTTAAAGGTTGGACTTGATGGACTTGCATCTTTTTCCAGCCTTATATACTATGATACTATGACACATAAACCTGTTTTTTGAAAATACAGCAATTTTTGCATTTACATTTTTTTGTAAATTTATTGGTTACTTCTAAGAATGAGGTCACAAGTAGCGTTATTATTGTGCTTTAATAGCATTTCGAAACACATTACAACAGCTAAGGAGAGGGGATTTGCCTAATTACATTACTGTTAACACTTGCATTTACAAAACGCAATATAAACGCGATATTAACGCATTCATTAACGTAGCGTTTATATAGCATTTTGTAGATGCAAATGTTAACAGTAATGTAATTAGGCAAATCCCCTCTCCCTCTCACTGTTGTAATGTGTTTCAAAACACAATCAAAACGCAATGTGTGACCACAGCCTCATACGTCGTCATCTCCCTGGGGTCTGACTAGAGTGCATAAAAATGCAGGACACAGGCTCAAATCCAAAACTAACGGTAGTTTACAATCCTGTATCTAACACCTCATATGGCTTGTTTCCACTCCTGTATTTAACCCCCTCACGTGGCTTGTGTCCACTCCTGTATCTAACCCCCTCCCGTGGCTTGTGTCCACTCCCGTATATAACCCCCTCACGTGGCTTGTGCCCACTCCCGTATATAACCCCCTCACGTGGTTTGTGTCCACTCCCGTATATAATCCCCTCACATGGTTTGTATCCACTCCTGTATATAACCCCCTCACATGCCTTGTGTCCACTCTCGTATATAACCCCCTCACATGGCTTGTGTCCACTCCCGTATATAATCCCCTCACATGCCTTGTATCCTCTCCTGTATATAACCCCTCACATGGCTTGTATCCTGTCCTGTATATAACCCCCCTCACATGGCTTGTGTCCACTCCTGTATATAACCCCCTCACATGGCTTGTATCCTCTCATGTATATAACCCCCTCACATGGCTTGTGTCCTCTCCTGTATATAACCCCCTCACATGGCTTGTGTCCTCTCCTGTATATAACCCCCTCACATGGCTTGTATCCTCTCCTGTATATAACCTCCTCACATGGCTTGTGTCCACTCCTGTATATAACCCCCTCACGTGGCTTGTGTCCACTCCTGTATATAACCCCCTCATGTGGCTTGTGTCCTCTCCTATATATAACCCCCTCACATGGCTTGTATCCTCTCCTGTATATAACCTCCTCACATGGCTTGTGTCCACTCCTGTATATAACCCCCTCACGTGGCTTGTGTCCACTCCTGTATATAACCCCCTCACGTGGCTTGTGTCCATGTAAGACATTTGGAGACATTTGCAACAAAAAGTCTCAAAAAGAAGCCAAAATTTGCCCCTGCCAGGATAGGAAAAACTGAACATGTATCACAAGTAAAAAGACAGGATCATACATAAGGTGCAAAAAAGAGCTGCCAATTGTCTCAAAAATTCACCAAAGAATAAAAAACAATGATACATGTGCCCCTATGTGTCCCGTCCTCTACACTGTGGTCAGGCCAGTTTAGAGTCTGTTTTTCATTGACAACCATGGTGGTATAGTCAGCCTAAGTCCAAAAAAATACCCAAATGAATAACACTTGTGAAAATAATTCCAAAAATATTATTTTCCATAAAGGCAACTTATGAACCCTATAAAACTGCACATCGTCAATGTCATAAGGGCTGTGTAGATTTTAATTTTTGTATTATTCTAATAATAAAAGATGTAATGTGATTCAAATCTCCAAAACCAAAAGGTTTTTTTATTCTTTTCTACTTCATCGACATCTTATTTGTCCTATTTGTAGCCCCATTTTGAAATGTTCTTTATAAGAGGATTGAAATAATTCACTTTCAGGCTGATTGTATACCATGCTAATGACAATTGAGCCAAAACTGCGAGCTCCTTTTAAAAGCCCCAAGCATATGGGATATTCAGTACAGCTGCCTTCAATGTAGGCCTGTTCACTCTGGTTCACAAATTGGCAGCTGGCTCTTGTGCATATGGTCCTTTTACAGACACGTGGGCAACAAGATTACTGCAAAACATAACAAAAAATTATGATTGCATTAAATCTTTAGAAAATTTAACTTGCAATTTATGCAGTAAGAAAAGTGTAACAATTGTCAGTGATTAGGATTGAACCCACAATGAATGGGGGACTAAATGACAGTTAGTTCTGTAATCTCACAGGAGGCAGTGGTAGTAGTAAACTAAGCCAAACACCATTAACATAGAGATTTCAATTTGGAGCCGTGTCTGTGATTCATGCGCTCGGTTCACGCTGCTATTTTCTTCACATTGCCATATAGTTTAGTAACATTTTATTCAATCCGTATTTATAAAAATGTGAATTTAGCAACTAGCCATTTTCTCTGATTGCAAATAATATTATTTATGTAACGTAAGGATGAAAAGTTGAAATAAGGGTCATTTATTGAGATGCCAAAAAATGAGTTCAAACTAAAACCATAATTTTATTGTTGTAGTCTCTCTGGGAGTATGAGTGTGTACACTATAGTACAGATTTTTGTTGCCCATGGAAGTTTTTATGGTCGTTATGGAAAGGTTAAAAAAAAAACAAATGATATCAGATTTTTGAGCAATCTAAAAATGTAAATGAAGCAAGGATATGGTACAAAATAATAAAGTAATATTTACCTATTCAAAGGCCCAATGTATAAGCATGAACATTCCACCCCATGTTGTTTGGTCCATTACAGGTGGTCTCCGACTTACAGGCAACCCGTAGTTAAAGATGGACCCTTCTGCCCTCTATGACCACAGGTGAAGCTCTCTGGATGCTTTACTTTTGTCCTAGATTGCAATAATCAGCTGTAAGGTGTCTGTAATGAAGGTTTATTGATAATCCTTGGTTCCATTACAGCAAAAAAATTTAAAACTCCAATTGTCACTGTGGCAATTGCCTAGAACTACAATTATAAAATATACAGTTTTGGCTTACATACAAATTCAACTTAAGAACAAACCTATGGACCCTATCTTGTATGTAACCCGGAGACTGCCTGTACTGGCCTCTGCAATCACATGTCAGGCCTATGTCCTGGCTTAAACCAGTGATTGCCTTCATGTGATGTGACCATTAATAACGAAATCATTACTTATGGTTCAGGAACAGTAAAAAGGGACTGCCAATACTGAAAAAGAGGATGATTCATTATGTTTTGTTTATGTTACACCATTTTGGAGAAACTCTTTGACAAACCTTAGATTAAAATGTTATGGCTGAGATAAGGACATAAAAAGGAGCAGTAAGTCAAAAGGAAGTCCAACTTTTCCCTGCTAAATGGTATGGGGGATACGCAGTCATTTTTATGGATTGTTACATATTAACAAAAAGGTTTGGAAATAATTCACTTGTACTTGATTGATGTCTATTACTCCTGAAAGCAGAAGGAAAAGCCTACCTGTGGCCAAAGAGGTGGAAGTTCAAAGTGTTAAGGGCAAAGGAGGTGAGGTGATGTCCAAGAGCCATAAAAAAACACATTGGGGATGATTTTAACATACCTGATTCAGCCATTGAAGCGAAAGGCTGATCTGGATTCCTGACCATAAAACATGGCAGAGATTGAGTACTTTGTTGAGAAGATCTAATACTAATGTCCAGCATCCCAGAGAAATGCTATATCCACCTCTGATCATATAAAATAGAAAAACCAAAGCTGTGTAGATCATATAAAACAAGAATCAGTGATTCTTCCGGTGATGTTGGTGGAATCTTAATCACCTATTTTGGCTGCTTAAACTATTATGGTATACACAGAAGTGAACAACTTTGTCTTTGCTTCAGCCTCCCTTTGCTGGGCAATGCGGAGTGGTCCAAAAGATGTGAAGGACAATGGTGCATAAAAAAGTGGGATATTGGCTTTCTACTCGGTCATGGTTCAAATTAATCAAAGTAAGGAGCCAATCCAGTGGTTAAAATGGGGTCTTCGTAGGTAAAATAGCCATTTGTTTTGATGCCAGAATGCCATCTTCTTAATTGGCCTGATGAATATGCCATTTTGGAATTGAAAAGCATTTTAGGGACTTTCCAGAATTAGCCTGAAGAAGATTTTGTTTTACCAATAAACATTCTGTTTAAATGACTTTGATTGTGGTATTTGAACCACTGACAACCAGTCACAGTTGCTCCCTCGACCTATCCCACGGGATGCAGGCGCTACTGTGCTCCTCTGCGCTGCCCTGGGCCCCCGGCGAGTCACTCACCTCCCTGCGATCCAGCGTTGACTCCGGCAGCACGGCGAGCTTAAAGGGCCAGCGCACCGTTAATTGGTGCTGGCCATTTTCAGCAATATGCTGCCATACTGCAACAGCTGCTAGCCACTCAGCAACAGGTTCCTGAGGCAGCTTCTCCGGCTTGTCTACCTGCTGCTGAACCTAGGTTACGACTCTCTATGTCCGGCAAGTATGATGAAGATGCTTAGTTGTGCAATGGCTTTATAACCTAGTACTCCCTGCACATAGAACTCATGCCTTCTCAATTTATCACAGAGTGATCCAAGATGGCATTCTTTGTCAGTCTCCTCTCCGGCAAAGCCCTGGCATGGGCAACTCCTCTTTGGGACAGAGACGACCCGGTCACAACTACTCTCACTGCATTTCTGGTGGAGTTCCGGTCTGTGTTTGGAGAACCTGCATGGACCTCCTTGGCTGAGACTGCACTGTTGAATCCACAACAGGAGAGCTCCTCCGTGGGAGAATATGCTGTCCAGTTCCGTACCCTGGTCTTGGAACTCTCCTGGAATGATGCGGCCTTGTCCACAGCATTCAAAAAGGGACTCTCCTCTCATGTTAAGGACGCTTTGGCCACTTGTGATCTTCCGTCTACCCTGAGTGGTCTCATCACCCTATGGATTGACGTGTGGTTTAGGGAGCATGCCGAAGAGTTATGCCTTGATGAACCCCAAGTCCGCCCACATCATCTTCCTCGCCTGGCACATGCTTTCCAAAGGTCGCTCCAGCCTCCGGTCGTACCATCTGCAGAGGAGCCTATGGAGATGGACAGGGCCAGATTCTCTTACCAGGAGCATTTCAGAAGACATTAGAAATAACCTATTTATTGTGCCAGCCCTGAGCAGTTCATTGGGTCTTTTCTAGTCCGTCCCTAATGTCCGGGAAATGCCAGCACCTAGGGTTCTTGGGAGAAGAGTCCCTTGGTGTAAGCAAAGCTTCTCTATGCATGACTATTCCGATGCTTCTCAGCACTGGCGCCTGCACCCAGATTCAGATCGCTGCTTTTCTGGACTTTGGTTCTGCGGGGAACTTTGTGGATGCTGCTCTGATCTTCCAGCATCACATTCCTGTAGTCTGCCTCGAGAAGCCTCTGGTCATCTCCCCAGTAAGCGGACAAATTCTCTATGACCCGGTCAGGTACCGCATGGAGCTTATCTCCCTGCAGGTTGGAGCTCTTCATATAGAGAGACTGCCTTTCTATGTGCTGCCTCACTTCAGCTCGTCTCTTCTGCTGGGGCTTCCGTGGCTGCAGCTTCATTCACCAGTCCTTAATTGGAAGAAGGGGGAAAGCTTTGTTGGAGGTCTGGAGTGCCAGTCTCATTGGTGATGCCTCTACCAGTACCTGTCCTTGTGCTCTCTGTAGTTCGCAAGCCTCTGGAGGGCCTACCAACGTGTTACCAGGACTTTGCTGATGTGTTCTCCAAGAAACAAGTAGAGACTTTGCCGCCACACCTTCCCCTAGACTGTCCTGTGAATCTCCTGCCGGGTGCCTCCCCTCCCTGGGGTTCGGGTGTATCCGCATTCAGTTCCTGAGACTGCAGCAATGTCGGAGTACATCCAAGAGAACCTGAAGAGAGGGTTCATATGTAAGTCCTCCTTTCAAGCTGGTGCAGGCTTCTTTTTCGTGACCAAGAAGGATGGGTCACTCCGTCCTTGCATTGACTACCATGGTCCTAACAAAGTTGCAGTTAAGAAACGCTATCCGTTGCCGTTGAGCTCTTTGACCTCCTGCGTGGCTTCAATGTTTTCTCCAAGCTGGATCTCCGTGGAGCCTTGTTGGTTCCTGCACTTCCTGTGCTCGTAATAAGCCATCTTGTGTAAAACCAGCTGGTCTACTATTGCAGTTGCCAATACCCAGCCGCCTGTGGTCTCACGTTGCCATGGACTTCATCACAGAGATTCCTTCTTTTGGGAATACCATCATCTGGGTGGTAACAGACCGTTTCTCAAAGATGTGCCATTTTGTGCCTCTGCCCTGTCTGCAGTCAGCTCCCCATCTTGAAAGCCTGTTCTTCACCAAACTCCTCCGGCTACATGGACTTCCTGATCACATCATCTCTGATCGAGGGGGTCCTGTTTGTTTCAAAGTTGGATTTCTCCTCAGCGTACCACCCTCAGTCCAATGGACAAGTTGAGTGGGTTAACCAGACTCTCAGATTTTACCTCCGTCATTTTGTTTCTGCCCCAAAAGACAACTGGTCCACTCTGTAGCCATGGGCAGAATTCTCCTATAATTCCTTGGACTCCGACTCTTCCGGCTCCACCCCTTCTTCATTGTATATGGACAGCATCCTCATCCACCTCTCCCTCTGCCTGTGACATCTGACATTCCTGCTCTGGAGGAATTGGTCAGAGATCTTGAGTCCATCTGGAAGCAGACTCATCTCCTCCTACTAACCTATCTCCCTCTGCCCTGTCCTGTGTTCCTGCATTCCTGTGTGCTCCTGCTCCTGAATCCTGTGTTCCTGCATTCCTGTGTGCTCCTGCTCCTGAATCCTGTGTTCCTGTGTGCTCCTGCTCCTGAGTCCTGCGTTCCTGTGTGCTCCTGCTCCTGAGTCCTGTGTTCCTGCTATCATGTGTGTTCCTGCTCCTGTGTGTTCCTGCTCCTGCGTTCCTGCTTTCCTGTGTTCCTGTGTCCTGTGTTCCCGTTCCTATCTGCCTGGACCTCCCATTGCTGACTCCGGATTGGACCTGCCTCTTCCTGTACACCCTGCCGGATCTTTGAGCCTGTGCCATTGAGAAAGCTCCCCTGCGACATTCCTGCGTGTGTATGGGAGAAAGAGTATATAAATGTCTGTGTATGTACAAATACAAATATGTATATTTTGTAGGGGAATGGCGGCCCATTCAAAAGGCTGCTATGGGGCCCAGCCTTTCCTAGTTACTCCCCTGAGTTTAAAGGAACTGACAAATGGTCTATTAAAAAGCTGCCATGTGAATTGATCTATTAAAAAGTGTTGGATACAGTTTAGCAGTTTGCTATCTGTTAAGTGGGACCTGCATCTATCTGGTATTTTTGGCTTATCCAATAGTTTTAGCCATACATGCTGATGGGTAAGCTTTAAGCTTCAAACATATTATGTAATGATAAAAAGCTATTTTTATTTTATTTCTTCTTTTCTTAAACGGCTTTCATACCATTTATAATGCTTAATAGTGTTACTTGAACTACTTTTTTCTTCACACTCGAACCCGTTGTTCTGTACTTTTGTATCTTGATCAATAAGAAATAACAAAAATTCAAATATTTCATTCATTTCGCCTACTTTCTAAAGTATATATTTTTTTTAAATATAATGTATCTATCCCATTATGACTCATCTCTCATCAAAGCCATCTGTGAAAATGCATTTGATAGGACCAATGAAGAATTTAGGAAGACATCTTATAAGATATTGTGCGCCTATCTGACTTTGTGGTCCCAAGGTAGAAAACATATGCCCTGCATCTTGTATTAGACCCATAAACATATGCCTTTCTGTCTATGAAGCACTATAAGAAGGAGGAAATGGTGAGTGACAGAGCCTAAGGCATTGCCAATGGGTTCTATACTCTGGGGGAAAACTTAAAAAAGTTAACTACATGGAACATAGTTTGAGAATGTAGAACCATCTGGACCTTTCCAGTCTCATCTCCACCTCAGTCAATTTTCTATTTAACACTTGACAATAAACAGGTATAATGGGAAAACAGCAATATAAATAAATCTACTTAATCAAAAATTCTAGTTACACTATATATATGATATATTTTGACACTTGTGTAATGTATACATTATATTAAATTTAAATGCAGCACACATTATTTAGATGTGTCTTTAGACCAGTGCAGAAGAGAGACAGTTCTTTGCTGCGCCAGCTTTATCATGGTGTTTGATGCCGGATGATTAATCTGGTGCAGTTTAGTCTAGTCTAGTTAACTGTGCCAGAAAATGTAATTTTCTGATGCACAGACTATAGGATGTTTTCTTGTGGACCATAGCACTTTTTTAAAGAGGACACGTTCCTTTTTTGGACTGCCATTTTTTCACATCCATGGTTCAGTGATTATTAGTTAAGCCTTATTAAAACCCTGTTTTCTATGTGTTGATACATCCATTCTTTTAACAGATCCATTA
This sequence comes from Engystomops pustulosus, assembly GCF_040894005.1. Classification (NCBI taxonomy): domain Eukaryota; kingdom Metazoa; phylum Chordata; class Amphibia; order Anura; family Leptodactylidae; genus Engystomops; species Engystomops pustulosus. The sequence goes on along the minus strand of NC_092420.1, from coordinate 63,407,441 downwards.
AAAAATTGTAGTCGTTGCAGATCATGGAGGGCAATAGAAGTTCACATAAAAACTGAAATGCAATCCAAAATGTTTCATTGATGATGCTGGGGAACCATGTGTATGGCTTCTAACTAGAGATGAGCGAACATGCTCGTCCGAGCTTGATGCTCGTTCGAGCATTAGCGTACTCGAAACTGCTCGTTGCTCGGACGAATACTTCGCCCGCTCGAGAAAATGGCAGCTCCCGCCGTTTTGCTTTTTGGCGGCCAGAAACAGAGCCAATCACAAGCCAGGAGACTCTGCACTCCACCCAGCATGACGTGGTACCCTTACACGTCGATAGCAGTGGTTGGCTGGCCAGATCAGGTGACCCTGGGATAGACTAGCCACTGGATCATTCTGTGTCTGGATGCCGCTAGGGAGAGAGCTGCTGCTGGTCAGGGAAAGCGTTAGGGTGTTCTATTAGCTTACTGTTAGGCAGGAGTGATTCTCCAAGAACCCAACAGCCCTTCTTAGGGCTACAATAACGTTCTACTTTTTTTTTTTTTTATTTGCATCTAGTACCATTTTGTGAGGAATTAGCAGGGGGACTTGCTACCATTGTGTTTAGCTCTTAGTGGCACACATATCCACCTCAAACACCAAAGTGGGAAAATTTAGTAGGGGTTGGATTTCAATTAGGCACAGTCTGCCATTTTTCCTTTTTTATTTTACGTTTATTTTGTTTAATAACTCAGCGTCATCTCATCTGGCATAGTAGTGTGCTTTCATACTTGGCTAGAAAATAGCCATAGGAGAATCCAAACGGCTTACGCCTACAGTAGCGTTATATATTTGATTTCTGGTTGATCTGCTGGTGGCTGTACTTGCTGCAGTGCATCTACTAGCCAATTGTGAGCAATTTGTAGTGAGACTTGCGACCGCTGTGTTTTGCGCTTAGTGACGCACATATCCATTGCAAAGACCGAAGTGGGAAAATTTAGTAGGGGTTGGATTTCAATTAGGCACAGTCTGCCATTTGTCCTTTTTTATTTTACGTTTATTTTGTTTAATAACTCAGCGTCATCTCATCTGGCATAGTAGTGTGCTTTCATACTTGGCTAGAAAATAGCCATAGGAGAATCCAAACGGCTTACGCCTACAGTAGCATTATATATTTGATTTCTGGTTGATCTGCTGGTGGCTGTACTTGCTGCAGTGCATCTACTAGCCAATTGTCAGCAATTTGTAGTGAGACTTGCGACCGCTGTGTTTTGCGCTTAGTGACGCACATATCCATTGCAAAGACCGAAGTGGGAAAATTTAGTAGGGGTTGGATTTCAATTAGGCACAGTCTGCCATTTGTCCTTTTTTATTTTACGTTTATTTTGTTTAATAACTCCGTGTCATCTCATCTGGCATAGTAGTGTGCTTTCATACTTGGCTAGAAAATAGCCATAGGAGAATCCAAACGGCTTACGCCTACAGTAGCGTTATATATTTGATTTCTGGTTGATCTGCTGGTGGCTGTACTTGCTGCAGTGCATCTACTAGCCAATTGTGAGCAATTTGTAGTGAGACTTGCGACCGCTGTGTTTTGCGCTTAGTGACGCACATATCCATTGCAAAGACCGAAGTGGGAAAATTTAGTAGGGGTTGGATTTCAATTAGGCACAGTCTGCCATTTGTCCTTTTTTATTTTACGTTTATTTTGTTTAATAACTCAGCGTCATCTCATCTGGCATAGTAGTGTGCTTTCATACTTGGCTAGAAAATAGCCATAGGAGAATCCAAACGGCTTACGCCTACAGTAGCGTTATATATTTGATTTCTGGTTGATCTGCTGGTGGCTGTACTTGCTGCAGTGCATCTACTAGCCAATTGTCAGCAATTTGTAGTGAGACTTGCGACCGCTGTGTTTTGCGCTTAGTGACGCACATATCCATTGCAAAGACCGAAGTGGGAAAATTTAGTAGGGGTTGGATTTCAATTAGGCACAGTCTGCCATTTGTCCTTTTTTATTTTACGTTTATTTTGTTTAATAACTCGGTGTCATCTCATCTGGCATAGTAGTGTGCTTTCATACTTGGCTAGAAAATAGCCATAGCAATAGGATAGCATTGTTTGGTTTTAAAAACTCAAAAACACAAAAAAAAAAAAAAACACAAAAAAAAGTAAAAAAAAAATTAAAGCTATAACTCTCATTTTAAAAATGTTTAACCCGAGGGCTAGGGGTAGAGGACGAGGGCGGGGACGTGGGCGTCCAACTACTGCAGGGGTAAGAGGCCGTGGTCCTGGCCGGGGTGAGACACCACCTGCTTATGAGGGAGCAGGGGAACGCCGCAGAGCTACACTCCCTAGGTTCATGTCTGAAGTTACTGGGACTCGTGGTAGAGTACTGTTGAGGCCAGAACAGTGCGAACAGGTGATGTCGTGGATTGCTGACAATGCTTCGAGCAATTTGTCCACCAGTCAGTCTTCCACGCAGTCCACCCATGTCACCGAAATCGCCACTCCTCCAGCTCCTGCACCTCAGCCTCCTCCCCCCCAGTCTGCCCCCTCCCAGGAAAATTTGGCATTTGAACCGGCATACTCTGAGGAACTGTTTTCTGGACCCTTCCCACAGTCACAAACCACTTGTCCGGTTGCTGCTGAGCAATTTTCCGATGCCCAGGTTTTCCACCAGTCACAGTCTGTGGGTGATGATGACCTTCTTGACGTAGTGGAAGTGTGTAAAGAGGTGTCCGACGATGAGGAGACACGGTTGTCAGACAGTGGGGAAGTTGTTGTCAGGGCAGGAAGTCCGAGGGGGGAGCAGACTGAGGGATCGGAGGATGATGAGGTGACAGACCCAAGCTGGGTTGAGAGGCCGGGTGAACACAGTGCTTCTGAGACGGAGGAGAGTCCTCGACCAGAACAGGTTGGAAGAGGCAGTGGTGGGGCCAGACGGAGAGGCAGGGCCAGAGCTGGTGCATCAGCGCCAAATGTGTCAACTAGTGAAGCTCCCGTGGCGAGGGCTCTTGCGGCGAGGGCTAGATCTTCAGAAGTCTGGAGGTTCTTTAAGGAAACACCGGATGACCGACGGACTGTGGTGTGCAACATTTGCCAAACCAGGCTCAGCAGGGGTTCCACCACTACTAGCTTAACTACCACCAGTATGCGCAGGCATATGAATGCTAAACACCCCACTCAGTGGCAACAAGCCCGTTCACCTCCGGCCGTGCACACCACTGCTCCTTCCCCTGTGTCAGCTGATAGTCAGCCCCCTGCCCAGGACCCTGCCACAAAAACCCCATCGTCGCCTCCACGATCCTCCACAGCATCCACCAGCGTTCAGCTCTCCATACCCCAGACGCTGGAGCGGAAACGCAAATATAGTGCAACCCACCCGCACGCCCAAGCCCTTAATGTGCACATCTCCAGATTGCTTAGCCTGGAGATGCTGCCCTATAGGCTAGTAGAGACCGAGGCCTTTCGCAACCTCATGGCGGCGGCCGCCCCTCGGTATTCGGTCCCCAGCCGCCACTACTTTTCCCGATGTGCCGTCCCAGCCCTGCACCAGCACGTGTCAGACAACATCACCCGTGCCCTGACCAACGCCGTTTCTGACAAGGTCCACCTGACCACGGACACGTGGACGAGTGCTGCCGGGCAGGGCCACTATATATCGCTGACGGCACATTGGGTTAACTTGGTGGAGGCTGGGACCGAGTCTGACCCTGGGGCTGGTCATATACTGCCGACGCCGAGGATTGCGGGGCCTACCTCGGTCCAGGTGTTTCAGGCCTACTATGCCTCCTCCTCCTCCCACCCCTCCTCCACCTCCTCCTCCGAACTACCATCCGTGGGCACGGCGCCATCAGTCGGTAGCTCTAGGCATAGCAGCAGTGCCGTTGCTAAGCGACAGCAGGCGGTGCTCAAACTGCTGAGCCTAGGCGAAAAAAGGCACACCGCCCAAGAGCTATTACAGGGCATCACGGCGCAGACTGATCTGTGGCTGGCACCGCTGAACCTGAAGCCAGGCATGGTTGTGTGTGACAACGGCCGTAACCTGGTGGCGGCTCTGCAACTCGGCAGACTGACACATGTGCCATGCCTGGCCCATGTGTTAAATCTGATAGTTCAGCGTTTCCTCAAGACATACCCCAATCTGTCAGATTTGCTCACGAAGGTGCGCCGCATCTGTGCGCATTTCAGGAAGTCCAGCACAGATGCTGCCACTCTCAGGGCAGCGCAGCGCCGCCTCCAACTGCCCGCTCACCGACTGTTGTGCGACGTGCCCACGAGGTGGAATTCAACACTGACCATGTTATCCAGAGTTTACCAGCAGCGCCGAGCCATTGTAGACTGCCAGATGTCAACTTCCACCAGAACTGGTAGTCAGGTCAGTCAGCTTCCTCAAGTCTACAATGAGGAGTGGACGTGGATGTCTGATATCTGTCAGGTGCTGAGTAACTTTGAGGAGTCAACACAGATGGTCAGTGGCGATGCCGCCATCATCAGCCTCACCATCCCGCTGCTTGGCCTGTTGAAAAACTCTCTGATCAGCATGAAGTCGGAAGCTTTGCGCTCGTCACAAGAGACGGGGGAAGAAGATTCCCTTGTTGATAGCCAAAGCACCCTTAGGTCTGTTTCTCAGCGCATATCGGAGGAGGTGGAGGTGGAGGAGGATGAGGAGGAAGAGGAGGAGAATGTTGGCGAGACACAAGAGGGGACCATTGTTGAGTCCTTTACTGTTCAGCGTGTATGGGCAGAAGAAGAGGAGTTGGAGGAGTTGGAGGAGGAGGAAATGGACAGTCAGGCCAGTGAGGGGAGTGAATTCTTACGCGTTGGTACTCTGGCGCATATGGCAGATTTCATGCTAGGCTGCCTATCCCGTGACCCTCGCGTTCAAAGAATTTATTCCAGCACCGATTACTGGGTGTTCACTCTCCTGGACCCACGGTACAAGCAAAATCTTTCCACTCTCATCCCTGCAGAGGAAAGGAGTGTGAGAATGCATGAATACCAGCAGGCCCTGGTGCACAAGCTGAAACAGTATTTCCCTTCTGACAGCGCTAGCGGCAGAGTGCGTAGTTCTGCGGGACAAGTAGCGAGGGAGAGTAGGCGAGCAGGCAGCTTGTCCAGCACTGGCAAGGGTACGCTTTACAAGGCTTTTGCCAGCTTTATGTCACCCCAGCAAGACACTGTCACCTGTCCCCAGTCTCGGCAGAGTAGGGCTGATCTTTACAGAAAGATGGTGAGGGAGTACGTAGCTGACCATACCATCGTCCTAAATGATCACACAGCTCCCTACAACTACTGCGTTTCAAAGCTGGACATGTGGCACGAACTGGCGCTGTACGCCTTGGAGGTTCTTGCCTGCCCTGCCGCTAGCGTCTTGTCCGAGCGGGTTTTCAGTGCAGCTGGTGGCATCATCACCGATAAGCGTACACGCCTGTCGACTGACAGCGCTGACAGGCTGACGCTTATTAAGATGAATAAAGCCTGGATTTCTCATAATTTCCAATCTCCACCAGGTGAAGGAAGCTCAACCTGAATAATTGATCCACTCCTCCTCCTCCTCATTTTCCTCCTTCTCCTCCTCTTTGTACAGTAAAGCAGAGGAAACTGGCTATTTTTTGACAGGGCCCACTGGCTCTTGCTATAGTACTTTATGCATTTAATTTTTCTGGAGGGCCACCGACCCGGTCCTCTGTTTTAAACAATTTTTGGGAGTGCCACATACAGGCACTCAATCTATTCAATTTTTCTGGAGGGCCACCGACCCGTTCCTCTGTTTTAAACAATTTTTGGGAGTGCCACATACAGGCACTCAATCTATTCTATTTTTCTGGAGGGCCACCTACCTGCTCCTCTGGTTTGAAAACTTTTTGGGACTGCCACATACAGGCACTCAATCGATTCCATTTTTCTGGAGGGCCACCTACCTGCTCCTCTGGTTTGAAAACTTTTTGGGACTGCCACATACAGGCACTCAATCTATTCAATTTTTCTGGAGGGCCACCTACCTGCTCCTCTGGTTTAAAAACTTTTTGGGACTGCCACATACAGGCACTCAATCTATTCTATTTTTCTGGAGGGCCACCTACCTGCTCCTCTGGTTTGAAAAATTTTTGGGACTGCCACATACAGGCACTATCCAAATTAAATTGTCTCCATAGCAGCCTCCACACGTTGTCTCCATTGCTACCTCCAAAAGTCGTCCATATAGCTGCCTCCATACATCGTCCCTTTACCAAACGAGGTGTGTCAGGCAGAAATTTGGGTTGTTTTCATGGATTCCACATCAAAGTTGTTAACTTTGTCGCCACCCAGCTGTGTTATCCACAAAATATACTAATAAACTTTTATCATTTACCAATATTATTTCAGCGCTTCTTGCGCATCTGTTTACATTCCCCTCACCCGCCATATCCTAAACTTATAAGAACGCTACTACACTTGATCTTATACAAAAGGTTCTTAGAAGTGCTGTTTGGGGAGTAGCCTAGAGACAGGGGCTTGGATTGGCGAAAGCTCGCCTGGCAGCGGAGCGCCAACTCCATGCCAAGATCCAACTAACATAGTTTTAACTGCAGAACCTTTAATCTACTACTAGTTCACTGCCTCCATACATGGTCCCCTTATCAAACGAGCTGTGTCAGGCAGAATTTTGGGTTGTTTTCATGGCTTCCATGTTAACTTTGTCGCCACCCTGCTGTGTAATCCACAAAATATACTGGCAAACTTTTATCATGTACCGATATTATTTGAGCGCTTCTTGCTCACCTCCTTTGGTTCCTCTCTGCCACCCATTGGTTTGAAGCCTGAGTCCATTTAGGGTATGTCGCCATGCCACTCTCTAGCCTGCTGCCGCTGCCTCTGCATGCCGTCCCCTATAGTGTCAGGGTCAATTATTGCATGTTTTAGATGCTATCTAGCTTCATTCTGTCACTCTGTCATGGCCATGCTGTTGCCCATAATTTTGGCATAATGGTGCGATTAAGCAGCCTCAGAGGCATCCATGCATGCTGCCCCTGCTGTTTCCTGTCCATTTCCGTGGTGTTTCCATCCTTTTCTGAGGTTCCCAGGTGTTTGGCCAAGCTTCCCTGTGCAGAGCCTTGGTCCCCTTGAAAAATGCTCGAGTCTCCCATTGACTTCAATGGGGTTCGTTATTCGAGACGAGCACTCGAGCATCGGGAAAAGTTCGTCTCGAATATCGAGTACCCGAGCATTTTAGTGCTCGCTCATCTCTACTTCTAACCAATGTTGAAGCACTGTTAAACCTTCAGTTTATTTGCAGATGTAAAAAAGAAAACAGAACCACGGAAGTGTGACAGAAAGCAAAGCACGGTGGCTCAGTGGTTAGCAATATAGCCCTTCAGTGCTGGGGTCCCGGGTTTTAGTCCTATCCAGGTCAACATCTGCAAAGAGTTTGTATGTTCTCTCAATGTTTGTGTGGGTATCCTCCGTTTCCACTTACACTCCAAAAACATGCTGGTAGATTAGATTGTGAGCCCATGGGGACAGGGACTGGTTTGGCAAGCTCTGTGCAGCTCTGCATAATCTGTGTGCGCTATATAAATAATTAAATTATTATTACAGAAATGGAAAAGAATGGAAGCACAACAGAAACAATATGCCTCTGTGAATGTAGTCTAAAAAGTTAAGTTATTAATATAGATATTAATAAATTAGCTATGCATTTATTTATCGTTGTTCTTAGACTTGTCATTTTTTTGCACTTTTGGTATATTGCTGTTTTTAATTAAGAATGCTGGGGTTTGGGCTTTATATACAGAAATATATTTTTTGTTACTAAAACCCCCTGATAAAAGTAAAAGTGAAAGATAAATTCATGTAAAAATTTAGATTGTCCTCAGTTTTGATGCATCAAAGGATTTTTTGTTAGGCCACAAAAAAAAGTTATGGTCCCTAACCATTAAAAAAACATAAAAAATGTTCTAGTCATTAAGAGGTTAAAGATGGCCTTGAAATGCAATACCATATTCAACACACAGACAGCAGTGATGGTGTTTCTGGAAAAAAGGATCTTTTTCTAATCCCCTATAAGCCCCGTTAAGCCAAAACTGGCTGTATCCCTCAATCTTTAAGCATATAAATCTCAGAGACATGTTCTACGGTAACAATGGACGGAGTCTCCTTCATTTGTCACATAGCTTTCAATAGGTATTAACATAAAAAATTTTTTGGGGAAGGTTCTAAAATAAACTCAAAGTTAAGAGTGAGAGGAATGTTAGGAATGACTAAGGTTGACCCCTAACCATCCAATGTGGGATATTTATGCATGTAAAATCACAAACATCTTTCTTGCCATGTTAAGTTCATACTTGTGTTGGTCAACTAACGGTATATCCTTCCGGGATTTATTGTGGAAGAAATATTTGCAGTATACTTAGGTAAAGAATTGTGGGGGGTATATGTGTGTGTTTCCAGGTGAAGGTAGATGTATACAGAGCTGTTAGGGTATTGTCAAAACTTATTTTTATTTTATCATAAATTCTATAGAATTGATACAACGCGTTTCAATGCTGAATGGACATGTTCATCGGGTCAAGTCCACTTCAAAGCTGAAGCTAGCTCTTAACAATATGATGAGATCAGAATTCTCACTTAGATAAAAAATGACCGGCGTGGAGCTCTGCAGTTCTCAAAACACGGTGACTTAATTCTGAAGAATTGATAATAAAATAAGAAAGCTTTGATGACACCCTACCAGCTCTATATCCATTTATCTCCCCCTGGAAGTGCACACATACCCCAACAATTTTCTTCTCTTCTACTCAATCAAATATTTGGGATTTCTTCCCAAAACAAGGGACACTGCAGCATCTGAGAGGTGGATGACCAAACCAGCATCTACAACTATTGTTTGTATCTGAAATTGAAATTTAATACATATGTGAATGTTAAAGACCCAATGAATCTTAAATCTTGGCAGAATTCAGGTGACAAAAACTCTGAGAGTCCCAAGAAACCAACGTACGTGAAAGGCATAAGATAAGTAAACTCTATGTCATACAAACAGGGACTTTTTCTTTTGCCATAGGCTTAGCCTGAGGCAAAGACATTTCAGAAAGCTGTATTAAGTGAAACTGCAGACGCATACTAATTTCTTACACAAGATACTGAAAATTGACCATTGTATTGGTGATCAAGAAGTTTCTTTAGTGTTTGTATTACTATACATTACATTGGCAATATACAGGTACATACTTTACATTTGGAAATTGGCAATACCCAGCTAGCCAATTGTCCAATATCTGCCCCATTGTACAGGAGCAATTGTACATTAAGTAACTGTCTCATTTCTCACCTGTGCCGTGTGGTCTTAAAGGTATTGGACACCTATACACAGAGTAAGTCAAAAACATATGACCCACAACCAGACCATAACTGCCCAATCCTACTCAGAAGTATCAGGCCAACCAATGCTGGAGCTCTTGTTGCAATCAGTAAAACCAGTAAATATTTGTGTACGTAACAACAAAGTAAATTATTTAACATGATGAACACTGCAAAATAAAAATGAAGAAAACAACTTTTTTAAGATAACCCCCTTAATAATATCATATATTTGGGTATAAGCTGCTCATTAGGCACATGACAAGGTATAGAAGAGAGAAAGGCTATTTAGTTTTTGGAGTGAAGATGTGGACAGTTTTTGGATACCATGTTACTTTTGCAGAAGTGGCAGTAAAGCGATATGCACTTTTTGTTGGTTTTTTTCACCCCCAAATTTCAAAAGTCACAAGGTGTAACCAATCCTGAGTAAAATGAAATGAAGACATTTATCCAGTTCCTGGACGACGCCCAAAGCAGCTGACTGGCTAGACCCTGCATAACTCAACCCACAGCTAGCACATTTTTCTACTTCATTATATACTTCATTAACACTGCTTAGCTTGTAAAAAAAATCAGGGTACTCCCTCCCATAGGGGTGTGTAGGAGTGTATAGTGTGTGTCTATGGAGGCTGCATAAGATAACATCTAATCTGCCTGTGTCTGGTTAATCTCAATGTGTTTGGTTAAACAGTTTTTGCAGTGAGGAAAATAATGCTCATAGTATACTACAGCCAGGGAGATAGCAGAAAGGGTTAACACTCACAGCTGTGCAACAGGAGAAGAGAGAGACCTGTCTTAGTTTCATAGTTTCTACGGTTGAAAAAAGACACTTGTCCATCAAGTTCAACCAAGGAAGGGTAGGGATTGGATGAGGAAGGGATTTAGGGGAAACAATTCTATATAACATAATCATCAATGTTATTTAGGTGTAAAAAGGCATCTAGACCCTTCTTGAAGCTATCCGCTGTCCCTGCTGTGACCAGCGCCTGAGGCAGGCTATTCCACAGATTGACCGTTCTCATAGTAAAAAAGCCCTGTCGCCTCCGGTGATTAAACCTTGATTTCTCCAAACGGAGACAGTGCCCCCTCGTCTTTTGATTTGATCTAATCTGAAACAACTTACCACCATATTTTTTGTATGGACCATTCATATATTTAAATAAATTAATCATGTCCCCTCGTAGTCGTCTCTTTTCCAGACTAAATAAATCTAGTTGTTTTAATCTTTCCTCATAACTGAGACCCTCCATACCCCTTATCATTTTTGTGGCTCTACGTTGAACCCTCTCCAGCTCCAGGGCATCCTTTTTATGGACCGGTGCCCAGAACTGGACAGCATATTCCAGGTGTGGCCGAACCAGTGCCTTGTATAGTGGTAATATTACATCCCTATCACGAGAGTCCATACCACTTTTGATACATGACAAGATCCTACTGGCTTTAGAGGCAGCTGATTGACATTGCATGCTGTTATTCAATTTATGATCTACTAGTACCCCCAGGTCCTTCTCAACAAGGGACTCTCCCAGATTTACTCCCCCAAGGACATATTTTGCCTTTGGATTATTGGCCCCCAGGTGCATAACCTTACATTTATCCACATTAAACCTCATTTGCCAAGTGGATGACCAAACATTCAGTTTGTCCAAGTCACCCTGCAGCCTATGAACATCCTCCATAGACTGTATTACACTACACAGTTTGGTGTCATCTGCAAAAATAGACACAGTGCTATTAATTCCTACCTCTATATCATTAATAAATATATTAAATAGTAGTGGGCCAAGCAGAGAACCCTGGGGTACACCACTCATAACTGGTGACCATTCCGAGTAGGAATCATTGACCACAACTCTCTGGATACGATCCTTCAGCCAGTTTTCAATCCAATTGCAAATGATTTCTGCCAAACCAATAGTCCTAATTTTACCCATCAGGCGTCTATGAGGGACAGTGTCAAAAGCCTTTGCAAAGTCCAAGAACACAATATCCACAGCTGCTCCTCCATCCAGGCATCTGCTCACCTCTTCATAAAAGCAGATAAGGTTAGTTTGACAACTTCTATTCTTAGTAAACCCATGCTGGCTGTCACTTATTATACTATTTGATGTCACATACTCCAGTATGTAGTCTTTTACTAACCCTTCCAATACTTTCCCCACAATGGAAGTTAAGCTTACAGGCCTGTAATTGCCAGACGAAGTTCTAGAGCCCTTTTTATATATTGGCACCACATTTGCCTTGCGCCAGTCACTTGGCACCACACCAGACATTACAGAATCCCTGAAGATTTTAGCCAGCGGTACAGCAATAACAGAACTGAGTTCTGTAAGAACTCTGGGGTGTAACCCATCTGGTCCAGGAGCTTTGTACACATTGATTTTATTGAGCTTAGATTGGATAATGTCTACATTTAGCCAGCCTAGTATATCACAGGATCCATGACCCGCACTGACACCACCCAAGTCAGAAGTTCTCTCTTCTATTGTATAAACGGAGCTAAAAAACCTATTAAGTATCTCCGCCTTCTCTTGGTCTCCAGTCACCGATGCCCCATTTTCAGAATAAAGGGGTCCAACCTGTTGTGACCCATTTTTTTTTTGCATTGATATACCTAAAAAATTTCTTGGGATTTGTTTTGCTATCTTTAGCTACCTGTCTTTCATTTTGTATTTTGGCTGATTTGATTTCTTTTTTACAGATTTTGGTAAGTTTTTTGTAAGTATTGAAAGCCTCAGGTGACCCGTCAGATTTATATTTTTTTAAATGCCCTCTTTTTCTCATTAATTGCCCTTTTAACTGTAGCTGTAAGCCACGCGGGGTGTAATCTAGCCCGTCTATACTTGTTACCTATTGGAATAAATTTAGAAGTATAAAAACTCAGGATAGATTTGAATTTCTCCCATTTAACATTAGTATCACCATGTGACAGTATCTGATCCCAGTCTATATCCTGTATTGCAGCCCTGAATTTTTGGAAATTAGCCCTCTTAAAATTCAAAGTTTTCGATTTTCCCACCTGTTTCTGCTTTTTAAAGTTTAAGAGGAAAATAATTATATTATTGAGTCTGGTAGACACATTGCAGCCTTTTACTTTACAACTAGGCAGAATTTCTTAATGAAGTATATTAGAAAAATGTTCACAGCACTAGCCCCTCCCACAATATCTTTAGAAATGATGGTTACTCTTTAATGTTAAATTGGGACAAAATACAATTCTCTCTTTTTTACACATACTTAAATAGATACCTTACCCCCAAAGTGATATAAGTTAAAGAACTGTCCTTTGTGAATTATATAAATATATAATCCTAAATTGTAGCCGTACCCGGAAGAAAGATAAGACATGTCCTTTCTTTCCCCCGAATACTGCTCCATATGCCACCGACGGGGGTGACCCTCTTCCTCTCCCGGGCGTCACTGTGTACCCGCCCTGTGCCATATTAGCAGAATGTTAACATAATGTATAAACACACTAGATGAGTATAGTAAGCTCACTGGGGCTCATTTACTAAGGGTCCGCGGACCGCCTTTTTGTCGAGTTTCCTGACTATTTCCGTCTTAACAGGGTTTTTGGCGCAAGCGACTGGAGTTTTGCGCATCGGCGCCGGCTTTCACGCAACACAAATCGGGGGGCAGACCGTGAGATGATCCGACGGATTCGAACAACGCGTGGGTTTGAACATTGCAAATTGTGTCGCAAGACATGCACTCACATGCACCGGGAAGAAGAAGGTAAACTCCAGCGGATCTCAGCCGGGAAGCGACAGATGTAGGATCTGGGGCACACAATGTTGTCTCGGATTGGAGATCGCGACAGGACGGGGTAAGTAAATGTGCCCCATTGTCTGCCACTGATTGGACAGCATGAGAGAAGATTTGCATATTACACGCCTCCAGCTCCAGCCCCAGCTCCTCCTTTTTGACCAAACATAGATTTTAAAGGTCGGATACTGGCCCTGAATCTGTGTAGCAGCCCCTACAATGGTGTACTAATATAAGTGAGGCGGTGAAAGGTCCTCTTTAAACACCAACATAAAGTATAATGCGTTACAAAAGACAATCTCAAAATCATTTGGTTAATGTTAAGCATTTCAAATTTATCATCACATTTTTTTACTTACTGTAGTTCTCAAACCAAAAAAAAACAAATGTGTCCCCCAATGTAGGATTAATAGGGTATAAAATATTCTTCAGTAATGACATAAGTGTGTGGCCATAAAGAAACAGCTAATCCCTATTGGGGTATATAAGACACTAATTAACATTATGAAATGTTTACACAAACACATGAAAGTAATTTATTAGAATTCTCCATAGACTGTAGTAAATGTCTGCTTTACTTTTAACCACCAATGGGATAGAAAACAAATGTCTGCAACTTAAAGTTTCATTCTAATTATTAGCAATATTATTTCCCAGTTACCATGGATCAGTGAAAACTTCCACAGTCTCCCAATTGACCATATCTCCACAAACTATGCAGCAAAACAATGCCTGGTTATGGTCTATGTCAGTGAAATATGTTCTTCATTAGTGCACATGTTATGACTTGTTTTTCTGTAATTATTACAATAGTGTAACTCCAGAAGTTGTTCCGTATAGTTGTGGTTGGGGGTTATGTTGATGTAGGGTTCCAAAGAAGTGGATATGGGGCTACGTTGATTAATGATCAAGAACTGCTAACTGTATCCGGCTATAGGACCTTGTTTTCCAGCAGATGTTCTCAGTACTGAAGTATTTTAATAGAAATTGTATAAATTGTGATCCTGTGCTCTGGATTTCAGCTAGTCCCTTAGTGGTACGGGCATTCCCCAGGTTACATACATACAAGATACATACATACATACATACATACATACATACATACAAGTTCTGTAGGTTTGTACTTAAGTTGAATTTGTATGTAAATCGGAACTGTATACTTTATAATTGTAACCCAAAGCAAAACATTTTTTGGTCTTAATTGGATTTTAAAACCTTTGAGTTGACATAAGAACCAGGATTAACTATAAATCTTAATTGCAGACACCTTTGATAAATCTTACAGCAGATCATTGTAGCCTGGCACTAAAGTACTGTAAATTACCAACATTCAGAGGCCGTTTGTAATTAGGGGTCATCTGTAAGTCAGGTGTTCTTAAGTCGGGGACCACCTGTATACTGAATGATAGGGATGTGCAGACTCATTAGCATTCGTGTTCGTCAGCAATTTTAAAACCCTATCCTCACCAATAACGGCTAGAGATGAGCGAACACTAAAATGCTCGGGTACTCGTTATTCGAGACGAACTTTTCCCGATGCTCGAGTGCTCGTCTCGAATAACGAACCCCATTGAAGTCAATGGGAGACTCGAGCATTTATCAAGGGGACCAAGGCTCTGCACAGGGAAGCTTGGCCAAACACCTGGGAACCTCAGAAAAGGATGGAAACACCACGGAAATGGACAGGAAACAGCAGGGGCAGCATGCATGGATGCCTCTGAGGCTGCTTAATCGCACCATTATGCCAAAATTATGGGCAACAGCATGGCCATGACAGAGTGACAGAATGAAGCTAGATAGCATCTAAAACATGCAATAATTGACCCTGACACTATAGGGGACGGCATGCAGAGGCAGCGGCAGCAGGCTAGAGAGTGGCATGGCGACATACCCTAATTGGACTCAGGCTTCAAACCAATGGGTGTCAGAGAGGAACCAAAGGAGGTGAGCAAGAAGCGCTCAAATAATATCGGTACATGATAAAAGTTTGCCAGTATATTTTGTGGATTACACAGCAGGGTGGCGACAAAGTTAACATGGAAGCCATGAAAACAACCCAAAATTCTGCCTGACACAGCTCGTTTGATAAGGGGACCATGTATGCTTACAGTTCATGCCAGTCGCTGCACTGGCTGCCAGTCTCCTTTCGAATACAGTTTAAAATAATAATAACCCTCATCCATAAAGCTCTGTATAATGCTGCACCCCCCTACCTCTCCTCTCTTATCTCAGTCTATCGCCCAACCCGTGCTCTTAGATCCGCCAGTGATCTTAGATTAACCTCTACCCTAGTGCGGACCTCCCACTCGCGTCTCCAAGACTTCTCTAGAGCTGCACCAATTCTATGGAATGCTCTGCCCCGGACTATCAGACTAATACCTAACCTCCAAAGTTTCAAACGTGCTCTTAAAACCCATTTCTTTAGGCAAGCCTATAACACTCATTAACTGCATGAAGTTTTAACTCTTCTACTAACCCGTCCTGTGTCGTCCTCCCATCTGTTATCCAGCAACCAACAGGCACCAGACTTCTCTGCAGTCCCATTCACCCTGGACCTGGTATATAAGATGACGGCTGAGTGGTTCAAGCGACAGCAATTCCATTTATTATATTTTTTTCTATTCCCTAAGAAGAATGGCTTGACCATTAAATATTCTTTTACCTCGTGTTACCCCATCATCTTCATAAACCGTAAGCTCTGGCGAGCAGGGACCTCACTCCTGTTGTTCCATACAAATGTTGTGCTCTGTTACATTACATTTGTATTTGTTTCCTATGATTTGTAAAGCGCTACAGAATATGATGACGCTATATAAATAAAGATTAATATTATTATTATTATGGAGGCAGTGAACTAGTAGTAGATTAAAGGTGCTGCAACTATGTTAGTTGGATCTTGGGATGGAGCTGGCGCTCTGCAGCCAGGCGAGCTTTCGCCAATCCAAGCCCCTGTCTCTAGGCTACTCCCCAAACAGCACTTCTAAGAACCTTTTGTATAAGATCAAGTGTAGTAGCGTTCTTATAAGTTTAGGATATGGCGGGTGAGGGGAATGTAAACAGATGCGCAAGAAGCGCTGAAATAATATCCCTAAATGGTAAAAGTTTGCAAGTATATTTTGTGGATTACACAGCAGGGTGGCGACAAAGTTAACAACTTTGATGTGGAATGCCCTGTAATAGCTCTTGGGCGGTGTGCCTTTTATCGCCTAGGCTCAGCAGTTTCAGCACCGCCTGCTGTCGCTTAGCGACGGCACTGCTGCTGTGCCTAGAGCTACCGACTGATGGCGCCATGCCCACGGATGGTAATTCGGAGGAGGAGGAGGTGGAGGAGGGGTGGGAGGAGGTATAGTAGGCCTTTGAGACCTGGACCGAGGTAGACCCCGCAATTCTCTGCGTCGGCAGTATATGACCAGCCCCAGGGTCAGACTCGGTCCCAGCCTGCACCAAGTTAAGTGTAGTAGCGTTCTTATAAGTTTGGGATATGGCGGGTGAGGGGAATGTAAACAGATGCGCAAGAAGCGCATGATGCGCATGGAGCTGGCGCTCCGCTGCCAGGCGTGCTTTCGCCAATCCAAGCCCCTGTCTCTAGGCTACTCCCCAAACAGCACTTCTAAGAACCTTTTGTATAAGATCAAGTGTAGTAGCGTTCTTATAAGTTTAGGATATGCCGGGTGAGGGGAATGTAAACAGATGCGCAAGAAGCGCTGAAATAATATCCCTAAATGGTAAAAGTTTGCCAGTATATTTTGTGGATAACACAGCAGGGTGGCGACAAAGTTAACAACTTTGATGTGGAATCCATGAAAACAACCCAAATTTCTGCCTGACACACCTCGTTTGATAAAGGGACGATGTATGGAGGCAGCTATATGGACGACTTTTGGAGGTAGCAATGGAGACAACGTGTGGAGGCTGCTATGGAGACAATTTAATTTGGATAGTGCCTGTATGTGGCAGTCCCAAACATTTTTCAAACCAGAGGAGCAGGTAGGTGGCCCTCCAGTAAAATGGAATAGATTGAGTGCCTGTATGTGGCAGTCCCAAAAATTTTTCAAACCAGAGGAGCAGGTAGGTGGCCCTCCAGTAAAATGGAATAGATTGAGTGCCTGTATGTGGCAGTCCCAAAAATGTTTCAAACCAGAGGAGCAGGTAGGTGGCCCTGCAGTAAAATGGAATAGATTGAGTGCCTGTATGTGGCAGTCCCAAAAATTTTTCAAACCAGAGGAGCAGGTAGGTGGCCCTCCAGTAAAATGGAATAGATTGAGTGCCTGTATGTGGCAGTCCCAAAAATGTTTCAAACCAGAGGAGCAGGTAGGTGGCCCTGCAGTAAAATGGAATAGATTGAGTGCCAGTATGTGGCACTCACAAAAATTGTTTCAAACAGAGGACCGGGTAGGTGGCCCTCCAGAAAAATTAAATGCATGAAGTACTATAGCAAGAGCCAGTGGGCCCTGTCAAAAAATAGCCATTTTCCTCTGCTTTACTGTACAAAGAGGAGGAGAAGGAGGAAAATGAGGAGGAGGAGGAGTGGATCAATTATTCAGGTTGAGCTTCCTTCACCTGGTGGAGATTGGAAATTCTGAGAAATCCAGCCTTTATTCATTTTAATAAGCGTCAGCCTGTCAGCGCTGTCAGTCGACAGGCGTGTACGCTTATCGGTGATGATGCCACCAGCTGCACTGAAAACCCGCTCGGACAAGACGCTAGCGGCAGGGCAGGCAAGAACCTCCAAGGCGTACAGCGCCAGTTCGTGCCACATGTCCAGCTTTGAAACCCAGTAGTTGTAGGGAGCTGTGTGATCATTTAGGACGATGGTATGGTCAGCTACGTACTCCCTCACCATCTTTCTGTAAAGATCAGCCCTACTCTGCCGAGACTGGGGACAGGTGACAGTGTCTTGCTGGGGTGACATAAAGCTGGCAAAAGCCTTGTAAAGCGTACCCTTGCCAGTGCTGGACAAGCTGCCTGCTCGCCTACTCTCCCTCGCTACTTGTCCCGCAGAACTACGCACTCTGCCGCTAGCGCTGTCAGAAGGGAAATACTGTTTCAGCTTGTGCACCAGGGCCTGCTGGTATTCATGCATTCTCACACTCCTTTCCTCTGCAGGGATGAGAGTGGAAAGATTTTGCTTGTACCGTGGGTCCAGGAGAGTGAACACCCAGTAATCGTTGCTGGAATAAATTCTTTGAACGCGAGGGTCACGGGATAGGCAGCCTAGCATGAAATCTGCCATATGCGCCAGAGTACCAACGCGTAAGAATTCACTCCCCTCACTGGCCTGACTGTCCATTTCCTCCTCCTCCAACTCCTCCAACTCCTCTTCTTCTGCCCATACACGCTGAACAGTAAAGGACTCAACAATGGTCCCCTCTTGTGTCTCGCCAACATTCTCCTCCTCTTCCTCCTCATCCTCCTCCACCTCCACCTCCACCTCCTCCGATATGCGCTGAGAAACAGACCTGAGGGTGCTTTGGCTATCAACAAGGGAATATTCTTCCCCTGTCTCTTGTGACGAGCGCAAAGCTTCCGACTTCATGCTGACCAGAGAGTTTTTCAACAGGCCAAGCAGCGGGATGGTGAGGCTGATGATGGCGGCATCGCCACTGACCATCTGTGTTGACTCCTCAAAGTTACTCAGCACCTGACAGATATCAGACATCCACATCCACTCCTCATTGTAGACTTGAGGAAGCTGACTGACCTGACTACCAGTTCTGGTGGAAGTTGACATCTGGCAGTCTACAATCGCTCTGCGCTGCTGGTAAACTCTGGATAACATGGTCAGTGTTGAATTCCACCTCGTGGGCACGTCGCACAACAGTCGGTGAGCGGGCAGTTGGAGGCGGCGCTGCGCTGCCCTGAGAGTGGCAGCATCTGGGCTGGACTTCCTGAAATGCGCACAGATGCGGCGCACCTTCGTGAGCAAATCAGACAGATTGGGGTATGTCTTGAGGAAACGCTGAACTATCAGATTTAACACATGGGCCAGGCATGGCACATGTGTCAGTCTGCCGAGTTGCAGAGCCGCCACCAGGTTACGGCCGTTGTCACACACAACCATTCCCGGCTTGAGGTTCAGCGGTGCCAGCCACAGATCAGTCTGCGCCGTGATGCCCTGTAATAGCTCTTGGGCGGTGTGCCTTTTGTCGCCTAGGCTCAGCAGTTTGAGCACCGCCTGCTGTCGCTTAGCGACGGCACTGCTGCTGTGCCTAGAGCTACCGACTGATGGCGCCGTGCCCACGGATGGTAGTTCGGAGGAGGAGGTGGAGGAGGGGTGGGAGGAGGAGGAGGCATAGTAGGCCTGAAACACCTGGACCGAGGTAGGCCCCGCAATCCTCGGCGTCGGCAGTATATGAGCAGCCCCAGGGTCAGACTCGGTCCCAGCCTCCACCAAGTTAACCCAATGTGCCGTCAGCGATATATAGTGGCCCTGCCCGGCAGCACTCGTCCACGTGTCCGTGGTCAGGTGGACCTTGTCAGAAACGGCGTTGGTCAGGGCACGGATGATGTTGTCTGACACGTGCTGGTGCAGGGCTGGGACGGCACATCGGGAAAAGTAGTGGCGGCTGGGGACCGAATACCGAGGGGCGGCCGCCGCCATGAGGTTGCGAAAGGCCTCGGTCTCTACTAGCCTATAGGGCAGCATCTCCAGGCTAAGCAATCTGGAGATGTGCACATTAAGGGCTTGGGCGTGCGGGTGGGTTGCACTATATTTGCGTTTCCGCTCCAGCGTCTGGGGTATGGAGAGCTGAACGCTGGTGGATGCTGTGGAGGATCGTGGAGGCGACGATGGGGTTTTTGTGGCAGGGTCCTGGGCAGGGGGCTGACTAGCAGCTGACACAGGGGAAGGAGCAGTGGTGTGCACGGCCGGAGGTGAACGGGCTTGTTGCCACTGAGTGGGGTGTTTAGCATTCATATGCCTGCGCATACTGGTGGTAGTTAAGCTAGTAGTGGTGGAACCCCTGCTGAGCCTGG
Source organism: Engystomops pustulosus (assembly GCF_040894005.1). Lineage (NCBI taxonomy): Eukaryota > Metazoa > Chordata > Amphibia > Anura > Leptodactylidae > Engystomops > Engystomops pustulosus. The sequence goes on along the minus strand of NC_092420.1, from coordinate 63,387,392 downwards.
TTTGGCAAATGTTGCACACCACAGTCCGTCGGTCATCCGGTGTTTCCTTAAAGAACCTCCAGACTTCTGAAGATCTAGCCCTCGCCGCAAGAGCCCTCGCCACGGGAGCTTCACTAGTTGACACATTTGGCGCTGATGCACCAGCTCTGGCCCTGCCTCTCCGTTTGGCCCCACCACTGCCTCTTCCAACCTGTTCTGGTCGAGGACTCTCCTCCGTCTCAGAAGCACTGTGTTCACCCGGCCTCTCAACCCAGCTTGGGTCTGTCACCTCATCATCCTCCGATCCCTCAGTCTGCTCCCCCCTCGGACTTCCTGCCCTGACAACAACTTCCCCACTGTCTGACAACCGTGTCTCCTCATCGTCGGACACCTCTTTACACACTTCCACTACGTCAAGAAGGTCATCATCACCCACAGACTGTGACTGGTGGAAAACCTGGGCATCGGAAAATTGCTCAGCAGCAACCGGACAAGTGGTTTGTGACTGTGGGAAGGGTCCAGAAAACAGTTCCTCAGAGTATGCCGGTTAAAATGCCAAATTTTCCTGGGAGGGGGCAGACTGGGGGGGAGGAGGCTGAGGTGCAGGAGCTGGAGGAGTGGCGATTTCGGTGACATGGGTGGACTGCGTGGAAGACTGACTGGTGGTGGACAAATTGCTCGAAGCATTGTCAGCAATCCACGACATCACCTGTTCGCACTGTTCTGGCCTCAACAGTGCTCTACCACGAGTCCCAGTAACTTCAGACATGAACCTAGGGAGTGTAGCTCTGCGGCTTTCCCCTGCTCCCTCATCAGCAGGTGGTGTCTCACCCCACCCAGGACCACGGCCTCTGACCCCTGCAGTAGTTGGACGCCCACGTCCCCGCCCTCGTCCTCTACCCCTAGCCCTCGGGTTAAACATTTTTAAAATGAGAGTTATAACTTTATTTTTTTTTAACTTTTTTTTGTTTTTTTTTGTGTTTTTTGTTTTTTTTTGTGTTTTTTGTTTTTTTTTGTGTTTTTTGTTTTTTTTTGAGTTTTTAAAACCAAACAATGCTATCCTATTGCTATGGCTATTTTCTAGCCAAGTATCAAAGCACACTACTATGCCAGATGAGATGACACTGAGTTAGTGCCTAATTGAAATCCAACCCCTACTAAATTTTCCCACTTCGGTCTTTGCTATGGATATGTGCGTCACTAAGCGCAGAACACAGCGGTCGCAAGTCTCACTACAAATTGCTCAGAATTGGCTAGTACATGCACTGCAGAAAGTACAGCCACCAGCAGATCAACCAGAAATCAAATATATAGAACGCTACTGTAGGCGTAAGTAAGCTCTTTGTATTCTCCTATGGCTATTTTCTAGCCAAGTATCAAAGCACACTACTATGCCAGATGAGATGACACTGAGTTAGTGCCTAATTGAAATCCAACCCCTACTAAATTTTCCCACTTCGGTCTTTGCTATGGATATGTGCATCACTAAGCGCAGAACACAGCGGTCGCAAGTCTCACTACAAATTGCTCAGAATTGGCTAGTACATGCACTGCAGAAAGTACAGCCACCAGCAGATCAACCAGAAATCAAATATATAGAACGCTACTGTAGGCGTAAGTAAGCTCTTTGTATTCTCCTATGGCTATTTTCTAGCCAAGTATCAAAGCACACTACTATGCCAGATGAGATGACACTGAGTTAGTGCCTAATTGAAATCCAACCCCTACTAAATTTTCCCACTTCGGTCTTTGCTATGTATATGTGCGTCACTAAGCGCAGAACACAGCGGTCGCAAGTCTCACTACAAATTGCTCAGAATTGGCTAGTACATGCACTGCAGAAAGTACAGCCACCAGCAGATCAACCAGAAATCAAATATATAGAACGCTACTGTAGGCGTAAGTAAGCTCTTTGTATTCTCCTATGGCTATTTTCTAGCCAAGTATCAAAGCACACTACTATGCCAGATGAGATGACACTGAGTTAGTGCCTAATTGAAATCCAACCCCTACTAAATTTTCCCACTTCGGTCTTTGCTATGGATATGTGCGTCACTAAGCGCAGAACACAGCGGTCGCAAGTCTCACTACAAATTGCTCAGAATTGGCTAGTACATGCACTGCAGAAAGTACAGCCACCAGCAGATCAACCAGAAATCAAATATATAGAACGCTACTGTAGGCGTAAGTAAGCTCTTTGTATTCTCCTATGGCTATTTTCTAGCCAAGTATCAAAGCACACTACTATGCCAGATGAGATGACACTGAGTTAGTGCCTAATTGAAATCCAACCCCTACTAAATTTTCCCACTTCGGTCTTTGCTATGGATATGTGCGTCACTAAGCGCAGAACACAGCGGTCGCAAGTCTCACTACAAATTGCTCAGAATTGGCTAGTACATGCACTGCAGAAAGTACAGCCACCAGCAGATCAACCAGAAATCAAATATATAGAACGCTACTGTAGGCGTAAGTAAGCTCTTTGTATTCTCCTATGGCTATTTTCTAGCCAAGTATCAAAGCACACTACTATGCCAGATGAGATGACACTGAGTTAGTGCCTAATTGAAATCCAACCCCTACTAAATTTTCCCACTTCGGTCTTTGCTATGGATATGTGCGTCACTAAGCGCAGAACACAGCGGTCGCAAGTCTCACTACAAATTGCTCAGAATTGGCTAGTACATGCACTGCAGAAAGTACAGCCACCAGCAGATCAACCAGAAATCAAATATATAGAACGCTACTGTAGGCGTAAGTAAGCTCTTTGTATTCTCCTATGGCTATTTTCTAGCCAAGTATCAAAGCACACTACTATGCCAGATGAGATGACACTGAGTTAGTGCCTAATTGAAATCCAACCCCTACTAAATTTTCCCACTTCGGTCTTTGCTATGGATATGTGCGTCACTAAGCGCAGAACACAGCGGTCGCAAGTCTCACTACAAATTGCTCAGAATTGGCTAGTACATGCACTGCAGAAAGTACAGCCACCAGCAGATCAACCAGAAATCAAATATATAGAACGCTACTGTAGGCGTAAGTAAGCTCTTTGTATTCTCCTATGGCTATTTTCTAGCCAAGTATCAAAGCACACTACTATGCCAGATGAGATGACACTGAGTTAGTGCCTAATTGAAATCCAACCCCTACTAAATTTTCCCACTTCGGTCTTTGCTATGGATATGTGCGTCACTAAGCGCAGAACACAGCGGTCGCAAGTCTCACTACAAATTGCTCAGAATTGGCTAGTACATGCACTGCAGAAAGTACAGCCACCAGCAGATCAACCAGAAATCAAATATATAGAACGCTACTGTAGGCGTAAGTAAGCTCTTTGTATTCTCCTATGGCTATTTTCTAGCCAAGTATCAAAGCACACTACTATGCCAGATGAGATGACACTGAGTTAGTGCCTAATTGAAATCCAACCCCTACTAAATTTTCCCACTTCGGTCTTTGCTATGGATATGTGCGTCACTAAGCGCAGAACACAGCGGTCGCAAGTCTCACTACAAATTGCTCAGAATTGGCTAGTACATGCACTGCAGAAAGTACAGCCACCAGCAGATCAACCAGAAATCAAATATATAGAACGCTACTGTAGGCGTAAGTAAGCTCTTTGTATTCTCCTATGGCTATTTTCTAGCCAAGTATCAAAGCACACTACTATGCCAGATGAGATGACACTGAGTTAGTGCCTAATTGAAATCCAACCCCTACTAAATTTTCCCACTTCGGTCTTTGCTATGGATATGTGCGTCACTAAGCGCAGAACACAGCGGTCGCAAGTCTCACTACAAATTGCTCAGAATTGGCTAGTACATGCACTGCAGAAAGTACAGCCACCAGCAGATCAACCAGAAATCAAATATATAGAACGCTACTGTAGGCGTAAGTAAGCTCTTTGTATTCTCCTATGGCTATTTTCTAGCCAAGTATCAAAGCACACTACTATGCCAGATGAGATGACACTGAGTTAGTGCCTAATTGAAATCCAACCCCTACTAAATTTTCCCACTTCGGTCTTTGCTATGGATATGTGCGTCACTAAGCGCAGAACACAGCGGTCGCAAGTCTCACTACAAATTGCTCAGAATTGGCTAGTACATGCACTGCAGAAAGTACAGCCACCAGCAGATCAACCAGAAATCAAATATATAGAACGCTACTGTAGGCGTAAGTAAGCTCTTTGTATTCTCCTATGGCTATTTTCTAGCCAAGTATCAAAGCACACTACTATGCCAGATGAGATGACACTGAGTTAGTGCCTAATTGAAATCCAACCCCTACTAAATTTTCCCACTTCGGTCTTTGCTATGGATATGTCAGAACCGTTCAGTGTGAATTGTGTCTCAGGGGTTTTGACACGCCCGATTGCGGTGGTGCAGCAAGTTCTGACAGTAATGTGCAATGTGAATTGTGCCTCTGGAATCTGGACACACCCGATGACTATGGTCCAGCAGTTAATGAGTTACCTGGTCTTTGCTGGACTGATGCAGGTGATTTCAGCTCCAATCAGCACTAGTCCTATCAGCTTCTTGTCTGTCTCTCCAGCTTCACTTATAAGGCAGCTAGTGGCTCAATTGCGTGCTGGCTATTGTCTAGTTCTTACCTGGATATCCCAGCTCCCCATATTTCCCTGTGACCTCTTTGTACCTTCTGTTATCGTTGCCGAACCTCTGCCTGACTTTGACTACCGTTTTTGCCTACTGACTTTGTACTGCGATTCTTCTGGTTTTGATTCTGGCTTTTCGACTACCCCTTATTGTGTTGTCTGTCTTGTCCTGTTACGTGTGTCACTTACATAGTATAGGGACCGCCACCGAGGTTGTCCGCAGTTGCTAGAGCTGTCTTGAGGCAAGTAGGTAGGGACAGTGGGGGGGGTTCAGCCTCAGGGCTCACTGTCTGGTTGTCTTTCCCCCCACCGCCTGACAGAATAGCCAGCCCAATATACTGTCGCTGTCATGGACAGCAGAACTGCGTTGACAAATATTGTGGAACAGATGCAGCAAATCAACACCATGGTGCAGGAACTAGCTGTTCGGCTTCATGAGCAGGAGACGGCCCCACGTCAGTTTACCATGGCTTCCCCAGCACCACCTGAGCCACCTGTACAACTCCCAGATAAGTTCAGTGGGGATAGAAAGAGATTCTGTGCATTTCGGGAGGGGTGTAAATTGTTTTTTAGATTGCGCCCCCGCTCTTCTGGGGATGAGGTCCAGAAGGTGGGCATAGTTATGTCTCTACTCCAGGGGTCACCACAGGAATGGGCTTTTTCGTTACCTCCTAGTTCTCCTGAGTTGCAGACGGTGGATGGGTTTTTTCAGGCCCTAGGGCTACTGTATGATGACCCGGATAGTGCAGCTAATGCTGAACGTCACTTGACAGGTCTGAGGCAGGGTAGACGTCCTGTGGAGGAATATTGCTCGGAGTTTAGGCAGTGGAGTGGTCCCTCCACTTGGAATGACTCGGCACTCCGATTTCAGTTTCGTGTCGGACTGAATGATCGGTTGAAGGATCTGTTGGTAGCTTATCCCACTCCTAGTTCCCTTGAGGATAGCATGACATTAGCTATCCGAGTTGACAGACGCTTGAGAGACAGGCTAAAGGAGAGAGGTACATCAGACGCCTTTAGACCTTCACCTATTCGTGTTACCAACCCTAGTCCTTCCCCTCCTGCTATACCCCCATCAGAGGAACCTATGCAAGTGGATTCTACTGATGCCAAGACCAGACGTGCATATCGTGTGTTGAACAACTTATGTTTCTACTGTGGGAAAGCAGGACATCGAGTCCGGCAATGTCCATCCCTTCCTGGACCACCGCCGGAAAACTTCTACGCCTGAGTGACTATCGAGGGGGTCACTCAGGCGAACAGGTAACCTTCACCAATAAGAATAAGTTATTATTGCCTATTTCATTGTCTTTGGGAGGGAGAAACATCTCTGGTTATGCTCAGATTGACTCGGGGTCTTCTGCTAATTTTGTTAACCCTATGTTCTTTTCCGGTCTAGAGGTGTGTCCCCTTCTGCTCCAATCTCCTGTTAATGTCACAGGAGCAGACTCAGCCCCCTTTGCTCAGGGGGATATACGTTACATCACTCCCTGCCTTGAGGTTAAGGTGGGGGCAGTTCATGTGGAACGTATGAAGTTTTTGTGTCTGCATAACCTGTCGTCTGATGTGATCTTAGGTTTGCCTTGGTTGGAGAAGCACAATCCTGTTTTTAATTGGGCAAACCGGGAACTGGTAAAATGGGGTACTGAATGTGACTCCCATTGTGAGGTGGTTTCTTTTGCTGGGTGCTCTTCCATGGAAGAGGGTATTCCGAGTTTTTTGTCCGATTATGCAGATGTATTTGATGAAAAAGCTGTGGACGGATTGCCGCCACACAGATCATACGACTGTGCCATTGAATTAATTCCCGGTGCCAAGTTTCCTCGAGGTCGTATTTTTAACTTGTCTTGTCCAGAAAGGGAGGCTATGCGGGAGTATATTAAGGAAAGTCTCCAGAAGGGTCACATTCGCCCATCTTCCTCCCCATTGGGAGCAGGGTTCTTTTTTGTGGGAAAGAAGGATGGGGGATTACGACCCTGTATAGATTATCGACAACTTAACAGAATCACTGTTAAGAATCAACACCCTCTACCCCTGATTCCTGACTTATTTAACCAAATTGTGGGGGCCAAATGGTTTTCCAAGATAGACTTGCGAGGGGCTTACAATTTGATTAGAATCAGAGAGGGTGATGAATGGAAGACCGCTTTCAATACACCAGAGGGTCATTTTGAATATCTAGTGATGCCTTTCGGTTTATGCAATGCCCCGGCGGTCTTTCAACATTTTGTGAATGATATATTTCGTCAGCATCTAGGTCGTTTTCTTGTGGTCTACTTAGATGACATTTTGATTTTTTCTCCCGACTGGGCTTCACACATAAAACATGTTCGTGTAGTGATGGAACTGCTTAGACAAAACAGTCTGTTTGCTAAGTTGTCTAAATGTCAGTTTGGTATCCAGGAGGTCTCTTTTTTGGGTTACTACGTCACCCCTAATTCCTTCCGTATGGATCCCCTTAAGGTGGTGGCCATCGAAAAGTGGGAACGTCCCAATAATTTGAAGGCCTTACAAAGATTTCTGGGGTTCGCTAATTATTATAGGAAATTTATTAAGGGGTTTTCTGTTATAGCCAAACCACTTACTGATCTCACCAGGAAGGGGGCAGATCTTGTCAACTGGTCTCATGAGGCTATCCGAGCATTTGACAAGCTCCGTAAGTGTTTTTCAGAGGCCCCAGTACTGACTCAACCTAATTTTGAACGTCCATTTATTGTGGAGGTGGACGCATCAGAGGTAGGGGTAGGAGCGGTGTTGTCCCAAGGATCGGACACTCTTACTAACCTGCGACCTATTGCGTTCTTCTCAAAGAAGTTCTCTCAAGCTGAATGTAACTATGATATCGGTAATAGAGAACTATTGGCCATCAAGTTGGCATTTGATGAATGGAGGCATTTCCTTGAAGGTGCCAAACATAAGGTGGTGGTACTCACTGATCATAAGAATCTGGTTTACCTAGACAATGCTAAACGTCTCTCGCCACGTCAAGCCCGATGGGCTTTGTTTTTTACCAGATTCGATTTTGAAGTCACTTACCGACCTGGTTCCCGTAATATCAAGGCTGACGCCTTGTCTCGTAGCTTTGATTTAGAAAGTTCCCCCAGAACTCAATCTGATACTGTTTTAAGACCCGGGGTAGTAGTGTCTATTTTGCAACCTGACTTGGTGACCCTGATTGCAGAATCTCAGGGTCAAGCACCTCATAACACTCCAGACTCTTTGTTGTATGTACCGCCTAACCTTCGACTCCGAGTTCTTGAAGAGATTCATAGTTCAGTTTTGTCTGGTCATCCAGGTGTGGCAGGTACTAAGTATCTGCTCTCACGCCATTACTGGTGGCCATCTTGGGCTCGAGATGTCAAGGCTTTTGTCGAAGCTTGTGAGGTTTGTGCTAGGTCCAAGGTCCCTCGTAGGCCACCCGAGGGTCTGTTACATCCTCTACCGGTCCCTACGAGACCTTGGACGCATCTTTCTATGGATTTTATTACCGACTTGCCACTATCTAAGGGTAAGACAGTCATTTGGGTAGTGGTGGATAGATTTTCTAAGATGTGTCATCTCATTCCACTACGTAAACTGCCTAACGCTCGCACACTCGCCACACTTTTTATTAATCATATTCTACGTCTTCATGGGGTGCCTGAGAATGTTGTTTCCGACAGGGGTGTCCAGTTTGTGGCTAGGTTTTGGAGAGAGTTCTGTGGCAAATTAGGTATCTCTCTGTCCTTCTCGTCTGCATTCCATCCTCAGACAAATGGACAGACAGAGAGGACCAATCAATCGTTAGAGCAATTTCTAAGATGTTTTGTGGCTGATACTCAGAATAAGTGGAAAGACTTCATTTCTCTAGCAGAGTTTGCTATAAACAATCATGAACAACGTGCTATTAAGATGTCACCATTCTTCTGTAATTATGGTTTTAACCCCAGGTACTCGTCTGTTCATTCTGCAGAATCTATTAATCCCTCAGCCGAGGCCATTTTCTCTAAACTGTGCACAGTTTGGGCCCAAGCTCATCAGAACTTGGTAAAAGCCCAAGAGTCTTATCAAAGACATGCTAATAAAAGACGTATATCTGGCCAGCAATATGTACTAGGTGAGAAGGTCTGGCTTTCAGCTAAAAATCTGAAACTTAGGGTGCAGTCAGGGAAACTGGCACCCAAATATATTGGACCTTATACCATTGTGGAAATCATTAATCCGGTAACCTTTAGGTTGAAACTACCCAATGCTCTTCGTATCCATCCTGTGTTTCATAAGTCTCTTCTTAAAAGATATGTGCCACCGGTGTTGCCTTCACCTCCTCCGGCTCCACTCATCGTCCAGGGGGAATTGGAGTATGAGGTGGAGAAAATTTTGAATTCCCGCTGGGTACAGGACTCCTTACAGTATCTGGTCCACTGGAAGGGTTTCGGACCGGAGGAGCGCACATGGGTCTCTGCTAAAGACATGCATGCGCCCCGTCTGGTCCGGCGGTACCATTTACATAATCCTTCTAAGCCTGGTCCAACGATTAAGGGTCCTGAGGCCCCTCATAAGAGGGGGGGTACTGTCAGAACCGTTCAGTGTGAATTGTGTCTCAGGGGTTTTGACACGCCCGATTGCGGTGGTGCAGCAAGTTCTGACAGTAATGTGCAATGTGAATTGTGCCTCTGGAATCTGGACACACCCGATGACTATGGTCCAGCAGTTAATGAGTTACCTGGTCTTTGCTGGACTGATGCAGGTGATTTCAGCTCCAATCAGCACTAGTCCTATCAGCTTCTTGTCTGTCTCTCCAGCTTCACTTATAAGGCAGCTAGTGGCTCAATTGCGTGCTGGCTATTGTCTAGTTCTTACCTGGATATCCCAGCTCCCCATATTTCCCTGTGACCTCTTTGTACCTTCTGTTATCGTTGCCGAACCTCTGCCTGACTTTGACTACCGTTTTTGCCTACTGACTTTGTACTGCGATTCTTCTGGTTTTGATTCTGGCTTTTCGACTACCCCTTATTGTGTTGTCTGTCTTGTCCTGTTACGTGTGTCACTTACATAGTATAGGGACCGCCACCGAGGTTGTCCGCAGTTGCTAGAGCTGTCTTGAGGCAAGTAGGTAGGGACAGTGGGGGGGGTTCAGCCTCAGGGCTCACTGTCTGGTTGTCTTTCCCCCCACCGCCTGACAGGATATGTGTGCCACTAAGAGCTAAACACAACGGTAGCAAGTCCCCCTGCTAATTCCTCACAAAATGGTACTAGATGCAAATTAAAATAAAAAAAGTATAACGTTATTGTAGCCCTAAGAAGGGCTGTTGGGTTCTTTGAGAATCACTCCTGCCTAACAGTAAGCTAATAGAACACCCTAACGCTTTCCCTGACCAGCAGCAGCTCTCTCCCTAGCGGCATCCAGACACAGAATGATCCGAGCAGCGCGGGCAGCGGCTAGTCTATCCCAGGGTCACCTGATCTGGCCAGCCAACCACTGCTATCGACGTGTAAGGGTACCACGTCATGCTGGGTGGAGTGCAGAGTCTCCTGGCTTGTGATTGGCTCTGTTTCTGGCCGCCAAAAAGCAAAACGGCGGGAGCTGCCATTTTCTCGAGCGGGCGAAGTATTCGTCCGAGCAACGAGCAGTTTCGAGTACCCTAATGCTCGACCGAGCATCAAGCTCGGACGAGCATGTTCGCTCATCTCTAATAACGGCACCAATCGTGAGTGTTAACGGTTTAAATGGCAAAGTTGTCAGCTCCATTTAAATTATTTCAGCCATTCATGTGCCCTCACTGACCTGTCAGAAGTGCTGTGGAAAATTGCCACTCCCAATGACATCATCAGGGAGTGACCATCTTCCCTGAAATGGCAGCACCCTGAGCCACCGGCATACTACAGTACTTTAGCCATTTCAATTTTTTTCTAGCGACATTTAAAGAGTTAAAACCCGCAATCGATGTTGTTTGCTTCCATTAACGGCAGGAGGGTTTTATCTGAACCAGCGCCCACTAGAACTTTGGGATTGGGTCCTGGGGACACAAACCAACAAAGTTCGCTACAAATCTGAACTTTGTGGTTTGAGTCTGCTCATCACTACTGATGGGTCTTAACTCCTTCCTGTCGATGCCCCTTTGTTGCATTTACATTTTTTCCTCCGCTCCTTTAAAACTCCATAACTTCTTTTATTTTTCTGTGTATGTTTAAGGAGCTTGTTTTCTGCATAACAATTGTTCTTCCTAGTGACATTATTTAATTTTCCATGTCGTGTGCTGGGCAGTGGGAAATTCCAAATACACTGAAAATTACAAAAAAACACATTTGCAACACCTTTCTTGAGGGCTGCCATTTTGGGGATACCGAATATGTATGGGCTTGATTAGGATTTGGTAGCTTTTAAAAAATGAAAACCTTTTATACAAAATATTATTTCTTTGTTTCCATATTCTGACGTTTATAACATTTTCATACTTCAATGTACAGAGCTGTGTAAGGGCAATTCTGACATTTAGGCACTATTTTCTGTTATGAGTTTTACTGCCGGAAATAACATTTTTAAAATTTTGATGGATCTGGACTTTCTAGAAGCGTAATCACTCCTACCATATACTGCAATACTACTGTACTGCAGTATATGGTGATTTTGCTCAGGACCTGTTACAGAGTGCCACCGGCACATTTTAACACATCTCCAGAAAATACAGGCCCTGGAGTCTCATATAGACTCCAGGCTCTCATGATGACAGGTAGTTGCTCCCAAATGATGTCACAGCACCGATCATGGGTTTTACCGGTGGGTGCTTGTTACAAACACCTGGAATTTTTAAAGAAAGCTCAGTCCATGAGCTCTCTTAAAACATCCTTAATAGTATTATGACCTGTTTTAAGGTGTTAACTGCTAATTTAAAACTAATTTTAACTAATCAAAATATGGTCCCTCCTAAAAAAATGTCTGGCAAAAAACTTCTGAGAAACTGAGAAAAATTCATTTATGCATTAGGTACTAGACCAAATAAGTGGAATATGAATAATTACTTCTTCTGAGTGACTGGAAGATGTTAAAGCTCACATTATATGACACTTGACTCCTTGTTTATCAGCGCTAACAGAAGAAACAAGTATTGTTTCACACTATCCCAACTCAGTTAACTGTGGGCAACTGCACTATCTGGAATTTCGTCCGCAATCCAGTGACTTTTAGACATTTACTTTTAGTGTTGACTGCCCCAAAATGTTAGAACATCATATAAATTTACATGTTATGTCTCCTGCTGTCAGTAGAAGGCTGAGAGGCAGGCAAGGGTTAACACCCTGAGTGTTGATCTATACTTATCTCTCAGCTGATTTTTTGCTGAATAAATTTTCTTCAACACCTTACTTAATTGTCTGTTAATTTCCTGGTTCCTGTCTGTGAGTGTGAACACTACTGAACTGACTATTGTTGCAATTACCTGGTTTTTCCCTGACTATTTCTGATTTGGGCATTGACCTATTCTTCTAGTTGTGACTTTAGTGTGGACTTTGACACTTCAAATTTGTGATTTTGCCTTGCTGTACCCTCTTGGTTTTGACTCAGCTTGCTGACACTTCTTGTTCTCCTTTCCCACTTCACATTACAGAGTGTAGGGAATGTCGCCCAGTTGACAGCAATTATTTAGGAGATTTGACAAGTAGGCAGGGACAGTTGGGGGTTTAGTATTAGGCTTAGCTATCCTTTTCCCCTCCTGACATTATAGGTATAAACGGGAAACCTACAATATCACATTTAATGGGCATTTTGCTGCCCACTTTACTGATTCTTTAGCTGCATTATTAGATGTTATCTTCTCTAATGGAAAATTAATCCTGCATTTACATGACTTGCATTGTGCAGACAAACTAAGTTTGGAACTGGCAGGTTTCTAGAGATTTACTACCCTGGGCACAGAAAGCTCTTATTTGTCATGGAGAGTGCCAGAAGCAATAAAACAATTATACAATAAGATCCTTTTTACACTAATTCTATTACTTTAAATACAGAGTAAGCCTGCATTATATGTGCTGCATTACCTTTCACGCTGTAACGTCGTCCATACTGGCGTAATGTACTTCACAACTACATAACGTTCTGTCTCATCTAACTGGTTGAAGATATTGCACATTTTTACCCTCCTATTTTTCTCCATTTTGCCTTCAGTCGACATTGAGACTAAACACACACTTGTCCGTTCAGCGTTCACCACAAGGTATTTGCGAGTCTCCGTTAATGAGCAAATAATTCACATCAACTAAATATAAACATTTTTCTCTGATATTACATTTTTCCGTCTGTTTATCTAAGTAAGCAGGAAAGCAAAGAGAGCAACGGACTGCGGTTTCTGCAGAGGATTACTGTTTGCAAGTAGGAAACCTCTTTTCTGTACAAATTGGTTTTAGCATCAACCAAATTGCCAGCTCACAAACATCCCAGGAAAAATATGAAGTGACTAAAAAGTATTCTGTTTCAATGAATAGAGCCCTTACAGCCCAAAACTCACTTAATGGAGTGAAGTTTAGAAGCTGAAGGATCATTATTCCCATAACTTTTAATTGAAATACAAGAAGTAATTCAAATGCATTGGCTTTATTTCTCACATAAATAATTAATACTACGTTTAAGGCATATAAAGTTTGTATTTTTAATCAGCTAATTTGACAGGGGAACAAAGATGCCTTTATTTTGCCTCCTCTCTGACTAAAGTCACTTGTTTAAAAGTTCACTCTAAGTTTGGCTCCGATTCACCTTCTATGAAGCCAATTAGTTTCCTTAGTCCAGATTCTACAAAATGCCTCTTACTATTTTAATGCTGCAGAATGTTAGCTTGCACATCACCCAATTCTCCCCATGAATTACAGAAGCCAGAGTCAAACATTTTTTTTCAAGGTTGGATAAGGTCAGCGTTAAAATAAATACTATGTGAAAGCTGCACAGTGCAGGGGAATCAAAATCTAGATAATACATGGTCTTCTGTAGGACTAAAACTTTGGCTCTAAGACTTGTAGGCAATTGCGTGTCTACAACCGGCCTACCGGCTATGATTAGTGCTGACTTGTAATTACTCATTGTAAGGGAGCTTCTCTGTGGAAAAATAAAATCACAGTGATTGGAGAGCACACACAAACGTGGGTGGGTTTTACACACAATTTTTTTTTTATTATGGGTGCAAATACATGGTGCGGCTAGGTTGTGGCCAGGCACAGTTGTGATGCAGCGGGCCAATTCCTATTTAGGCATTTTGTAATAATTCTTTACAAAATTATTATTTTGTTGCTGTACAGTTATGTTAAGGATATCACACTGGTCTTAAATGCCATCTTCCAAACTGTCAGACATTTTAAAGATTCAGCATTCATTTCACATAACTTTGTGTAGTGAAAACTAAAGTTTGGGTGGGGTTCGTCCCTCAGCACACAAAGACTTAGCGCTCGCTAGCACCACCTAGAGGAAGGTATCCAGGTGAACATCTGGGCATTTTGTTTATGTGAAGACAGCCAATGGTTCTACATTCCTTTGTCCAATAGTGTTGCATTTCCAGGATCAAACCACCCAATAGTATTGCCCGCTTGTGTACTTGCACACCCCCTGGAGACTGTGTTATTACTTTCCAGATAAGAGTTTCAGTGCCAAAGAGAATAAAGCAGTCTTGAGCTAATCTTCAGAAAGGACAGTGTGTCTTTCCTGGTTTACTCCATTCCAAGCTGGACAAAGACTCATTTAATTCGGAACTCACCTTTGCAATGTGGACGAGGATGGTTAAAGCCTCGTGAATCAAAAGACCCTTATGGTCATTTTTTCTCTTACAGTTACTAAATAAGAATTTTGTACATATATTTATGAGCAAAATACCTGAATGGGATGCATCATGCCTCCAGCTGGCCATATCCTGTTCCATGCCCGCACCATGTATTTGAACCCCAACACTTTAGATTCTGGATCATTTTTTTATGCAGTTTTGTACCAAAACTGGATTTAAAAAGAATTGGAACCTAATTAAATTCTGCATCACAAACTGCATGACTTATTGCCAAAAAATTTGTCATGGCACCACACCCTTGTCATGCCATCACAACACATCCGTTTCAAGCTCCTACATTACACTTTTGTCAAGCCCCCACACCCTTGTCTTGCCATCATAGCACACCCTTGTCTTGCCATCATACCACACCCTTGTCATGCCACCACACTACACCCTTGCCATGCAATCCCACCACATCCTTGCCAAGCTCCCACACCCTTTTAATAGCCCCACACCACATCCTTGTCATGGTCCCTCACCACAGCTTTTTAATCGCCCCACACCACACCCCTGTCATGACCCCGCACCACATTCTTGTTATGCCATCACACCACATCCTTGTCAATCTCCCACACCACACCCTTGACATGGCCCCACACCACACTCTTGTCATGCCCCCATACCAGACCCTTGACATGGCGCACCACCACATCGTTGTCATGCTATCACAACACATCCTTGTCAAGTCCCCACACCATACCCTTGTCATGCCCCCACACCACACCCTTGACATGGCCCCACACCACACCCTTGTCATGCCCCCACACCACACTCTTGACATAGCCCCACAGCACATCCTTGTCATTCCCCCCCACCACATCCTCGCATGCGAAAACATGCACAAAATATCTTGCACATATGGGGTTTAGAAAGTTCTTTATGCAGATTTGGGTAAGTGCAAAATGCTGACCACCATAATTTTTTTTAAATTTAATATATGATGTCAGATTTTGCACAATGAGCTTATATTTTTATTGTTACCATTTTAGGAACTGTGCAGCTTTTTGATCACTTATTCAAATATAACGGGTGGGGAAAACAGGTTTTTTCAAACATCTGTACATTTTTATTCAAATACAGTGTTTGTATTTGATAATCATATTCATCTTTTCATACCTAATATGTTGATGATTTTGTTTTTAACCTTTTTCTTTTCTTTGTTTTACTTTTTTAGGCTTCTGATTGCTCATACAATATGCTGCAATAAAATTTACAACTGTAACCAATCGCTGCCCTCGATGAACTACTTGGGGACTATCAGATCCAGTATAATGGTGTTGTCTCTACGGCACCCTGGATTAGTGTCAGCACTGATCACTGGTGTTTGCAGTGGTAACAGGTCATTTCGCTTGAAATTCTGCTTGCCTATCACCAACCCAAAAGGCTTAAAGGACATCTACCACCAGATTACTGGTGGTAGAGTGTCCTAAATAGGTTGCTTGTTATATACATATATTTCAGCTTTTATATAATTTTGTAAAAGTGTCGGAGACACTCAGGACTTTACGGCTTACCCAGACTGTAATATATTCATGTCCCCTCTCTGCAAGCCTCCTCCTGTCACAGGAGAAACTAGGGAATCCCAGGGAAACTAGGATGTAGCCGGTTACGTCAGGGGGCTGGGGCATTGAGAGCGTGGGGCTTTTGGTGTCTTCTAGTACTCCGAAAGGCACTTTTACAAAGTCATTATTTCGACAATAAAAACTCTGAAATATACGATATGTAAAACACAGTCCACCCATCCCCTAGAGATAACCAGTAGTCCGGTGGTAGATGTCCTGAGGCGAATCACCATAACAAGTACAATAAAAGATTAGATATAGGAAGATATCTCTGTAAACCAATGCCAAAGGAATCTTGGAAAATATGTTAAATGCCAACATAGCAACCACTCGGATTATGGAAAACCTTGAATAAATGAACACAGATCTTAGAGAACTCAGTATAAATGGACTCATCTTGGGGAGTACTTAGTAAACATTTAATGTAACCCATGGGGCATGTTAGAAGTGGTTTAGAAACTTGTGATTATTTACATTTCCCAATAGTGTTTTCCCTGAACTTTGCAATTGCATCTCCTGAGTACACTTCTAGGTTCAGACATCACATAAGGTCATCATCACTACCTAAGGCTTGATTCACATCCCATTTTTGATATATGTTGTAAGGACACATTGGGCAGATTCCCAACTTGTCTTTACAACATTTGGCACAGATTTATCCCACATATGTTTATGAAGTGGGATACGTCGCCCAGTGACTCCTCCCTCCCTCTGAATCAACGGCTGCTGCCGATGTTAGGGGTATTTCCCCAGTGATGTCACTGTTCTTATATGGGCAGTGACATCACCTCCATCCTACTAAGCGACATATCTGCTCAGCAGGGGCTGGTTGCCGTTGCATCCGCTTCCCATAGTCGTTCAGCAGGAGGGAGCAGGATGTAAATACGTAGATTGCTTCATTTCCATCTTGTCTTTTACATAGGATGCGTTGTATACTAAGTAGACAGAGGCAACAACTATGCCTCCATCTGTCAGTATATTTCAATGTGTATTCTGAAAATATATGTGTCAGGAACCAGGGCTAGTGGACCCACTGGTCCACTGCGGACGATGACGCAAGCCGACACCTAGGAGCAAAGTCTAAGTGCTTCCAAATTTTCACCAGAGCCCGCCGCAAAATGGGTTGGACTTGCTGCAGCGTGATACCACCAGAAGCGGAGAAGCAAGATCAGGAACAGAACCAGGGTAACAATGGAAAATCAGTCTAAACGCACAGGGCAAGGAACACAGCTTTCTCAATCTAACTGAAGCACAAAGATCCTGTGGGGCATGAGGGAAGAGTGTGGCTATTTATTAGCTTTCAAGGTGGCCAGCGCTAATTAGCAGCACACTGGCCCTTTAAATCTCAAGAATCTGGATCGGGGGAGGCAGTGCTGGATCGTGGACTGGTGAGTGAGGCTGCCACATTGCTGAGGGGGCACAGGGAGGTACACAGATGCGCCGCAACCTGAGAGGAGGGTTGCAGGAGCACCAGTGACAATACGTTGGGAGCATATACTAAAAACGTGATGTGAACCCTCCCTGGCCATTCTGAGAAGCCTTCCCTAGAACTTGATGAAGGCAACTTCAGAATGCTTTGTTACTTGCTGACGTGCTATGTGTACCTTGCTGATGTTACTTTGTTACATAATGTAAACATTCGTAATCGGAGTTGTGGATATGTTTGCCCATTGTCCCTAACTTCTATGCTAAACCCCTGGCTATACCTGTGACCTTTCTCTTCTCTTTTATTTTGATTGTTAGCTGTTGTGGGCAGAGACATATCTCATTGTTTTGTCTACATGTTATCATTGCATGTCATTTACCGATTTGTCTCTTCCGCACGTGTAACAGGATAGCATTTGGCGCGTATAAATAAATATTAACAGTCATATTTGCATGTCTATTGGTGGATCAGTTCCGAAATTACTCCTGTCGTTCTATTTTGCCGGTATCATCACACAGTAATATGTGTTATCCTAAGATATGGGTTTTCCAGGGTCCATAGAAGTTTGTGTCAGTAATAATACAGATAGTGTTATCTTGGGCATGAGGTTATACATACAGCAAAACAGCTTCAAAGCCATTTCCATTTCCTTAATGTTACGGAATGAATCTGCTGCAGCTTTTTGTATCGGAGCTAAAGGCATCCAGGTTGCAGATAATTTCATAGAGCAACAAATATATAGCCAGCCTTCACTCATTAAGAACAGCAGGATATAGGCTCCCACAGCAATAGCTCCTGTAACGGCTGCTCGCTCTAATTTGGATTGAACCCCGGCACCAACGCGCAGACTGTAATTCAGAATCCTCATTCCAATAACAGGTGTTGCATTGTGACTTATAGCTCAATAGTAGTTACTATTCAATTAAACAGTTTTACAAACAAGCAAAGGCTTTTTTTTTATACACTCTTCATTACCCGCAGGCTTTCATATTCTTTTAAGTACAGAAAATTTAATTAGATTTTGACCACAGATCCTGCATTTGACTTTCCCTGACAGGGTTTCCATTAGTGTAATCTGTAGGGGAATTCGCTGGTTTAACATCTGTGTGCCTGGGGCCTATCACACATTTACTGCACAAGACTGAAAAGACTCCCTTGTATGGTTGTATGTTCCTACGTGCTCCCATTTTCACAGAAGTCATTTCAGCACCACAAGGTAATTAGCAAAGGGATGGGCCTCGGCTGACATGAATGCGATTTATTGTTTTTCTAGAAGGGCCCTGAACAGCAAACAAAGAACACAGTCTTGCTGTCTGGAATTTTATTAACTTAATTGTGCCATATAACTTACTGAAGGGAGATTGTGAAGCAGAAATTCAGCAGCCATTGTTCTGCAAAATGTGAAAAAATATTAATTTCACTTCTATTAGGGCGAGTTTTGTGGCGCCTGGCACAAGACAGCGGATTTCATAATTACGTCCTGTGTTAACTTCCTCGTGGCCAGCTCCTTGCAGATAATACGCCTAACCTTTCCGCTTCCAAATCCCTTTGCTCTTGGCGAGCCACACGCCATTGCTTATTGTTTGCTCATTACGTGCAGTTAACTAATGAATCATTAATAAATGAATTGCTAATACATTTTATGGTAATTGGATATATAAATGATTGCAGGCTCCTTTGGCCTTTCAGAACAGAGCAGAATGAGTAGCAGAGACCTAATTGTTTGCAGATGATCTGCCGCTGATGGGCTGCTCGCCCTTGTTCTCCGTAACTAGTGACTCATTATTCTCCTAGAAAACCTTCACAATAACAGCTAAGTGTAGCAGATAAGAACACACACCAGAGGGGGAAGGATGACGCATTTTTGTTTTTAAGAAATCTGTCAATAATATTAATGGTTTCAGAGACCATACAAGCAATCCCTTGTTGTGCTCGAGCACCTACAGATGTCTATTACCAGATCCCATTGTACGACGCCTAATAATATGTGGCTAGAAATAATAAGGAAGCTTGTTTTTCTGCTATTGAATGTTATCTACTGTTTCCCGAATAAACTTGAACAGTATCTAATTACCTGTTTATTCCTACGCTGTGTGTGAGATGAAAAAAACTTTATTAATTCTATTGCACTGATTGATGTTCTTCAAAACCCAATAGGTACAAAATGACATGTAATTTCTTACTATTTTTTCCGGCTTTTTACATAATGGAAGCATAGCGCTAATTGCTGTAAATGGATAGCTATCAACTTCAATCTATGGGCCAAATCTCTTATCTCTATCACAAACATCCTGGGAACATCATTAATGTGGTTCTTGAAAAGTTTTTGACTAGTTAATGCAAACTAATGCAAAATCTTTATGGGTCTGCATTCAGATACCCTTATTATTATTTATTTATAGAGCACTATTAATTCCATGGTTCTGTACAATCAGTAAGGTGTTCACATACATTACATTAAGACAAAAACAGGTGCAAGTAGAAAATACAAAATTACAGTGATCAGGAGACAAGTAGGAGGAGGACCGTGCCCTTACCAGTAACTCCTGCAATCGGTGCTGGCTACAAAGAACTGAAGAAAGAGACAAAGAGGAAGATAAAAGGATAGAACATCCCATTTATAAAAGGGGTATTGTAAGATCTGTAGGGGGAAGACACCACGGGCTCTGATGGACACTGCAATCGTATTAATTCTTACAACGTACAATTCTGTGCATTTTACAGTGGCTGTGCTTAGTATTACAGGGTCTATCCTCCAACCCAATGGACTGATGTGCAACCAGGCCAAAAGATGAATGCATGAAATGTCACTGGCCTATGTAGTGAAATTGGCAATCACAGAAGCACCAGAACCACTTCAAGAGTTGGGTGTCAGACCCCTGTAAATCTGGTGTTGATCACCTATTATACAGGTAAGCGAAGAACTTTTAAACCGTGTTATATTCCATTTAGCATAGGATCCAAATGGAAACAAATTATGGAGATATATTATATCTCTTAGCTACACTTAGCTGTGTCAATTATTGTACGACATGTACTATGTTAAGGGAAGGAAGGAATTTTATAAAAGTGGTGGCCTTTGGCGTGAAATGTTGTCATGCAAGAGAAAGGGAATGCAGGATCTAAACTCACCCAAAACCACAACCCCTACTCTAAGTATATGGCAAGGAACAGAAACAAATGACAAAATGAACATAACAGATATGAATAGAACATAAATTTGTCAGGAACTAAATAAATATCAATGCTGGATTAAAAAATGGGCTAACAGGGTGCACGCCCCAGGGTCCCCACCACTTTGCCTCTAAAGGGACCACTACCAAGTGTGGGCTTTTTGGGCGGTCACATGGCAACTGGAATCGCCCACAGGGTCAAGGTATAAGCTCCGAACATGGTTCAGAGTACAGCATCAGGGTACAGGCTACAAGCTCAGAAACGGTTCAGGTTTCCAGATCCAATAGGAGTACTGTATAGGGTTCAGGATCCTGCAGGATACAAGGTTTCCAGTTCAGGCTGGGGTTCCTGGGGTTCCAGTTCAGGCTGAGGTTCATGGTACTGTCTCAGGCTTGGATATAGGCTCATGTACAGGTTCAGGGTTTCAGGTCCAACTGCAGGTTGTAGGAGAAAGAATAACCATCCCCTAATAAAGTGGGAATGAGCCATTCATCCAGCTTCTGGATACTTCCCATGCAGTTGACTGGCTGGGCCCTGAATAACTCAATCCAGAGTTGAGACCAACACTCAGCTCCACAAGGAACCACCCAGCTTTCCTGGTAACAAATACTGCAGTCAATCACAGCTCCCTACAAGGCAGCCCTGGGAGTGACTGAAAAGCTCTGAAGCCAGCAACCAGAACCTACCACGAGAGTTGTGACACATGCCCTCGGAGCATTGTAATATGTTGAACTAGAATGTACCTGCATGTATAGCATGTGATCGCTGAGGCCAGTTATTTCTGCACTGGAAATGTGCATAATATACAGAATGATGTCTCTATTGGACCAGCCAAAATCACAAAGTGCTAGCGTGGGAGTCATAGGGGATTGGAGAAGTAAGCATTGAAAACTTTCTTGTTATGTGCTGTTCGTTGTTCTTAGCCCATTTTCTTGATATCCATGACAATCCCTTTAACAGTACAAAAGGTTTGCCCATTTTCTGTGTAAACACAGCATTTATTCTTACATTTACTTAGCCAAATTGTACATAAAGCCATAAAAAAGTAAAAATGAATTGCTCAACTCCAACGTAAATAATGTCTGCGTGGGATGAACTTTTTTAGATCCATTGGGAACAAAAACTAATAAATTGCAAACAGGTCTGTTCTTACACGCAAGTAAAGGTGAGGAATCACAACTTCACCATTTACTAACATATGAAAAATATCTGATCTAATATTATGTGTCTTATACTTCATTGTCGCCTGAATGTTCTCTAAATCCTTTTAACGGCAGAGTTTTATTTTATTTTGATTGCTTTTAGACTCTTCGTAGTTTAGAAATCATTTTAAAGAAAATTGAGGAAAGTAAACATGTATTATGAAATCATAACTCCTGTACGCATAAAAGCCATAGCCGCCATTAAAATTATCTGCTATTGAAAGTGCTATTTGGAAATTACTGTAAAAAAAAAAAAAACGCGTCTCTTCCCATGTCTACAATTATGTACTTAAAAGTAAAACAAAGCCTATTATTACTCCAGACTCGTAGACAAAAACCCCACTATGAAAAATATAGTGTCAGAACCTCATTACGGTAACTAAACCAGGTGGGAAGTTTTTTTCTAATGAGAACTTCCGTGGAGGCAAAGTAACTAATGATAGTTTGAAAGGAGCTTTTGTCTTCCCATATACTAATGATCCCGTTTTTAATTATGCAGGAAGGCCCCCATGTATGTTGCTAATGATGAGCAATTAAGAACAAGGCGTGGGTAGCTTAATGAAAGTCCTATAATAATACAAATGAGGAAACTTAAATGAGGAATGTAATAAGTAAAACGAAAAAGATTAACTATCGCTCGGTGAATATGAACTTTTGTATGTAAAGTATGAAGTTCTACGTCTGGAGTTTTAATTGTTTATTTGCCTGGACTGGGAACTCCAGGAATCAGAGCTCCACATTCCTAATGGTGAGTTGCACCTAATGATTGTTTTGTTATCATTTATCATTGTTATATTTTTGGATAGCTTTGTCTGGGCAATGTGTCTGAAATATTAATGTGCTACAGATACAAATTGACCAGTGAAATATGGAAAGTAAACCACTGTGAAACCATTGTCTCCTACACACCAGTATGTCATACTAAGGCTTAAGGCATGTGGCAGAGAGTTTCCTGGTGGCTCTGTAGGGAAGAACCACAACACCACATGTGATCAGTCAAGTACCAACTGGCAAAGCTCTGAAAAATATCACAGTAGATTAGGTTGAATAAAGATGCAGGTCCTCCGACCTATTCAACCTATCACCCTACAGTGTTGAATCAGAGTATAAAAAAATATACATAGGGAATATACATTTTGAAACAATGTGTTTCTGACTCCATGCATGTCTGTTTGATTAAATCCTTGAATAAATATCTAATTTCAAGAAACATTTTTTTACATCCATAAAAGGCCCATCAGAAACTTGTCCACTATGTTAACCCTCAAAACAAGTTCCATAGATCCACTCACGTCTCATTAACATCAGTAGGTCATACTATGTAGTCAAACAGATGAAAGAAACAGTAGTGGATTATAATCCAGGGGGTTTAGGCGGTAGCCCAGGCCCAAGCCTTCTAGGGGGCCCATGGCACTCAAACAATCACAAAATTTTATACTGAGAAAGATCTTCACCCATTAAATCCTTGTACATCTGCTCCTGCTCTCAACACAAAAGTCCTCCAAAGGTCCTGAAACTGCGCATTGAAAGCAGGCAGAAGGGGCGCATCCTCCATTCCCCAAGAAGCTTGATTCGAGTACAACTTGTAGGGGCTATAATATTCATACAGACCAGGGCCCATGGTAGTCTTAATCTGCCCCTGGTGCAGGAGTCTTTTGACAACACATGGCCCCCTGTGGTACCATACTATAGAACTGTGCTACTACAGTATGTGCTATTTCTTCATTTCATATGCTATAGTCACACATGGCAAGCCTCCTCCTCTATTCAGGTACATATTATTACATCCAGCTGTATTTTCAAGTCAACGTGTACTTTGTGTTCAACAAATCACTTTTATTTTTCTCTCTCCGTGTCCACAGGGTTTAAGATTGATTACGGCTGTTGCCTGAAGCCTCTGTGCTGCTGTGGGTTTCAGTAAGGTTAAACCCTTATACGTTCTATGCCACCATAGCAATGGTCATTATATCATAGTAGATATGGTAGAACAAAGACGTGAGTCCATCAAGTCCAACCGATAGTTTTTCAGAACAAGGTAAAAAGAATTTACATGGCTAATACCAGTTGTTGGGGAAATATTTATCAGTAGTAATAACTCCCTGGATAAATGTCATGTTACCAAAATATTTTGTTCCCATAATTTTGCTTCCAATACCCTCTTGTACAAAGTATGAGCCACCACAATGTCCTGCGGCAGAGAGTTTCACAGTCTTACTAGTCTTACATTCAAGAATCGCTGTCGATCCCTGCCGGTGATGGTACAACCCTCTCTCCTCTATGTGTAGAGAATATCTTCTCGTTATTACGACAGGTTGTGACTCGGCTGAAATGAAAACAAGCCCCTTGTGACTCTATGAGACTCCTGGCAAGGCGCCAACAACTTCTTTAATACTGATTTTAGCTAGATCCAAGAAATGAGTTTTTATGCAAAAAAAAAAAGGATTTGTCCCTCTATACAGACCGTGGGAACCTGTCATTAGGTAAAAACCTGATGACATGTTCCCTTTAATATACTTGTTCTGTCATCCACAAAAAACATAAACAGTGAAATGAAAGGGAACTCAATATTGAAAGGAATGAGGGGGTCGCATGGTCCCTGTAATTCCACATATTATAAAACGGGGAAATGCTATTCCCAGAGTTCTCTGCTTTGATATGGCTATACCAGTTATTATCTAATATATTCCAGTATATATTTTCAGTAAACGTTTCATACCTCAGAAATAATATTGTTGAAGCAAAATGTTCTGCTTCCACAGGCATTTCATCATTTTGCGGTTTGTAGTAGAATTTTAATAATAATAGAAAAAATGAGGTAAATGGAACACAGTGTCATTTTAACAAGGTTGGGAAAGTGTATAGTGTGATAAGTCAAGCTGATTTTAACTTTTATGAGTTATGTAACACAGCCAGTCTGCTTTAACAGCGACATAGTCATTTCATTATGTCCAAGGAAAGAAATGGAAGCCCACGAGGCCCACTGATCTCTACAACACTTCCTATTATGTATAGCCACGTGAGACTCCAACATATTGCCGAGGAAGTACATTTAATAGAGGTTAGTGTCTCAAATTCCATGTGCTATTATCTGCCATTTAATAGAAAGTTTAATTTTTATATTGCAGAATTGTAGTATTACAGACGCTACGGGTTTGCAGGAGTTAGTTTCCGAAAATTCCCCAGCCGCTTGTGATATAAAGACATTACAACACATAACATCTCCCTCATCTGAACGGGAAACGGTGAACTCTGCAGTCCAGTCATTTGTAAGGAGCGTACACGTCTATTCTTGCTCCCTTTTTATTGTCCACCATGAATTACATTTTCCTGACTAAATGATCGGAGAACGTTATTGTCCAGGAAATTAAGATCCAGGAAATGAATTACATACTAAAAAAAAAGTCATCAGGGTTTATTAATAGGCTTAACTTAATACAATAAAGATGGAAGTTATATATTAAAGGTTTTGCATAAGAATGAATTAAGCAGCAATGCCACACACAGCCTAAAGACAAGGACAAGGTTGGTGCTCCCCACCTCTCCCTGATTAAACTACCAGCCCCCTCAGGCAGGGTATAAAATATCCTAGAATTCTCTCCATTATATTTAATTTTGCCTGTTTATCTACAAAAAATCCAAGCATTCATGTTTTATCTGCAGCTCACATTCCCAACTGTCATACCCTACCTGAAGGGGGTACTAGTTTAGTGGGGTATAACCCGTTGATTGGGTCCTGTTAAAGTGGCACTCTAAAGCTTGTAAAATACCCTGTAAAATATGTTTGTGCACAAAGAAAGGGTATGCTACAAAATAATTGGTGATAGGATCCCTAAAGCTACATTATAAGGTAGGGTCTGGTAATGGGGGTTAGTCCATTTCTTTGCCTAAATGTCCTCTCAGTAACCTGATGTGTGTATCATAAATCAGGTAGTTTGGGTTGGCTGAGATGCTGTGAAAGCTGCCACATATGTATGTTGCACTGATGTTGGGGTTGGTAGGGGCCCACTGTGGTCCTACATCCCACCAAAGGATTCACCTTCTCCCATGTGGTCCAGTCCAAGCCTGTCTAATGTCCTTCTTTTATTGTTCTTGCCACAGTTTCTCCGATTTCCAGACTCATTTGCATGAATTAGCCACCAGCTTCTTAGACTACTTTAGGCAGTTTCTACAGAGTGCATGATGCCCATGGGAAAATTATTTGACCATGACATCCAATCAAACAGTTGCGGTGTGATGCTTCATCAACAGGACCACATCATGATAGACAATTTACAAGACCATGTCTTGTCACTACCAACGTTATATAACAATTGCCATCAAATGATTTTGTAGAATGTAGTATTCAACATTGGGGCAAGTGTGGAGTTTCCAGAGTTTAACAAATGTAAAAATCTTGTTTAGATATAGATAAGAGTTAGATAAATCTTTTCAGAGAAATGTTGTTGTTGTTTATAATAAAGAACCTCTGTCCATTTTGATGTCATGATAATAAGAGGGTTAAATGGTTTAAATTTACTTTTTTTCTGCTTGGAAAAGCCAAAACTCATATTAAAAGAATGGTTTGGCTGCTGCATTCATTAAAAAATTGGCATCTTTCGCATATTTGGATTTTCAGAGTATTAATGTAAATACTTTATATTTCTTCCCGAATTCATCATTCTACAATTTCATTTGTGTTTCCATACTTTAAACAGTTTTCCTTTATTTTCCCGAGGAGACTTGAGCCAATCACTAAGTGAACCCTTCTCTCTGGGTACGAAACTAATTTGTTGCCATGCCATGGCATGATAGTTTATATTGCAAAAACTGGTTACTATGAATTGTCAAATATTTTCCTAGGTGTGAAGTGAAGAACATTACAGATGTCAGAAGAAAGATATGAAGCTGAGTAACTGCAAGCAGAAGGCTGTAGAGAGGCATATACCTAGTGCTTGGAAATCATTTTTTCATTACATGGAAGTTGATTGTGTAAGAAAGTATTACCCACTGTTTAAATAGAAAAAAATCTAAGAAGTGAAATCAGCAGTATCACTTTACAACATATGGTCCAGCAAATCAAATTACAAAGCTTTCCACATCTCATTAACTGCAACGAGCACAGTGAGTTTGTTTAACAAGTCCCATCTTTTTTATGTACGCGATAAGCAATGACTTTATGAAAGCATCCTCAAAGGATAGTCCTCGAGCAGAGATTAAAAACAAATCAAAAAAGGATTAGGTCATTTGGTCAAGGCTGGTTGTATTTAATATGTTTTATTTCTACTCAAAGATCATGCTTCACCTTATCCTGTCTTCTAAGATGAGCTTCTTAACAAATGGCAGACATGGAAATTATCACTTTTTTCATATACAGGAAGGACAGAACTAAGATTAAACAGAGAATGGATACAAGACTGACATAGACCTGTAGGTATCCTTGTGGTTTTTCTTGTGAAAGTGACTCAACTAGTTGTAATTATTTACTATTTATGTGTTATTAAAGGAAATCTACCATTTTGAACCAAACATACCTTGAGAATGCTGTAGCTACACTGATGCAGGCACATATCTTGTTTAATCCCTGATCTGAGTGGTTTTGGTGAAAAAACAATTATAAAATAAGGAGTTGGTGGGGCTTATCTACTAAGGCCTTTTCGTTGGGTTTTCCAACGTTTTCGGGAATCGCACCAGGGATTGCGTCACAGGCGATCGGATTTTGGCGCATCAGCGCTGGGTTTCACGCGATACAAATCAGGGGGCGGGCCATCAGACGATCCGATGGATTTGGACAACGTACAGGATTTAACATTTAAATTGTGTCGCAATAGCAAGCACTTACATGCAACAGGAAGAAGAAGGGGTATTCCGGCGGACCTGAGCGGGGAAGCAACACATGCAGGATCTCGGGCGCACGATCTTGATGAATCACGCCAGACTTCATCCTAACAGTAAAAGTTCAAGCACAAGTGTGGAGTCATTTCTTTAGGCATGACATCACCACAAGGCAAGCGACCTCCTCCTCTATCCATCCCCTGGGAGCCATCCCTATTTGAGAAGGGTTAACAATCACGCTGACCTAAAACATCTATCTCCCAGTCAGTGAAAGTCTAGACTGGCGTCACAAGGTATTTGCCTTACCAGTCCTTTCCCTCTTTATTGAGCACTGTATGTGGCGGCCCCTGGTGCCCCTGTTTGGAGAGAACCTTGGGCTAAGGGAAGGGGCACAACACATTCATATGCTTCTTTTTTCTCATAACATTGTACAATAGATGTACAGTAAAAGAAAGAATAAGCATGTTGAGTTTTAACACCCAATCTTCTTATTCTTAGTGCCCATAAACCAAAAGGTGGCTTGCAATGTCTTATTCTCTACTGTATCCATTGACAACACATGTATGCTTGGAAAAAACAGCATGTAGGTGTATAGCTAGGACAAGTTGTTGGCCAGACAAGCAATGACTAAATATACTTTTTTATACATGTGCTTTTTGTCTCGAGATATGCCAAAACACCAAAATAGCAATGGTGGTTACAGTGTGAGACACATCTTTTATGTGGTGTCTGACTCTTCTAACACAAGACAACTGTACCCAGGATTTAGTGGAACAGTCAGAAATTGCTGGTTCTGGGCTGGAATAAATGGATCATATATGTAATGTACAATGTAAAATTGGCAGTACTGGTCATTAAGAAATAATTTGGTGAAATATTCTTATATTGATGGTATTAATCCTTGTTTGCTTAAGCTGTCATACAATTGCATTCCTGTTGAGACCATCCTGAGACAACAGACTTTTCATCACGGAACAAGGTTTTACAATGGATGCAACTTGGGTGATGTGTGAAGTATTGTGAGCTGTTTATAGGGTACTTCATCCAATCAGTATAATCAGCACATAAGTATTTCTCATAGTGTATGGGGTTGACACCATTAACTTGTGACCTGCAGATTTTCTTACTCCTGTTATTACATGGGTTTGTAGCCAGGATATGAGCAAACTGACTATATCAGTATAACTGAATGGAGGGCACTGTGTATATGTCCTCGTATGAAATGTAATGTTTTATTTGATCTTTAATATCCAGTCACTTTATCATAATGACATAAGATAATGGGTGGGTAAGAAGTAAATCTATATTCTATACCTCTAAAAATATAAAGTGGCCTTGAGTCAGGGTCCACTCCAGGTTTTAGACCCCTGGGCCTTGGGCAACCAGTGGGCTCCGGTGCATTGAACTCATGTGGCAGCATTAAAAATTCAGAAACTAAAGCAGTCCCCTGTTTCCTAAAATATTTGCTAGTTTAGTTAGTTAATTAGATAAAGTCAAAGGATTCCAAATGATTCCTTATGTACAACCTTATGTGCCCCCCCCCCCCAGGTAGCGCTGGGCCCCAACACTTGCCCAGGTTTGCCCAGTGCTGGTGCCGGCCCTGCCTTGAGTATACAAGTGTCTCTATTTCCAAAAGCTGGTATGTAGTTTTGATATCTTGGGACCTGATGTTCTCAGACATTTAGTGCACAAAAAGTTCTTCTTCTGATATTAGTACTAAGAAACTGTCTGGTGTTCACATAACAATTTTTCAACCAGTGGACATACAGAACAGGTGATGAATGACTTAGGGGATCATACGACCATCATACGACCATCCAAGATTTGTTTTATAGAAACTTCATAAAATTTTTTTAAAAGATACATTTTGGGACGGAATTGCCCCAATTGTCCTGGAAATTATTATGTAACCCCCTCTGATGCTCTAACACAGATTTTTCTCCTATGCTCATCTCTAATTACAACCACTTCAATCATGAGCAGTGGATGTAACTAGTGCAACCAGTTGTAGTCTCACCTTGCTATTCACTCAACCTCTCGGGGACGGACTTGCCCTCCAGACTACTGGAAGACCTTCCTGTGGGCCGTAGAGCTAATTAAATAATGAGCCCATAAGTTCAGCAATTTGAAGGCTACCAGCGTATTTACAAATGCTAGAGGGTGGATAATTTTCTATGGTCGGCCAAAGGAGTCCCAGTCCGATACTGTAATGTCTTGTGCAAAAGAGAAAACAAAGCAGTTTTTACTTTGTATCCTTTAGTTACTTGGCCTCAGACTCTTCTGTAAAGTAAAACAAATTCAGATTTTTTTTTCTCGGCCTGAATTTGAAAATAATTTTGTTTTCTGTCCTTTTAAAATTTACGGATTCCTATAATTTTACTTGGCATTAACACCTCTAAAAGTGGCACACTATAAACATTTACAGCATCTCCCTGGTCCATGACATTTGGTTTTGTAACCAAATATTATTTGCGTGTTGTGACCTATGTGTTTTATTGATTGGAGTAAATAAAACTTCTGGGTAAGACCAGTCTGAATAGACATGAAAGGGAAGCATTTATAACGTGTCCATTTATGTACAGGGCTTGAGGGCATCAACTGGGAAAAGGGTATTCATAATATGTTGAAAAGTGTTAGTGGTGAAGAAAACTGCTGCAGTATGGAAGTAGGAGACCTGAGGTCAACTTAGAACTAAATATAGCTCAACATTAGACCTATTCTGTATGGTTTCTATTTACATTTAGTGCTAGTATCCTGCTACAATGACACAAGAACTTGACAAAGAATAAAATAAATCTAATAAACCTGATAACATGTAAAAAAAAATGCTCCACAAAAAAAAAGTATTTGGTATGTTTTGGTATATTTATTGACATCGACATCGATATCGACATCGATATCGACATCGATATCGACATTTCTTTGCAGTCGGTTTTATATTTCTACTTATTGTATTAACCAGAAAAAAAATGTTCAGAATCCACAAAAAACTTGGATTTTACAGAATTTTAAAGAAGAACCTTCCTTAAAATAGGTTCTATGGATAAAGTACATACCAGTATCAATAAAAGATCAATAAAAGACAAAAAAAAGGTTGAAGAATACAGGGTGTATGTACGTATTTCTTCGGACAATTCAATATTGCGGCAGATTTATCAAGCTATCTAAAAGTAAGAATGTTCTTAGTTGTCCATGGTGACTAATTACAGCTAAGCTTACATTTTACCAGTGCTTATGAATATTTTAAAGGGTACCTGTAATTGGTTGCCATGGGCAATTAAGAACATTTTTACTTTTATACAGCTTGATAAATCTGCCCCAATGTGTTTGAGGGATCAGTGATCTCCTGAGTCTTGCTAGAAGAAAGGGTTGGACGGTAGATTTCAAAATGACTGATCAATTTCTCTGTAATCAATTATCTCTGTGTCTTGCCTTTATCCTTTAGTGTGAACATGGGCTTTACTTGCTGTGCTGTTCTGATTGGTTTAGCACCACACCTGTATCTCTCCAGCACCCTAGCCTTGGTCCAACTGTAGTTAACCCTTGTTGGTTTACAGCGTCACACTTCTCACCTGCTCTCTGTGCTGTCTGGATCTCCGGGCTCTGGCACAAGTATTACTGAGGCTGGGGATCAGATACTCTGCTGCTCAAAAGTTTGGGGTAAAAGGCTATTTTAGCTGCAAATGTCTGTTTTTGATGCAATATCTACATGTATATATTCCCATTTCCAACAACCACCACTTTAATGGTACATTGTGTTTGCTAACTGTGTAAGTAGACTATTGGATGTTTAGAAACCCCTTGAAAACCCTTGTTCAAGTACAATAGCACAGCTGAAAACAGTTTGGCTGATTAGAAAAGCTATAAAACTGACCTTCCTTTGAGCTGGTTGAGAATCTGGAGCATCACATTGTTTGCTCTATGAAACTCTCTAAATAGCCAGAAAAAAAAGAATTTTCCTGTGAAACTTGACAATCTATTCCTGTTCTCAGAAATAAAGGTCATTCCTTGAGACAAATTATTAAGAAAAAATACTACTTCCTTTAGAGAAGAGCATATACAGACTCTAACCAGAATAGAAAGAGGAGTGGGAGGCCTCACTGCACAACTAAGCAACATGACAAGTACATTAGAGTCTCCAGTTTGAGAAACCAACACCTCACAGGTCCTCAACTGGCAGCTTCATTAAACAGTACCCCCCAAATGCCAGTTCAACCTCTACAGTAAAGAGGTGACTCTAAGATGATGGAGATTCTCCAGGGTGTGGAAAAGAAACTGAGACTGGCTTACTAAAGGAAATAATTAATATGGGCAAAAGAACATAGACATTGGACAAAGGAAGATTGGAAAAAAAGGGTTATGGACAGACACATTTAAGTCTGAAGTGTTTGGATCACACAGAAGAACATTTGTTGTCTAACAACTGCAGAACAACTGAAAAGAGATTTGGACAAGGTCAAAGGGATTTTGAATAAGGAAGGCTATCACTTCATTTTGCAATGCCATGCCATTCCCTGTGGACAGAGCTTGATGGGAAGTATGCAAAAACATTTTCCAAGGTTTTGAATGGAAAACAATGCCTCCTTTTGCTACCTTGAAAGGCAGCCGCATTAACACCAAGTTTGACCTGTAAGAAGTCTAAAGATATGGTGTGGGATTATGGCTTTAAGTCTCCACATGGCTTTAAGGTGGCCTTAAGTGGCAATCTCTCCATAAGGAGAACACCTACTGTCTGACAGTGCTTGATTGGAGCCAATTTCATCCTACAACAGGGCAATGAACCAAAGCCCCTCCAAATTATGCATGAACTATTTAGAGAAGAAGCAGGGAGCAGGTATCTATGTGTAATGGAGTGGATGCCCAGTCACCAGATCTCAACCACATTGAGCTGTTGTGGGAGACGCTTGACATATGGTATGCAAAAAGTGCACATTGGGACATTGGGGTCTGTGGAGTAAATGGAAGTATAGATTGGTCCCTGCTGGAGACTTGGGCTCATAAAATTCAAACTTCCTGATCCTCCACAAAATCACCTGTCAGAGTGTAGTAAAGAGGCCCCATACATCTAATATATTTGGAGATTATGCCAACTTTTCCCTTGTATAAGGGGATCTTACATTGTTCCTAGAAAAATATGACCAAGTGCAAACATCATAGCTAACAGCTATCGGAGACTGATGAGAGCTCTCATTCTGAGACTCATAAGGGTGTTAGAGATGAACTTATATAAAAACTGTCATTTATTTCTGCATTTCATATCTCCTCTGACATTAAAGGAGCCTTTTTTATAAATATTAATACCTGTGATTAGCAAATAATTGTAATATACCACATGGCCAAATCTGATTAAGATAGCGCAGTATTGAAATATTTGCCGAGGTGCCATAATTAGCCTGAAGAGGAGAGATGAATATGCTAAGGCTTAGATGTAATCAGGCAGTAAAGGTTGTGTGTGTCATTGGAAGGCACTTCATTTCGACAATTCAATTTGGATCCCCTTTTACATATTGCATCTTAATCTTACATAGTGTTTGCAAACTTCTCCACATTCTTCAAGTCATGTCTTGAACTTAATATACGAGGAACTAGCACTATAATTACAAAGCCGGGGGTCAGATGGGGCTTTACCAGCACAGAAACACCTCTAATTCTGCAAAGTGTTCCAGACCCTGGCAGATGGTAATCAACATCTAAATTAGATCAGCAAATATGTTCCTTATCATGTTTTTCTCTTGATCTGGGTAGGAAAAAAAAAAAAAACCTGCCCGTGATTAGTCAGGCAATCACAACGGAAAACTTTCTTCTTCATGGCAATGAATAATAAGACAATTATCATCCATTAACTTCTTTCCAAATCACCATAATAGAAAACTAAGCCTTAATTGTCTGCATTTAAAACATCGCTCTTTTGTTTTGATGCTTTAAACGTTTTTCCTCCCTGTTCTGGATTTCAGAGCCCTTGAAGAGCAGAAGAAATAATGACAAAATCCAACATTTGCTTCCTGTTATCATTTATTTACAGACAGGCCTTGACAAATCTAAAGTCTTCATTAAAAATAAAAAAGGGAGCACAATAATCCTAAGGACACAAAGGGACTGCTATCTGCGAAGGCAAAACTTCATCTTTTCAATGCGATCCACTAACTTTGAAGAGGGGTGCAGGTGTTCCCACTTTTGGAATGCGGCAAGTGTACGCTATTTAGAAATGAAAAAAAAAAAAATAGAAGTACTGGAACATTCTTTTTACTGGAAACAATTATACAAATTATATCTATGAAAGGCAGAGAATAGCGGTGCCTTGAACCTTGTCTATGCACAGAGAACAATGGAAAATTAATAATTAAATCTATTACATATGCTCATTGCCGAAAACAAAAGACACCTCGGCAGTTCAAACAGTGCAGTATTTTCATTTGAATAGTGGCTCCACGTTGTTTTTTTCCCCTTCATTATATAGGTATTGTACTTAAAATGTAACTGATAAGTTTATAGGCTTTATATTCTGAATAAGACTAAGTTTTAATGCATAACTCCTGAATAGCGTTGACATCTCTCAGCCTTCATTTGGAGGAGTCTTTGTTTCTGAAATAATGAAATTAATTTGCCTTTGTAATTTCTCATCTCACACAGTCAAAATAGCACTTTAGAATCCATTTAAAGATAGCTTCAGAGCGGAGCAGATCTTGGCTGTAAAACAGAATTGAAAGCAAACATCAGCCATTCTGCCCTTTTAACCCAATGTTATTACGCTCATTGTTCCACAATTAAAGCAAACGGCTGCATTGTTGATGATATATAACAAACTTTAAGTTAACCGCCCCCATAGTTCTTTTAGATATTATATACATGGAAATTAACTTTCATCTTCTAGACATTCAATTATCTGTTTCAATACTCCATTTTCTCCATTAAGTAATATATCGAAGCATAAAGATGACCTGAAAAAATAGGTTTTACAATACAATGAACCTATTATTCCTTTTCAACCTTGTTAACTGTTTCACTGTATTTTACAGCAACATATCATTAGTTTTGTGCTGCTAGAAGCCTTCGGTGAGATAAAGAAGGGGTCTAACCAGTGTCGGGGCAATAGTGTTAATGGGTGTTGTCTAGTTCACTGGTCATTTTTTATACTTACCTGTGCCATGCATAGTTCCCATACTAATCAGCTATACCTGGTTGCCACCAGTGACAGAACCTATAATGGGGATGAACCCAGAAGGAGATGGCTTCTCCCACACTATAATGGCTATGCTCAAATTCAAATGGATAGGAGTAGAGCTGCAGGACTCCTGTTACACATAGATACAGCTTTCTACCTCTGGCTGGAGGCAGCCTGGAGCAGATGATCCATGTAAGATTTGGGGGTTGGACTCAATAGAACATTCTATTTGTGCAGGATCCATGTTTCAGGTTGCATCTATCATCAATATTAAAAATGGTTATTGGACCCAGCAAAACCCTAACACAGATGTAGATTGCAGTATAGGGATATGTTTGTAAGCATGGCTATAAAATCAGGGGGCATGTTTTCAGTTCTCTAAATTTACCCTAACTGTGGGCAACTATGCAACACCAATATGGGGCATCGAAAGGGTCTTTAACCCCTTAAGGACCAGGCCCTTTTTCGTTTATGCGTCTTTATTTTTTACTCCCCACCTTCAAAAATCTATAACTTTTTTATTTCTCCATGTAGAGAGCTGTGTGATGGCTTGTTTTCTGTGTAACAAATTGCACTTCATAGTGATGGTATTTAATTTTCTATGCCATATACTGGGAAGCGGGAAAAAAATTCTGAATGCAGTGAAAATGGTGAAAATACGCATTTGCGCCGTTTTCTTGTGGGCTTGGATTTCACGGCTTTCACTGTGCGCCACAAATGACAGGTCTACTTCATTCATTGGGTCAATACGATCACGTGGATACCAAATTTGTATAGGTTTTATAATGTTTTCATACATTTACAAAAATTAATTTTGCTGTCTTTTTGCACAAATAACTTTTTCATACTTTGGTTTATGGAGCTGAGGGTGGCATCATTTTTTGCGAATTTTGATGGTGTTTTCAATGCTTTTATTTTTTGGATTGTACGACCTTTTAATCACTTTTTATAGATGTTTTTATATTTTTCAAAATGGCAAAAAATGCCATTTGCCACATTGGGCACTGTTTTCTGTTACGGGGTTAAACACAGTGAAAAACTGTTATTATAGTTTGATAGATTGGGCATTTTCAGACGCGGCGATACCTAATGTGTTTATGATTTTTACTGTTTATTTATATTAATATCAGATCTAGGGAAAGGGGGGTGATTTGAATTTTAAGGTTTTGTTAATATAATTTTTTATTTTTTTATTTTTTTAATTTAAATTTTTTAGTATTTTTTTTACTTCCTAGGGTACTTTAACCCTAGGTTGTCTGATTGATCCTACCATATACTGCCATACTACAGTATGGCAGTATATGGGGATTTTTCACACCATCTATTACAATGTGCAGATCGCACATTGTAATAGATAGCCTAAAACATGATCTTTGTGTGATCCGAGGTTGTCATGGCAATGGATTGCCACTCCCCGATGATGTCACGGGGAGTGACGATCGGAGCCAAGATGGCGGCGCCCACGTGCCGCCGGCTAGTTAATGCCTCCGGCAGCTTTGCCGGCGGCGTTGAAAGGGTTAACACCCGCGATCGGTGCAAGCAGGGTGTTAGCGACGGGTGCTTGCTTCATTGTGAAGCAAGCACCCGGCGAGTATGAAGAGGGCTCAGCCTGTGAGCCCTCTGCATACTACCCCATGCACAATAAAACGTACAGGTACGTCTTATTGCGCTATGTCGTTAAAGTTCTAAGGCACAAATATCCCAGTGTGCATACATCCCACTTCTAAAAGTCTGTCTATACAAAATACCGTAAGAACCCAGAGGACACAAGCCTTATTTGTCCCCAGGTATAATAAGACATTATTATGATGAATACAAAGGGTGAAGGTGAATGACGTGTATTAATAAATTAGAGATAACAGTATATTGATCTCAGGTTATGAATTTAGTGGCACTTATGACCACATGCTATCAATGTATACAGAATTATAGGCCATATTCAGATGGTGTGCGCTCCCCTACCCTAAACCTGGACATAACACATGGTCGGGAGGTGAAAGGAGGGGTGGTGAGCGCTCCTCACCTCTGCTTCCCCATAGAAAGAAAAGAAGAGAAGACAACCCATGACCAGGTGACATAGATCTCAATGGGAGCCGTGATAAATAGATAGATCTTGGCCCCCATTACGGTCGTGTGAAGAAGCCAATAAACTGTAGGGAGGAGCTAAGTCACAAGACCACATCATATGATAGCCTGAAAACACAGTCCTCCAATCAAAAAATATTCCGAATGTAGTAATAATACCATCACATCATTCTGCTCATATGCATTTGAGTACAATTGTAAGTTAGATTTAAAGGGTTATTCCTATTTCAGCAATTTAATGTTATTGTTTGTTTTATAAAAAGTTATACAATTTACCAATATACTTTGTGTATCGATTTCTCGTGGTTTTCTAGATCTCTGCTTGCTGTCCTGATATAGAAAGCTTCTATGTTTACTACCAGTGGATATAAATCTGACCATGGTCACACAGGTGCACGTCTCGTTATTATCAAAGAGAGTAATCAGAGCTGTGTGATATAACGAGCCGTGCACCTGTGTGACCATGGTAAGATTTCTGTCCACTGGAATAAACATAGGAGCTTGCTATAGGTCAGTGATGGCAAACCTTTTAGAGACCGAGTGTCCAAACTACAACAAAGACCTGATTATTTATCGCGAAGTGCCAACACAGAAATTTAATTTGTGATTTATACTCCCTTCTCTGTCACAGTTTTCACTGAGGACACCAATAAAGCAGAAAATAGTCCCAGGTAGTCCTGTCACTTTAAAATAGCTCTGTGCACAGCAAGTCCTGGGCTGTCTGGGACTGCAGGAAGATACCTGGAGTC
Organism: Engystomops pustulosus; assembly: GCF_040894005.1. Classification (NCBI taxonomy): domain Eukaryota; kingdom Metazoa; phylum Chordata; class Amphibia; order Anura; family Leptodactylidae; genus Engystomops; species Engystomops pustulosus. The sequence continues at coordinate 63,349,845 of NC_092420.1, read as the reverse complement.
ATCTCTGGTTATGGCCTGGGTGCCCACAGAAAGGGCTCTGAGTGCCACCTCTGGCACCTGTGCCATAGGTTAGCCATCACTGCTATAGAGTGACAACAAGCAGAGATCTAGATAGCTGCGAGGCATTGATACAGAAAGTATACTGGAAAAGTGTAGAACTTTTTTATTGTAAAAACATTAACATTAATTTGCTGATATGGCAAAACCCTTTTAACAGTGCACAAGGTTTATCATGCCTCAACGTACCGTAATCTAGTGCCTCATCTTACTCACCTTTTGATATACATTTTATACTTACAAAGCTGCTGGTCCAGCTCCTTTAATGGAGGGATATTGTCTATTATCACCATGGAAGCTAAGTATTACATGACACATTACATATTAGGCATTGATGGACTGGCTCTGCCAGAAAAGGAGCCACTCTTATCTAGATCATACAGTGTTATGATCATATAATCTAATAGGATGGATGAACAGGCTGCCATTATGAGAACAGTTCACACAAAATGCAGGGGGTATTACATGAAGCAGCAGTTCACTCTTTATAGCTTCATGAATCGCTGTGTCACTACTCCTATACTAAGAATAAAAGAGTACACAAAGGTTGTCTGAAACCTAAGCTCAAAAGAAAGCATGACTAAAGGAAGCATACTAACTAAAGTGCTTATCTTACCTATTTAAAGTGTAACTATATATTTGAAAACATTTTTTATTTCAGAGGCGAATAGTGCAGATGATGATAGAAAACTTTGTAATGGACTATATTACATTCTTTCACTTCCCTTCCTCCTTTCTTTCTTTTCTTCTTATGCAGTTCTGAAGTATGAATACAGAAGACTGATATGGAGATAAGGTTAAAGCTTAACTCCTTACATACCTGGATAATATATTTTTAATAACTCAGTAAGGAGATAGATTTATCAAATAACTGTCTATAAGAGGTTAAGTGAATGGAAACTTTAACAACTTCTCCTTATCTCATTGTAATCTGTGTAACTAAAGAGGGAAATAATAAGACACAATGGGGCTCATTTACTAAGGGTCACGGGCCGCATTTTAGTCGGGTTTTCCGTCAATTTCTGATTTGCGGCACATTTAACAGGGTTTTTTGGCGCACACGATCGGATTTTGGTGCAACGCAAATTGGGGGCGTGGCCATAGGACAAGTGATCAAGTGATTAAACAGTCCTGCTACTTACATTTGTACTGTGTGCAGACCCTCCATGCTTCTTTATTTGCATTTCTGTGCTCTGTTTAATAGGTGGAGCTGCAGCAGAATAGTATCACTCATCCTACCCTCTTCCTGTCTCTGTTAGTATGGACAGACTGTGAGAAGAGAGAGAGGGTTGCCTCACATGGATGTCCTGGAGCAGTGAGATAGATGGAAGCAGTGTGTGTATGTAGAGGGCAGCATGCTGGAACAGGAGTTGTCAAAAGAGGCAAAGACGCAGGTACATTTACATGTCTAATAGAATATATTTATTGAAAAGTGGCCAACCCCTTTAAGTTATATTTTAAGGGAATCTGTCACCACAATTTAGCTACATAAACTAAGTGCTTACATAGGACTATGCTCAAACATGCAACCCATATTTTTATTGTCAAGCTGCTCCTTCCATGCCAAAACCTCACTTTAGGAATATGCAAATTAGGATGAAGTACTTAGGCAGAGCAGCTCAGAGCTCTGACATCATATCTTGCGGGAACCAGTAGTTATGTAGCTGAATGGGAAGGGTGAGAGAAGGCCACGGGCATAGAAATGTAGCAGGGGGTGTTATTATTGCTGTAGAGGTCGAGTCCTAAGGTGCTCTGCTAATGCCCGACAAAGCACTTCAGCCTCCTTTGCACTTTTCAAAAGGGAAGTTTTGACATGGAAGGCATAAATGCCATGTCTGCTTACATAACCAATTGTTTTGAACACAAAGTATACATTTTAGTGCTGTTCCTCTGTTATTACTCATCAAAATTCATCATAAAATGACCAACTTAAATGTTACCAGTTGGGAATGTTCTTGAACACAGGGCCACTGTTCAATCAGCGCTGCCGGTGGCAGGCTAAGCAGGGACAGTGCCATTTGGCAAGGATTATGGTAAGACCCAGTTGTTGATTAATCCATACATTTCATGGAGGAATAACAGAGGAATAGCACAACACTGAGATGTAACAGAAAATATTTGTCATTCACCAAGACAGACATGTTAGGAAAGCTGACAGGTCATTTTTAAGTCATAAAAGGTGAATTGTGGTCTGGCTGGTTGCTATAGACAAACCCAGTGTTTACTGCTTTAAATCATTTTGTGGGTGTTTTTTTTATATTTCCACAAAACAAACTATTCATCCATAATGTAACAAACTGCACACAAAGTATATATATATATATATATATATATATATATATATATATATATATATATATACACATATATATATATATATATTCTCCTATATCCACCAAGATAAAGGCCATTCCTCCTGATTCTTGCAATCTAACATTTAGGATATTGTTTTGCTATAGCTATAACGTGTTACTAAAGATAAAACAAACACATGCACGACGCGTCTGTATCGGATACACGCCAACAATGCGCTAGCCCGTCGCAAGCCTGGCAAAAATATGACAAAGTCACAATCCTACAGATAGATCGCTTCAATAAGGAAGTCATTGAATTGCAAGTGAGTTCATTTGACTCCAAAAGAGATTGGAGCTTAAGAAAGCTTTGTCATCACAGGAAGGGATAGGCAGCAGGGTTAGGCATTTAAAATTCCTTAGTGATGAGTAAGTGGCATTCCTGTCCTGCTGGGAAAAAGTAGGATTCAAAGAGATGCCTGCAGAGCCAGAGGGAGAAAAATCAGCGACAAATTAGGGACTTACAAATTACAGAGAGCTACAATCTACTTTTACTTCATAGACAAATAATGACTGCAGGGCCTCACAATTCACAGAACAGTCCAAAACCCATAAAAATAGCGCCAAATCCAATACAGATAATTGCCTCGCAGATTTTTATTGTAATTAGCAATTCCTAAAATTACATTTAACCAAATTAAAGTCTCTAATTCCATCTCGTTTTTTGGCTTTTAAGCAGATTCTTTATTGGAGACGCTGGTAGCGAGCAGTTTCAAGGAATAACAATGAGTAAAATGGTAGATGTTGTTGTTAAAAGGCAGCGTGAACGCGGGAGAACAGCAGATAGATTCCCGGTGCTGATTGAACAAGCAAGGAAAAGACATGTAACCTTTTCGATGCTGGGATGGAGGAACTCATCTTCTCAATTGTTCAGTGACAAATCTATAAATTGGACAAGGTCAAAGTTTATGTCCTGGGATGACCTCTTCTGTAACTATGCTGCCTTGTGTTTGTGTCATCAACGGTGGAGCAGAAGGTGTCACAGAGGAGATCCTGCGTGCATCATGGTACATCAAAGAACAGGGGTGCTACACATGATTGCCAAAGTGGGGGTCAGGGTAGTCATGTATGAACCAAGTGTACATAACATATGGGGAACATTGGACTTCATCTACTTTAGTCTGCTGTTCATGAACTTGGTCTTTCTAGGTAGACTATTTTTCTACAGAGTCGTGCAATCATTTATGGCTCAAGGGAAAAATACTTACCCTTAGGCTACTTACACTACTTACATGTTTTCCTCTGCCTGCAAACCCAGATCTCTTATGCTTTGTTGCTGTCGGAGTATCTTTTGGCCATGTGGCCATGGGTCCACAAAAACAGTCAAAGTGTCACAAAATTCATTTTTGGATACGGAAGGGAGGTAGATTATCCCAGCCCCTTGGAGTGTTACATAATGGTGTTACCTAGCAAATTATCCATAAATACGGACAGCACCCCTGTGACACCTGTGTTGTATCTGTATTTTTCATGCTCCAATAGGCTTTCTATATGAAAGAAGAGCCATGAACACAGCCAAGAATAAGACTCACACACAGGGCTTTGGAAACCACAGCTTTGTAGGAGACCATATATATATATATATATATATATATATATATATATATATATATATATGTGTGTGTGTGGGGATGCAAGCTAACCACAAAATGAACAGCTAGCAAATGTGAGAAAAATATGTTGGTGTGCTTGAGGGCTAACACATCAGGGGAACACAAAATCAACCAGGTCTTTGTAGAACACCTATAAATTAACAGGTCGCCTATACATTTACTTTTCTATTCTGCTAAACTGAAAGAATCCCATTTTCTTTATTTAGGTGTGAGAGATGGAAAGTGTTACTATCAGGTATTTATATGTATTGCTTTAAAGGATTAACTAACACAATGAGAAATAATAATATAAATGACACAATGAATAATAATAATCTTTATTTATACAGCCCCATCACATTCCGTAACGCTGTACAGATTTGGGGGAGGGGGGGTTATAAACAAATAAAATGATACATTACAGAGTATAAACATAGTCATATGAAACAATAGGAGTGAAAGCCCTGCTCTGAAGAGCTTACAGTCTATGAGGATGAAACGGTGCCCCAATATGTAAACGAAATCTTTGCAAAATCTAAAAAAAAATATTTTATTTTGCCTTTCTTTCCATAGAAATTAATCACAGCAGACATGGCCTATCTCAGCTCCTTTAAGTTAAGTAAAAGTAGAAGACATATAGTTCTCCCAAAAACTGTTTTAGTCCCCCAGGACCCCAATAAATATGCAAACCATACTGTGACTATCCCATAGCCAGTGGCAACCCCACAGGGCATGCAGGGTGGGTTTCCCGATAATGCTTTCCACCAACGGATTGGAGCCCAGGAGACCAGGTTGAAGTGAAAGTTCATCACAGCTGCTGGTAGCATAACTGCCAGATAGGGGATCCAGGAGTGAGCTCAAAGAAATCAAACCAAGACAAAGTATGGTATAATATCTCAATCTCTGTGAAGTGATACCATGAAAGGCTAGACAGATGTGAGATGTTTTATTTGCTTTACAAAGTATTACAGAACATTCAGTGGGACAGACCTGGGCGTGGTTAGTTAAAGATAATGTCCATAGTTCATTGGTTAGTAAAAATATAACATCGCAGGAACAAAGGCTCTGTTCTCCTTGGAGTGGATGGTATCGTAAATCAGCAAAATCCCACATTCTTTCGCTGCACATGAGTGTGTTATCAATCTTCATCCACAGTTGAGCTTACTCTTAGTTTCCAGCATTTAGCAAGCATATAAAATAAAAAACATTTTCATTAAAGATATAACAATACTTCACACAGGGAAGAGTTGGATGAAGACCGGCTTATCCCCTTTGCATCTTTTGGGGTCAGGTGACACTGCCTAGTTCCACTTTCCTCCACCTTTTGGTTTAACTTCTCCCCCTACAGTTCCCAGAGCGGAAAAACTTGGACAAGACATGGAGAATAGATGCTGTATGCCAGTTTAGCATTATGGGGGCCCATCAAAAATCTGCATCTGAACACAAATGTACCTAACCCAGTAAGGTGAGGCTCTTCTAATAGTGCATCTTTTCCTTATGTGGAACATGGCTGTTAGCCACCAGCGTGGGTTAACAAGTCTCTTCTGAGCAACAATATCCATATCCAATACAGTGAAGGGGGAACAAACCTGCTGTCTAATGAAAGTATGGCACTCTGAAGTGATGGACACAGACAGTAGAGGGCACCTACGCAAGATGAGCATACAAGCACCTGGTGTAACAAAGCACAATCTAAATGTCTAATAAGCAATCTGTTTATGCATACAATCTTGTATTATCAGAATATGGTTAGGGATCAAACATAACTACTTTACAGATCAGTGTAGGCTTCTTCCACACCCGTAAGGACCAGCAGTGTGAAGCAAAAATAGGGGGTAGCCTGGTTACAATGGTTCCCCATAGAGTACTCCCATTATAGGTCATAATGGGCCCTGACTGATGTTACAAGGGAGGCCAGTGCTATTAGCAGACAGGGACTCAATCTAGGAAACAAAAATGATGAAAAAATTTGCAGTTCCTTTATCATGAGATCTGGAAAACGGGTTACCATATTTTTCGGACTATAAGGGGCATTGGATTATAAGGCGCACCATCAATAAATGCCTGCTAAAAGGTCTGGGTTCATACACCGGATTATAAAATGCACCTTATTATAAGGAAGAATGACCAGCAGGTGGCAGACCTGTGCACAGTTCAAGGCTGTTGTCTGTAAGTACGGTTCATATATAAGGCGCACTGGACTATAAGGCACACCTTTGATTTTTGAGAAAGGTAAAGGATTTTTTGTGCGCCTTATAGTCCGAAAAATATGGTATACAACATTTCAGTCTGATACCATGCAAAAGGCTGTCTGTAATTAATACCTGAAGTGCATAAAATCTTCCTTTGTTGCAGGGTATAAATTAGTGCCTCATCCCTGGAGCAGTGATTTGCAGGCTTGCATGAATTTCTTGTGAGTTATGTCAGCTCTGGTGCATAAGCACTAGAAGATGTCGGGAAAGACTGAGAACCTAGGACTGTCTCTGGAAAGTTTCAGGGAGCTAGCCAATAGGACAGCCTGTAGCAACATCAAGTGATATATATATAGTAAACATAATTAAAATATGCTTTAAACAATTCAGTTGCATTGCACACAATATCCCCACTCATAACTAACTAAATATGTTACTCTAGCATGCTACAGACTCCAGTCTACCATCAAAATCAAGCATGATAAAGCAGGGACACTTACTCATAGATCCACCGTGACAGTGGTAATCTTCTGATATTTTTTATCCATGGCCTCCTTCTTTCTAAAATAACCTCCTGACTCTAACACCTTTAGGATCTCACAGGTCTATACTTGTCATGTATCAAAAGTGGTATGGACTCAGGATAGGGATGCAATATGACCACTGTAGATGGGAATTGTTCAGCCTTACCTGGAACATGCCGTCCAGTACTGAGCACCAGTTCATAAAAATGATGCCCTGCATCTGGAGAGGGTACAACGAAGAGCCACAAAAATGATAATAGCTTATAGCCACACAACAAACAAATTATAATGCATACATGCAATAAATAATAAAATATTCTGGCCATGGGCCATGATAAGATCATGTACCATACAGGGGTTTCACTTCACTTCAGTAATATCTCAAGGATCCAAAATATACAATATAAGTGACTTGCAATGACCACGGCAGTAATAGGAGGGTGTCAGCTGTGCTATACAGCTGACACCCGCTGTGTATGGAGAGAGCTCAGCCTGTGAGCTCCCTCCATACACCCCTCACATTGCCAGGACGTTATAGTACGTCCTAGTGCGGGTAGTGGTTAAAACACAATTCAATAGCATCTTGTGCACATGGGCTAAAGCTGCATTTACAATAGGGCACATTTTCCTACCCATTCACCGGAGTTCACAGAAAGTGCATTGTCGAACTCTAATGCTCTGTGCTGCAATTCACTAATGAATGTGTCGCTTCCCCAATCAGGTCCGACAGAGTTCACCATCTTTTTAGTGGTGCATGTAAGTGCTTGGGCATGTGACACAATTTGAAAGTTAAATTCTGCGCTCAGTCCAAATCAGTTGTACTGTCCAATGGCACACTCCCAATTTGTGTCGCATGGAAGCCCTACGTGTTTGTATTGCATTTTAAAATACATTCCAAACACATTTGGTAAATGCATCTCAAAATACATCTATGTTTTTAATAAAATTGATAAATGGGGCCATAGAATATATAGGTAATGGGGCATATTTATCAGGACCTCTGCGCTACGCCAGTGGCGCAGAGGCCCTGAAATAATCGCAAATGCTAGCTTTTGCGATCATTTGCCCCGATCCGCCACCTTCACGCAGGTGGGGCGTGAAGGGGGGGTGCAGCCGGCCGAGCGGAGGGCGCGGCCAACCGGGAGTGGGCCGGCGCAGGGCGTTACTGTCCTGCGCCCCGCGCACTCGCTGCTGCCGGCGACTTTTCATACGTTTTTTTCTACGCCAGGCGGAAGCCTCTTGATGTATCCCGCTGCGAACATGCAGCCGGGGGCTATCATAAATATGATAAATATGCCCCAATATTTCCATGTAGCAGTAGGTGGGCCCCCAGAATCATTTTCACTGGTGGGTCCTAGGTCCCCCAGTCCAACCCTGCCTGAAACTCACTACAGGTCCAGTATTTTTAGATTGGGAGTTTTTTCGACATAACATTTTAAAAATGTTTTTGCACAATCAACTGGAATTTGTGTATGTTGTAACCCTATCACTCTGAGGATATTTTACTTTTAATGAGAAGCTTATAACATTCACTCTTATATTTCATCAGCTACTCAATAGCCGAGGTGCAGTCACTGCTACAACTCGCGCCAAAAATGGTATTAGTGCTGTAGATCCTTAGGAATGGGATCTATGCTCTTTGGCAAGTTCAATCACCACATATAATGTTCTATAGCTTTAGAGTATAAACAGAGATAAACGGAGGGTGTGAACACAGTGTGGGAAAAAGCTACATAATAAGAAGCAAAGGTGTAAATCCCATATAATGAGATATTTTTTTTCAAGATTTTACATGCATGTGATTTATATATTTTTTTTAAATTCATAACTTTAATTGATTAAGTTCGTGATATGTCCAAAAAGGATTCAAAATGCTTCAAAATGCATATATGTTTTTACTTTTGGTTGTTTATTCTTTAAAATTACAAATGAATGAAAGTATGAATGTATTAATGTAATAATGTATACAGTGGTCCACATTTATTAACACCTTTTGTCTGACACGTTCTTTTCAGTGCAAACTGCTTGCACGTGTATTTATTGCACATTCGTGACGAATTGGCGCTACACCCGACACAACACAGAATTCTGCACTGAAATGGGCGTTCCAATTCACAGTCAGACTGTGCGCCACATTTATGCAGTGTCCGACAGAAGTGTGTTGCATCCTCTATATTAAGGGTGTACCTTGCGCTGCACTTTGTCGGAGCAGCAGGCGCCAGATTCATGAGGAATGGGCACATTACACATATTGATAAATGTGGGCCACAGTGTTTGGAGGCTGGTGAACAAGTAGCCTCTAACTGCACCGCCACAGAATAAATGAAGATTTATGTGTCATAGAACTATAACAACCTCAATGAACAGGTCATACAGACTAGATTAAAGGGGTTAGGCCCTATACATAGGATAGGGTCTAACTTGCTGATCAGTGGCCGCGCTCGGTAATCTCCGTCAGCTCTATAGAGATGAATGGAGCAGAGCGGTCGTCTGTTCTGCTCATCTCGGGGAATGACAGAGATGCCTTAGACTCCATCAGATCCCCCGTTCTCGTGATCTGTGGGGGTCTCATCACAGATCGGCAAGTTAGGCTTTGCATAGGGCCTAACTTGTTATCTGGGAAAACCCCTTTGTGGTTACCCAAATGCAGCATCTCTAGCATTCCAGCTAATCATCCAATGTGTATAGGAATCTTTTAGCTCTCCCCAAACAGCAAACTGAAACTTAACTCTTTATGGAGATTTTGCATGAGCAGGGGACCTTAAGAGGGACCTTTAGACCTTAAGAGGGCCTCCTCCTCTGGGGAGGTAATATGCAAATTAATTTTCCTGGGTGGGATAAGGAAAACTATGCCTCAGTGCTACATTACTAGGCAGCTCTCAGTAAATGTATGACTTACAACAGTGATGGCAAACCTTTTAGAGACCGAGTGCCCAAACTACAACAAAGACCCGATAATTTATCACAAAGTGCCATCACAGAAATTTAATTTGTGATTTATACCCCCTTCTCTGTCACAGTTTTCATTGATACCAGCACCCTGAGGACACCAATAAAGCAGAAAATAGTCCCAGGTAGAGCTGTCACTTTAAAATACCTCTGCACAGCAAGACCTGGGCTGTCTGGGACTGGAGGAAGATACCTGGAGTCATCTCTGGTGATGGCCTGAGTGCCCACAGAAAGGGCTCTGAGTGCCACCTCTGGCACCAGTGCCATAGGTTAGCCATCACTGACTTACAAGAAGCCTGATGACATGATGTGAGATATTAGCCAAACCAGTGTGTCTATTCCAAAACAAACTCCCAACTGTGGACAGCACTGTTTCACTGATTTTGTATCTCATCGGCACAATATAGGGAAGTGGTCCCATATCCCACCCTGGAAAATTTAATTTGCACATTTTCTATCATATACAGAACACACCAATGCTTGCCAATGCTGAGAGTGCACATGTATGGAGATTGTGAAAGGAATAGATGTGTCAGATCTTTCAGTTAAACCAAACAATTAAAAGATTTTGAAGCAAACTACACTTTATACATATTGTACATTTTCTATGTCAAGTTGTTGGTGTATTAAGTATTACTTACGCTTCACATTGCAAATGTCAACCTTGCAGGTGAAAATATGGATTTTCAATGCAATATTGACTTTCGATCTCTCGGGCATCTACATTGTATCTTGATTTACATATCCATTATAACGTATTTACATGGGTTATCGCTGTTGCAGTTGTACTGATAATTGTTTAATGTGTTTGTATTTTACCTCTGGAATTACCTTATGATCACTTAAGCAGATTTTATCAATAAGCCGGTTATGTTATGGAAATTGGAAAGGAATATATGGAAGTTATTATCCCCTTTGTCCTCTAAGTCACTTATTATCAAGGGCACACTTGCCTTTCTCAAAGATAAAAGCACTAAGTAGTTGATAAAAACATGTGCTTGGAGCTCAACAAATTCTGGCAGCAAATGGTTTGATAGTGGTGGTACTATTACAGGACACCTATCACCATTTTATCTGTGGTGGACTGTCCCATAACGTACCCTCCTAAACTATAGGGCATGAGGGATCCTCTTTTTGCTTCCTTCAGGGCCTCCGTTACATCAAGTAAATAGACTTTTAAAAATATTCAAATGAGCCTTGGTGACATCACCGGCTGTCTGGCCGAGGAGAGGCACGTGAGCGGGGAATAACAATGAGGCAGGGGCGTGCATAAATTAGGTCTCAGAGGAGCCTCTACCACCGAGAAAATGGTGATAGATGTCCATTAAAGGAAAAGTCTAGTTCCTTTCACCACTTGCTCTTCATTCAAAGGGAACCTGTCATCAGGAGCCCTTTTTCTGGCTCCCCCATGTCCCCATAGAGAAAAATGTACAGATTGCCAAAGGGTTTTTATAGTAAAACTGGCTTTTCTGAAAAAAAGATAAGTTAGATGAAAGTTTACCTTTCTGTAAGCAGTGCTGTGTTCCTCGTCCCATGGGAGTGGTCAGTGAGGAGTGGGGCAAACATCTAAGACGTCCTAAGCAGGGGGGGGGGGGTATGGGGGACAGGCAAGAGGTTTTTTTATTTGAAATCGATGCATGACAGAGCTGTTACCCAAGGGTGGCGGGGACCCACTCCTCACTGGCCCCTCATATGGGACAAGGGACACAACTCTGCATACAGAAAGATAAACTTTGATCTAACTTACCTTTTTTTTGGAAAAAGTCAGTTCTACTATAAAAAACTCTTGGGGGAGCAAGAAAGAGGGGTCCTGATGACAGGTTCCCTTTAAGGCTTTGTTACGAAAAACAGTGAGATCTCCCACAGTCCCAGGAGAGCAGGCACATTTCAAAAGGCCATGTGCTACAACTTTTTACACTGTACATGACAGTCACATCACAGTACTTATGTGATTATAGAGCGTTTGCCATGGCTCCATATGAGCCCTGGTATAGAAAGGCAAGGCTAGCCCAAAAAAATTCACAGGTTTAGGTATTGTGCGCCATCCTAAACACAGAATTAAATAGTGGAGGCCCCCAACAGAAAGCATAACCAACACATAGTGATAGCTGAAATACACCAGTGCCCATCATAGGGGATACTGGGTGTCTGTTAGGGTGTCTAATAATTTACCAGACAACACTTCTCATCCAGCATTGGAAACAGAATCTCCAGTGTAGATGTGAACAATTGTTATTTGACACTTTAACAGAGAGGTGAAATAAATTACACAATATTGGAAATTCTGCTGCCCTGTAGACATGGGGACTTCACCTTTAAGCCTGATATGCGTAACAAGCAAAGATCCTGGCGGTGATACATTCACATACCTGGACCTGATGAAAGATTTAATGTATTTAATTAAGCTTTAGGGGAGGAAGATGCCAAAAATGTAGAAGATTCACCGGGTACTCTAATCCTAAGACATTGTCTAAAGATCACTGTACTGGAAGTCTGTCCGTGTTATGACTTCATGTGTGTTGCTAGTGGCATTAATGGCTAAAGAAGCAAGTGGCCATGAGGGACAGAAGAAGAATATAAGGTCTACTATGAGAGAGGATGTCACATGTAATTCACTGGAGTAACTGTATTAGAGTAAGTCATACAGAGGATGGAGAACTAGTATCTACACCTGTATGGTGTCTATTGTATATTATCACTGAAATCATGCCTCTAGCCCTAACTTCTAACCCTACCAATGCCACCATACTACCTTAGGTCTTAACGCCATCTAAAATGTGGTTGAATCCAAAGTCAGCTGCAAATAACTTTTAGATATTTAAGGGAGTTGGCAAATATAGTTTCCATTCTATTTTTATCTCATGCATATACTTGAATAGAGGGAATGTACATGGATTGCTACCTCTGCACTCTTCCAATCTTCGAGACATAAGTCAGAGGACTCAGTTCTCAGTATAGTAGTGGATCCCAGTGAGTCCTTTAGATATATCACAACTAGCATAGATGGACCATAATTGTTTCCTGTGTCCACTGCTAGAGGTCTGGGCCAGTGTAACCCTAGTCATTCAATCATTGGTGGGATTCTTTGGCATTCAATGACACCAAAGTTGCATATATCAATATTAGCCTCTGCTATCAATATTATTTGGGGGGGTTTGAAAATGTCACGTGAAAATCTTCTCCAATTAAATTTTAAAACTCAATGTGACACATTTACTTACCCGGTCCTGTGCATTTCACGATCCGGAGTGTCCGACAAGAATTAACTCTGCTGCGATTCACTAAGATCGTGCGGCCGATATCCTGCATGTGTCGCTTTCCACTCACATTCGCCGGAGTTCACCTTCTTCTTCGTGGTGCATGTATGTGCATGGCTTGCAACACCATTTTAACGTTAAATGGTGCACTCAGTCCGAATCCATCGGATAGTCCGACCGCCCGCCCCCGATATCTGTAGCATGAAAGCCGGCGCTGATGTGCCAAAATCCGATCGTGTGCAGCACAATCCCCTTCTAAATCCCTGTCCCAGCAGCGCAATCCCCGAAAAACGACGGAAAACCCGACGGAAAGACAGAAAAGTGATGTCATAATGTTGGAGCAACTACCTCAGCAGTCATAGGTAAAGAGCCCGGAGTATTTATAGCCTATAACAACACTAGCTACTTAGACAATTCTCAACCTTAGAGGAAATCTACCATCAATATCAATAATGGAAAAACCAGGGGCACTTACTCACAGGTCCCAGCATTGTGACTGTGATAATATTCTTATATTTGTTATCCGTGGCCTTCTTTCTTCTAAAGTTATGTTTTAAAAGTAGAGTTTTATATGTGTATTTTGTGGAAATTAAATAAAAAGTTATTAAAAAAAAAGTACAGGAGCTCCTTCACAGGCTGTTACACTGTCTCCCCCTGCTCCCTCAGCACTTATCTCTGCCTGCTGTAATGTCACTGCAGCAGAAAAAGTTTCAGGACACATTGGGATGTGGAAATGCTGCTACACAACAGCCTGTGAAGCAAGAGCACAGAGGGGCTTTGTTAAAATTTACCACTGTCCCTGTGCCTGGATCTATGAGTAAGTGTCTCTGGTTTATCATTTTTGAATTTAATGGTAGATTTCTTTTAAAGTAATGGTAAGTGGACTTTCTGGAGAACATCTGCAGAACACAATCTCATTACTTGATTGATCTGTTTAACAGAACATTTGAGAAATATTTTTGATTTTGCAGTATATTTTTAAGATGATGTCACAACTGAACACAAAAATATGACATCATAACAAAGAAAGTATCATAGCAGGTCCTTCCTTGTGAATTATTATCCTTTTTACCTACCACTAGGGCATAATATATATATATAGACCATCATGAATTATGTATAGGGTATTCACGTTACAAATACATATATAGATAGAGAATGTATAATTACAGTGTAGGTTTACCTTTAGTATCACAGGGCACAATTATTGGATTTTCCCTGTAACATGATGATGTATGTGCGTTAGTTAATTATACAGTGAATTCCATACTCTGATACATAAGAGCAGATGGTCCTTAAAGGGGCTGTTTGCATTCTCAAGAAATTAGCTCTAAGTCAGGTAATACCATGAAATATGAAAAGCAAGTAAATCCCCACAGTTTAATCCTCCACTACTTACTGTCCTGTTCATGTACATTTTGGCTTTTGTGGCCTTTTGCAGCTTCATGCATCCCAAGGTATCATGCGCAAAGCCCGGTGGAGGAGGGAGCACTCCTCACCCCTCCCCTCTCCATAGAAAACAGAGCAGCTGCCGTAAAATGGCAACATATAGAACATGTCCCATATTTTGTATGGCGACCACCCGGCTCTGTCACGGTGCGGCACCATGCTGTCACCGCACCATCATAGAGCGTCACAGAACATCTTCTAAAGACTCTTGAAAGTTGTTTGGCTCAAGTTAAGATGAACTATAACCTGTGTTTCTTACTGTTCTTGTGTTATTTGAGGTTTTTATTTTTTATTTTTGCTACAATTAGTAGCAATTTTATTGGTTATCAAAAATTCTTTTTTTATCAAAACAAGAGCATATCATAATCCAAATGTTCCATTTTTAATCCTATTTTTGTTTTTATTATTTTGTACTCTGAAAATTGAGCAAAATATGTGATCATTCATCCGTAGGCCAGAGAATTAAAAAAATATATATATTTTGGAAAATGTACACATTTTACATATGGGAATAGAAAAACACAGGGTAATGTATATTGCACGACATCGGGATCCATTCATAAACAAAACATTTACAGAGAAGGTTCCGGATTTGTAGTAAACACTTTATAGGCGGCGACTTTGGAAACATGAAAGTTCTTCTTTCCTTTTGCACCATCTAGTGGCAGAATGAGAAATAGCTCAAAATTTGAAGGTAAACTCACACAGAGAGAGTCTTATTTAGGTCAGGAATACATGGACCTGAAAAGATGAGGAATGTTTGGAGTTGACTTTTGGCAGCCGGTGTATCCAAAGCAAAACAAAGTGAATCCACAGATTTTTGCATAAATGCCATCTACGCTCTGACGTTTCAGTTCCTCGGTCCTCGGGGCAGAAATGTTGTTGCCCAATCATTAGGATATGTCATCAATATCACATTAGTGAGGATCCAACCACAAGCACCCCCTTTTATCCAATGTTTAAAGAGATAACAGCCTTTATATGGACACTTCGGTCGTTTTACTGCTTACTATGAACAGCAACATAGATTTAAAAGCAGTTGGACTTGGTATTTCCGCTCAGACGCTTTCACTTGAATTGGACTGTGCTGAAAATGGACAATGTGACCGATGAGGGTAAGATCACAGATCTGTAAGCGGTGAGCAGCTCACACAGGAATTCCTGACACTTTGAGCAACTTATCAGTTCGGATCCCAGGTGATCTCATATTGATGACTTACCCTTATATTATATTTCTTGAAAACCCCTTAAATTGATCCTGCATTCTGCGCTTTTGAAGTTAAAGAATGGATTGAGGGATGATTTTGTGTTGTTTATTTCAACCGGTGAGAAATCTGGCCATAATGATCTGGTGGGACAGTCCTTCATGACAAACATGAAATTGCAACACCCCTGACAATGTGCAGGCAGAGGAGCGTTGCGGATAAGCCCCTTTCCTGTGTCTCTCTCCAGCAGGTGACCCTGCACAACTCACCTCAGGGATTATACAGTCATATTAGAGGTAATTAGCATCGGTAGACCCTCCCTGCACAGCAAGGGTTAACAGGGTATGTGTTTTGATTTACTATCATCCAATTGTATTCCAATCTGTAAACTGGAGTGTGATTGGAGAGTGAGCCACCACCTGACCAGGGTTCAACAAAACCCCTGGACAGCAAGGGGCAAGCGCTCTTGGAATCCAGCTCTCCTAGAGAGCACACACTTCTTAGAGCACATGCTCTTACCACAGGTCTCCTAAGCCTCAGCTCTCACTATAGAGAACAGACTGTCAGTGACCAGAGAGATAGTGTAACCATAGTGTACCACTCCAGTAATACGGAATTTCTCCAACAATCCGGCATCTGTAACCAGATCGTTTGGCTCGTTGCCTGCAGTTGTTCGAATAAAGAATCTGAGTTGTTTTGCACAACGTTGCCTCTGTCTGTTCCCTAAGTACAGCTCTTACACCAACGGCGCCCCACCCATTACCCAGGGACACATACTACGGACATAAAGGGGGCTGCCCTAGGGAGATTCAAGTACATCAGCCTCTCCCTCCATATTTCTTGCACACACCACCTGCTGGAGACCTGCCAGGCTGTAGGACAGCCCTCCGCCCTAGGCCGCAACCACCAGCCACTCCGGTATTCTGGGCCCCGGCTGCCTCCAGGCCCTAAGAAAAGGCTAGGCCCCAGTGGAGGATGTTGCAAAATAGTTAAGGTAACAGTTACTCCCTGTTTTAAAGGGGCAAAACAAATACCAGATTAGAGCATCTGCTGCACATGTGTTCTGCTCTCCATTCAAGTCTATGGAAAAGCCAACACTAGTGGACGCTGCTTGACTTTTTTGGCTACCCCAATGACTGGAGAGTGTCATACATACATAGCCACCCAGCCCAGGGGCTGGGGGTTATGTTGTCTTCCAGTGGGTACGGAAAGTATTCAGACCCCTTTAAAGTTTTCATTCCTGTTTCATTGCATCCAATTGGTAAGATCAAAAAAGTTCTTCTTTTTCTCATGAATGTACACTCTGCCCCTTTCTTGACAGAAAACCAAAACTGTAGATATTTTTGCTAATTTATTAAACAAGAAAAACTTAAAAATCACATAGTCATATGTAATCAGGCCCGTTGCTCAGTACTGAGTAGAAGCAGCTTTTGATCTAATAGAACCATGGGTCTTCTTGGAAATGATGCAACAAGATTTTTACACCTGGATTTGGGGATCCGCTGTATCTTCCTTGCAGATCCTCTCTGGTTCCCTCAGGTTGGATGGTGAATGTTGGTGGAAGCCATATTCATGTCTCTCCAGAGATGCTCAATTGGGTTTAGGTCAGGACTCTGGTTGAGCCAGTCAGGAATGGTCAGAGAGTTATTCTGAAGCCACTGCTTTGTTATTTTAGTTGTGTGCTTGGGGTCATTGTCTTGTTGGAAGGTGAACCTTAGGCCCAGTTTGAGGTCCAGAGCATTCTGAAAGAGGTTTTCATTCAGGATATCTCTGTACTTGGCTACATTCATCTTTCCTTCAAACTTTATGCGGCTTTCTTATGTCTTGCACTGAAGAGAGGCCTCAGTCGGCACATTCTGCCATAAAGCCCCGACTGGTGGAGGCAGCATTGATAGTTTGCTTTGGAGCTTTCTCTTATCTCCATACTGGATCTCTGGAGCTTAGCCACAGGGATCTTGGGGTGCTTCTTTACTCTCACCAAGGCTCTTCTTCCTTAATTGCTTTGTTTGGCTAGATGGTGAGGTTGAGGAAGAGTTGTGGTCGTTCCAAATTTCTTCCATTTATGGAGGCCACTGTGCTCTTAGGAGCCTTGAGTATTGCAGAAATTTGTACCCTTGGCCATACTTGTGCTTTGCCACGACTCTGTGCATGAGCCCCTTGGGCGGTTCCTTAGACCTCATGATTCTCATGTTCTCTGAGATGCACTGTGGGCTGTGAGGTCTTGTATAGTAAGGTGTGTCCAATCAGTATAATAAAACACAGCTGGACTCCAACGAAGGGATAAAACCATTTCAGGAAGGATCAGAAGGAAACGGATAGCACTTTTGTCAGACTGTGCACGTTCTTCTAGGGTAAAACGGCTTGCAAGTTATTTAAGAAGTGTCTGCACCGCTATTTTGTGACACACAGCCCTTTTGTGGTGCACGTGCACTAGCCTCCATGCAAAACAAATTAGGGGGTGTGCGCAAATTGTGTCGCGCACCATATGTTAACGATGCACCACAAAAAAGATGGTGAACTCTGACGGGCCAGTGCGGGGGAGCGACACATTCATGATTTCTGGCGGACAATCTTAGTGAATCGCCACACCCAGAATTATACATGGGAATAGCACATTTTGTGGAGTTTCCGACATTCTAAGTAAATGTGCCCCAATGTCTTATATATCCAACCCAAGAACTGACCAATGCTCGAACAGAAGCATCTACATTACATGATCTGCACGCCTCAGTTTGTAAGTTAAATGTTCAGGTTCATGGATGCACATGTATCTAGTTTTTGGCTTTGCCATTTCTTCTTCATTTGCAATTTTTTAGGCGTGTGTCTAGTTTTGTAACTTTTTTGCACTTAAGACAATTTCCCTTTAAAGTTTGCTATGATTGAGTTTTACTCAGTGTATAACCTGATGCCACATGTGAAAGTTCTGAATTTTTCAAAAAGTTGCAAAAACATAACATAAAAAGAAAAAAAAACATAAGTCACAAAGCCTCTGAGAACAAGAGGTCAGACAACACTATGACTTAAAAATACGGAGTTACCATTTTAACAAAGTGAGAAGATTTTCTCACATCTCTCTTCTGACCAGCTATGTTGCTGCAAGAGATGGGCCTGTTCAGATAGGGGACAAGACCAGCTCTGACCCTCAGCTAGGACTTTTAAGAACTATTTAGCAGCTCTGCAGATGGGGAGGCAAAAGACTTACAAATAGGATTAATATTGAGGAACAATATCATGACAATTTGCCAATTGCTGGGGGAAAATGGATGGGGGGGTTCCAAGACGTAGATGTAGAGGTAGATCTTTACCATGCCAAAGTATATGGGATAGGGAACTCATTTCCTCTCCAGATCTCCACCACTTGTTGTCCTGGCACAATTGCATACAAAATTCACAATTGTACAATTGTTCACAAGTTCTCTCTTGCAGTAGTACACCATGAGAGTTTGCCAGCACAAAACCAACATCTGAGGCAGAGAGAGTAATGCCTAAAGCCTTCTCCTATGAAAGTGTATGTGAAATCTGGTTTATCACCCTGGGATGGAATAAAGAGAAGGTTATACACCTGGGTAGTAATAAGAGGTTTCTTTTTTGGGCATTGGAAGTGGAAAAGAAAAAGTAGATATGATGTAGGTGGGAATGGTGAAGAATGTTTGGTGTAGTGGCCACATCGTCCCAAGCTTTAGTGTGAGGAAGGCATATATATATATATATATATATATATATATATATATATATATATAGGGGTCCAGAGACCATGACTATCACTAAAATTCTGATCCATATACAGGTGGTCCCCTACTTAAAAACACCTGACTTACGGACGACCCCGAGTTACACATGGACTATTGGTAATTGGTAATCTACTGTAATTTAGTCCTAGTCAACAATAAACAGCTATAACAGTTATCACAGGTGTCTGCAATTAAACTGTATTGTTAATCCTGGTTCTGATGACAATCCAACATTTTTAAAATCCGATTGTCATAGAGACCGGAAAAAAAAAAATTGTCTGGAGTTACAATGATAAAATATACAGCTCCGCCTTACATACAAATTCAATTTAAAAACAAACCTACAGAACCTATCTTGTACGTAACCCGGGGACTACCTGTAGTAAGGGATTGTGCTAATGGGAGCTGTCACGAACCCGACTCACCGGCGTTCACACACTGGGATAACTACTCTATGGAGTCCCAGAATTTAGCCCTTAAGCTCCGCCCACTTCCACAAAAGGGCGTCCTTACGCTAAATTTACTCCACAGAATTTCCGCCCCAGCCAGTCCACTGCCACCACCCACGAGTTACTTATGCAAAGAAGGCCGTAGGCACCTCAACCACACAGACAATGCACCCTGATGATAACTCAGCACATGCACTCACTACTTACACGATATTACAATTATAAATTCACACAGAACATGCAATCGCTTACTACATGGACTATGCTAATAATGACCTCTGGTAACGGGATTCCCTTTAGAGACTCGGATTCTTTAAGGCTACAAGCAGAGGCTTATTAAAAAGTTTTAATTTACATAAAATGCAGTACACTCAAAGAATTAAATTGTCAGATAAAATGAAAAAAGGATTAAAAACAATACACATACAATACTTACAAACAGTTATGGAAGAAGAGACAAAAAAGTTCTTGCTAGTGGAATAGGAAGAAATTCTTTGGCCCGAGGACAGGGCATAAGCATCGATCCAGCCTCCTATTGTCATAGAGTCACCCAGACTGAACACTACTATGTGGCTGCTTCATTAATTTAAGCCCAGGTGATTTTTTGACCCCCACCCTTGGCTGTGATGTCACTGTGAGGGGGATTTTTCTATCCCCCTCCCATCAGTGAGCTACTTTTTGGGTCTGGGTTTTTATCAGAACCCCATAACTTTTGATTGGGAGATGGCACAATTGTGCCATGGCTTCCAACCAAACGGGCATGTTATTCCCATTAACCCCATACCAAACTCGGGGTGTCTTAGCCTAATATCAGGGGTGTTCTGCTATTGGCTGCCTTCCATTGCAGCTAATGTTCTGATTTTCGGTCCAGAAGTGTGTCTAGACCCCATAACTGTCCTGTGTAACTTGGGACCTATAATTATGAATTATGTCCCAGTTATGGACAGCTATGATATTCCCCTTTGTCTGAATTTGGAGGGGAAAACATGCAGTCTGTGGCTTCTTTTCATCCCCCACTAGCTAGACTACTCTGGCCGAAAGGTGTTAATTTTACCACTTAGAAGACCATGCTTCTCTGATCAAACATAGACACCCTGGGGTTTTATAACCACCCTGCCAGGCTCATCTTCTGGCTGGTCTTAAACAAATGGAGCCTAATGATTTATAACAGGCAGAATGAAACACAAAGAAAGAAAAAAATATATATATATATAACAAACTGTGGAGGAGTAATATTATTATCACACCTCCCTCCAGAGATATGGCATGGGATTTGGATATTCTAATCAATATCCCAAGGCATTGTCCGCCGGCTCTCCCTGACTTGACAACCCGTCCGCATTCCCATGTTCACTGCCCTTCTTGTGTTGAATGGTAAAGTCATATTGCTGTAGGCCTAGACTCCATCTCAGCAGCTTTCCGTTATCCCCAGATACCCGGTGAAGCCAACTGAGAGGGTTGTGGTCCGTTACCACGGTGAACTTTCGGCCATATAAGTAGGGCTGTAGTTTCTGTAGGGCCCACACAATGGCAAGGCATTCTTTTTCTATGGTGGCATAGGCCACCTCCCTGGGTAAGAGTTTCCTGCTTAGGTATAGGATGGGGTGCTCATCTCCCTCTGGGTTGACCTGGCTGAGTACCGCACCCAAGCCATAGGCGCTGGCGTCAGTCTGGACTACGAACTTGCGGCTGAAATCTGGACTCTGTAAGACTGGAGAGCTAGTCAGAGCCAATTTCAGAGCCGCCATGGACCGCTCACAATCGGCAGTCCAGCTGACTACCTGTGGTAGTTTCTTCTTTGTGAGGTCTGTGAGGGGCTTGGCCAGGGTACTGTAGTTAGGGACGAACTTACGGTAGTACCCAGCTGTTCCTAGAAATGACATCACCTGTTTCTTCGTTTTGGGGGTAGGCCAATTTGCACTGGCCTCTACTTTCCCTGGCTCAGGCTTAAGTGTCCCCCCACCTACCAGGTGTCCTAGGTATTGCACCTCAGACATGCCTATCTGACACTTCCCAGGCTTGATGGTGAGACCGGCTTCCCGGAGGCGCTTGAGCACCTGTGACAGGTGTGTCAAGTGCTCCTCCCAAGTCTGGCTAAACACTGCAATATCATCCAGGTATGCCACAGCAAACCCTTCAGACTTACTTAGCAGTTTGTTCAGCAAGCGCTGGAATGTGGCATGGGCATTCTTCATGCCAAAGGGCATGACTTTAAACTCATATAGTCCAAAGGGGTTGATGAAGGCGGACTTTTCCTGCGCCTCCACTGTCATGGGAATCTGCCAATACCCCCTACTTAAATCCATGATGGTGATATACTGGGCGCTGGCGAGTTGATCCAAAAGCTCATCTATGCGGGGCATTGGGTAAGCGTCAAAAACTGTGATGCTGTTCAGCTTCCTGTAGTCCACACAGAAGCATGTGGTCTTGTCCTTTTTGGGGACAAGCACCACAGGTGATGCCCACGCACTTTGAGACTCTTGGATCACCCCCAGTCCCAGCATTTCCTCCACCTGCCTCTTAATGTCAGCCCTTACTTCTGTAGAAACCCGATAGGCACCCTGTCTGACTGGTGGGTGTTCCTCCGTGTCTACATGATGAGAGGCTAGTGGGGTTTTTCCTGGTTTACCGGTGAAAATGTCAAGGTATGGGTTGAGACACCTTCTGGCCCACCTCATACACTCTCTCCCTGGTGTTCCTGTCATACCACTGTTTCTGGTCGGCCTGGGCTTGAGTCAGGTTCTCCTGCACCATCCCTGTCAATGCCTGCAGTCTGTCCCTGAACTTCAGAACATAGTCAACTACAGAGACCTCTGGTGACCCTAATTCTCCCTCCCATGACTCCTTCATGAGATCTAGTGGGCCCCGTACCTTCCTGCCATAGAGAAGCTCAAAGGGAGAGAATCCAGTCGATGCCTGCGGTACCTCTCTGTAAGCGAATAGCAGGTGTGGTAGATAACGATCCCAGTCCTTCCCATGGGTATCCGCAAACGTCCGGAGCATCTGTTTGAGGGTCCCATTAAACCACTCGCAGAGTCCATTGGTCTGCGGGTGATAAGGACTGGCTACCAAGTGCTGCACCTGTATTTTCTTACAGAGGCACTGCATAAGGTGAGACATAAACTGGGTCCCCTGATCTGTGAGCATCTCTCTGGGGAACCCTACACGAGAGAATATAGTGAGGAGCGCATCTGCCACCTTGTCAGCCCGGATGGATGACAATGCCACGGCCTCTGGGTAACGTGTGGCATAATCCACAACCATCAGGATGAAGCGTTTACCTGAGCTGCTGGTGACATTCACAGGGCCTACAATGTCAACAGCAATTCTCTGGAAAGGCTCCTCAATTATGGGTAAAGGGATGAGGGGTGCTCGCTGGACCTGGCCGGCCTTCCCCACCCTTTGACATACTATACAGGAACGGCAATATTCCACCACATCATTCCCCATATTGGGCCAATAGAAATTCAGCTTCAGTCGACTTTTGGTTTTACTTATCCCCAGATGGCCTGCTAGTGGTATCTCGTGGGCAACTCTCAAAAGCTGCTCCCGGAAAGGGTGAGGTACCACCAGTTGCCTATCAAGGGATACATCCTGCTGGGGGTCAGTGTGAAGGCTCTGTCTATATAGCCTACCCTGGTCCCATGTAATACATTCCTTGTCCCCCTCCTCAGGGGTCTGACCAGCCCTCTCACGTAGCTTGTGTAGACTCTCATCTGAGTGCAGGGCGTCCAGAAACTGGCGACGCTCTGACTCTGTACTGGTTAATAGTTTAACCCCTTGACTGGTCTCAGCCACTGGTGACAGGCTGTCAGTCTGCTCCTGTTCCTCTGTAACCCGGACAGCAGGAGGTTCAGGACTCAGGCAACGGTGAGCTTCCTGAAGACTCCGACTGCGAGTTACAGCGGACACACCACACTCCAGCTTTTGGCGCAGAGCTGTGGGTGTTAACATACTACCACTCTTAGCCACATTATTAACACAGTTAAACTCTACATCATTACTATGTTCACATTCATGGTCTATGGCATTAAAAGCTAGGTTAGAAACAGGTAAATGGTTACTACACATTTCAACAATATCACCGGATGCATCATCGTCACAGTCTACAGTAGGCATAGTCCCAACAACATCAGATGTTAACTCACGTGGGGCACCAGGGATGCCTGTGTCCTCATCGGCATCCTGGATTACATATCTAGAGACCAGACACCCCAGGTCGGTCCCCAGCAACACATTGGTGGGAATTTTATCCGTTACACCCACGTCTGTCATCCCTCTCCCCGCCCCCCAATCCAGGTACACCCGGGCCATGGGCAATGCAGGGGTGAGGCCTCCAACTCCAGCAACTGTAAGAGTCCGTCCTGGGATGAGATCCTCCGGCTTGACAAGTGCGGGGTGCACAAGGGTCATCTCTGCACCAGTGTCCCTCAACCCCATTGTGACATTGTCACCCACAGTAACCTCCTGTAGGTTGTCACCAACCCCCCGCTTACTCCCCCCACAAACAAAACAGATGGTGAAGACGATGTTGGTTTGGGCAAAGGGGTGGTCTTCCTCTTCTCTGGGCATGTAATGCTGATGTGCCCCGGTCGGTTGCAAACAAAACACCTGCGTTGGTCTCCCGCTGGCTTAAATGACGAAGAAGGGGATGCCCCAGAAGCTTTGTGGGAAACTGTAGAAGAGTTAACAGGGGGCTTACCCCCCTTCCATCCTGCAGCTGCAGGTTTCCGTGCCTCGGGCACTCTGCTGGCAGCAAACACATCTGCCAGCTGGGCAGCCTTTTCCAACGATTTTGGCTCCCGTACTCGGATGAACTGTCGCACCTCCGCTGTACAGGTGTGAATAAATTGGTCCATGGCGATCAGGTCATCCATCTCCTATAGAGTGGTCACACCCCATCCTCTGGACCATTGTTTCACCAGGTTTAGCAGTTTCCTTGCAAACTCGGCATAGCTATCCGTATCTGTCCGCCTGACAGTACGGAAACGCTCCCTGTATACCTCTGGAGTGAGGTTAAAAGGCTGTATCAGAGCCCTTTTGATAGCCTCATAATCGTGCTCCACAGATGCAGGTAAGGCTACAAACGCCTCCAGTGCTTTGCCTTTAAGTCCAGGGGTAAGGTATCGGGCCCATTCAGCAGGCGGCAGTTGAAATTGCCTGCAGACCCTCTCAAATCCTTGCAAAAAGACATCCAGGTCCCCATCATTCTCCAGGACAGGAAAACGATCCAGGCGGGGCCTAAAAGAAACACTGTCCATGGACTCACTCTGTGATGATGGTGAAGTTCTTTGCTGTTGTTGGAGCTGTATCTGGGCCATCTGCAGCTCATGCTCCCGCTCTGCTTGGCGTTCAGCAAACTCACGTCTACGTTCCTCAGCCGCCCTCTCTGCTCGGGCAGCTTCCAGCGCTGTTTGACGTTCAGCAAATTCACGCTCTGCTTGTCTCTCCCGTTCTTGCATCAACAGCTGTATCCTAAGGCTAGGATCACAGTCACCGATCTGCTGGAGAATTAGAGAAAAAGAAGTGTCCATGCCCAGCCGGTTGCGAGACCTCTCCTATCGGTTCCTCTGAGGCTGGAGGTCCCTGGTCCGGTTCCGCAGAAGGATGGGACTGCACATCAAACGCCACCAGCGTTTGAATTACCTCCGCCTTGTTCTGGCCCGTTGTTATTAGCCCTCTCTCCGCAGAGAGTCAGCAGATCAGCCTTGGATCTGTTTCTGTATACCTCTGCCATCGTAGCAGTGGTCTCACTAAGCAAACAAAAGATAGAAAAGAAAAGAGGGGGAGGGGAACTGTTTTGCACGTATGTATATTGACTGACAAGTTTTGAGTGCACTGAGTCTCTTGCTTGTGGACTGTAGTTTTAGGAATACTTCAGCCCTTAAGTGAAAGGGTTAATTGCCTAAACCAAACACTTAAAGCCTTAACAGTGTAATAAAAAATTATACACTATCCCACCAATGCCACCAATCTGTCATGAACCCGACTCACCGGCGTTCACACACTGGGATAACTACTCTATGGAGTCCCAGAATTTTGCCCTTAAGCTCCGCCCACTTCCACAAAATGGCATCCTTACGCTAAATTTACTCCACAGAATTTCCGCCCCAGCCAGTCCACTGCCACCACCCACGAGTTACTTATGCAAAGAAGGCCGTAGGCACCTCAACCACACAGACAATGCACCCTGATGATAACTCAGCACATGCACTCACTACTTACACGATATTACAATTATAAATTCACACAGAACATGCAATCGCTTACTACATGGACTATGCTAATAATGACCTCTGGTAACGGGATTCCCTTTAGAGACTCGGATTCTTTAAGGCTACAAGCAGAGGCTTATTAAAAAGTTTTAATTTACATAAAATGCAGTACACTCAAAGAATTAAATTGTCAGATAAAATGAAAAAAGGATTAAAAACAATACACATACAATACTTACAAACAGTTATGGAAGAAGAGACAAAAAAGTTCTTGCTAGTGGAATAGGAAGAAATTCTTTGGCCCGAGGACAGGGCATAAGCATCGATCCAGCCTCCTATTGTCATAGAGTCACCCAGACTGAACACTACTATGTGGCTGCTTCATTAATTTAAGCCCAGGTGATTTTTTGACCCCCACCCCTGGCTGTGATGTCACTGTGAGGGGGATTTTTCTATCCCCCTCCCATCAGTGAGCTACTTTTTGGGTCTGGGTTTTTATCAGAACCCCATAACTTTTGATTGGGAGATGGCACAATTGTGCCATGGCTTCCAACCAAACGGGCATGTTATTCCCATTAACCCCATACCAAACTCGGGGTGTCTTAGCCTAATATCTGCTATTGGCTGCCTTCCATTGCAGCTAATGTTCTGATTTTCGGTCCAGAAGTGTGTCTAGACCCCATAACTGTCCTGTGTAACTTGGGACCTATAATTATGAATTATGTCCCAGTTATGGACAGCTATGATATTCCCCTTTGTCTGAATTTGGAGGGGAAAACATGCAGTCTGTGGCTTCTTTTCATCCCCCACTAGCTAGACTACTCTGGCCGAAAGGTGTTAATTTTACCACTTAGAAGACCATGCTTCTCTGATCAAACATAGACTCCCTGGGGTTTTATAACCACCCTGCCAGGCTCATCTTCTGGCTGGTCTTAAACAAATGGAGCCTAATGATTTATAACAGGCAGAATGAAACACAAAGAAAGAAAAAAAAAATATATATATAACAAACTGTGGAGGAGTAATATTATTATCACAGGAGCCAAGGGAAAAGGGGAGACAACAAGAGTGTGTTGTACATTTAGTCATAAAATTATTGTAAAAATGAGTTTGCTAGTTAATGTTGACATTTGAGATTGGGTAGGACGGGCCTATATCTAATGTGCTTTGTCTTTGCCAAGAAGAAGGAACTCAAGCTCCTCAGTATGTTTCAGTTAGGATAGATGAACCAGTCTTATCCATCTTCTTAAGTGGATCACCTTATAGTATCTCCTGAGATCCGGAAGGCCTCATCCTCCCAGCCACCTGAAGCTGAGTTAGTTGAGCGTTGGCTAATTGGGGTGTCTGCACCTTCATATGCACTTAAAAAAAGTTTCACCAAAAAATAATCTAGGTACCATGTTGACAAGATCTATAATTAGAGGGAGGATGTAGTTTTCTTTGAATATTTACTCATCCCATCCAGGTGATTCAGTAGAGAAGTGTAATTTGGATCCCTATGTACTTTATAGCAAAGACAGACCATTGATTTTGTCTCATTAATTGAGCAGTCGGGGGTTCTGATCCTCTGCACATAGGTGGAAGCTGACCTCCTTTTCTATAAGGTCCTCATCAACTTTGCTGCCTTTATTCCTATGGACATGGAATTTTTGCCTACTTCTCTGGTATATCTTTGCTGAGTATGCATTGAGTAAATCTTTAAGTTTATTCCTCACTTTAGCCAGGCCTACACCAATAATGGTCTGAATCATATATGTATGTGTGCATATGTGGCAATGTGGTATAGGAAGGGTAACATTTTTTATTTTTCAGTCTGTGAGAGCCTAATGCTATTATAGTTTGATTCTTATGAAAGTCTTATGGGCTTCACAAACTATGGGGAATGAGGGGTGTTTTCAGAGAAAAATGTCTCAGGTTGACGGGTATAGGCTGGTAAAGTGGATTGGTTGTCAATAAGAGTTTTTCTTTCAGTCTACAAGCGGGGGTGAGGCATAGGTGGGATTATATCTCAATCTCCAGGAACAGCGGGGCATGGTCGGATAGGGTGATGGGACTGGTGGATTGAAGTAGAGGGAGAGACAGATTTTGTATGAAAAGGTAATCCAGTCTGTGGTAAGAGTTGTACACAGATGATTAAAAAGTAGTCTTTTTGGGATGAGTGGTTTAAGCATGTTGGAGTTGTAGGGCTTTTAATACAGCTTTAATCTTGCTCTTAGATCTAAAGAAATAATCAAGGTGGTTTAGTGTCACATTTATGTATCCACCTATTATGTGAAGCCCTTTGGAAAAAAAGCTTTCTAACGGATAGTGGGGCTTATTAGGGTCCCGCAGATAGCACTTTTGTCTGCTTTTAGAAATTTTAGGGATTTGCACCACTGGGACAGGTATTTAGAAGGGGATTGTGTCGCACGTGATCAGATTTTGGCACAATCGCGCTGACTTTCATGCAACAGAAATGGGGGGGGGGGCGGGCCAGCAGACGATCCGACGGATTCGGACTGAGGGCGGGATTTAACTTTAAAATTGTGTCGCAAGACAATGCACTTAAATGCATCGGCGAAGAAGAAGATGAACTCCGGGGGACCTGATCGGGCGCACGATCTTTGTGAATCGCAGCATAGAGTATTGTAACTAACAACCCACACCCCAGTGTAACACCCGCGATTAACACATTAAACGCCTCAGTCAGCTCGACCACTGAATTTAAACTGACTTTGGGGGGGTTTTTCCCCTACAATCGCCCCCTCCCGCACTGTCTCCGGAGGGCACAGATCGTTACTATTTTTATCCTTTGTAAATGTGTAAATTTTAAGGCTAAATGAACGTACAAACGGCAAAATTTGACCATTCTAAATTTCACCTCCATTTTGATTTAGTTACTATGAAGATCTCAAGGGGTTAACAATCTTCCTAAAAACTGTTTCTGATAGTTTGAGGGGTTCAAGTATGGGTTGATTATATAGGGGGGTTTTAATGCTAAATATTTAAAATTTCATTCAAAATGGTAATTATCCCCAAAATAGTCAATTCTGAAAATGATAAAGTGATAATCTATTTGTAAGCCGCATGACATCTAAATAAATTATCCAGACATTAAAAAAAATGATGAAAATGTAAAGTAGTCATATGGGAAATGTTATTCAGCAACTTATTTAGGTGGTAAATCTATCTGCCTAGAAACGCAATGACTTCGAATTTAGAAAATGGCAAATTTTTCAAAAAATTCTTTTTTTCTTTTTTTTGTAAATAAATGCAAAACTTATCAGAAAAACAATCTCAGAATCGCTTTGATAAGTAACAGTGTTCAAAAGTTATAACCATATAAAGCGATGCATGTCAGAATCCAAAAAATGGGACTGAGCCTTAAAGGACACCTGTCATCAGGTCTGTGTCACTTGTCCTGTCACTACTACCTGTTGGAGCAGCTCACAAGGATCCCATCCCAGCCTTTATCTAGTTATTTCATACATTATTCATTGTAAAATAATCTATTCTTTATTATGTAATGAGGCTGGTCACATGGTCAGAGGCAGTGATGTCACCCCTGTTCCCCCTCCCCTCTCCTCCCCCTGCTCATGTCTGCCTGTAATGTATAGTAAAGCATTGCTAGTGTGTGTGCTGCATCTGCTGACATGCTGCATCCTCCTAATATACAGGTGAGAGACACAGACATCAGCTACACAAGTACCTGACATGTTCTGCTATAACATGGCTGCATCCTGGAGCTGTTGTATCCTTCACATACACACACAGGCTGCAGGAGGCGTGGCCACCAGCAAGCACATGGAGCAGCCATTGCATGGAGCAGCTGTAAGTCATGCACTGGGGGTGTGGCTGTACCTCCCACTCATGAATAAGCTAGACAGCTTGAATATGCTAATGACTCATTGGACATCTCACAGGTCATTTGCATACAGCTTTAGGACCTCATTGCCTAGGTTTACAGCCATGTAGAGGCACTATGAAGGGATACAGGCAATGCTTTCTAATGGCAGTTTATGAAAATATATTTAGTTTAGGGGGTTATTTTGCATGCCGGGTTTTCTTTAAGCTACAAAAAAGCAACACATTAAGCCATAGCATTAATATATAATTTTTTTGGGTTTAAACATTTTGTAAAAAAACATGGCTTTGGCTCCAAATACAGAAAATCTAGATTGTAAAAAAAACATACTGTAATAAAAAACACAAGGAAGCCCCACACTGCCACAAAAATGTGCCAAATAGAAGCTACAAAGCAAACAATGTTAAAACGGCACCTGAATCCATTTCTTTCTCCTCCTCCTTTTGTTTCCAGAATTAGTCCACATTCTCTGTTGCTTGTAGGATTTGGGTTCACTTTAGTATTTGTTTATTGTAGCTGAAAATGTTGCTAGTCATGTATAGTCTTGGTACCTGATCCATCACACTTGCAGTGCAATATAATAATTGTGTGTTTGTCTTGCATCCTCACTAAATCCTGGGGTATTCACAGGGGCTGGGCCTTGGTTTGGATGCATTTCAAAAAACAACATGTATTACTCACTCCTCATCTCTTAGCCCCCACCTTTGTGCTCCTGCACAGCTCATCCTTCCCCCACTGATGTCAGTTCACCAGGCTGTGACCTCTGTGAAGGAGCAGGAGGGAGGAGCACAAAGGTGGGGACTAAGAGCTGAGGAGTGAGAAACACACAACTACACAAGTAAGTCACATGTTGATTTTTGAAATGCTTACAAACCAAAGCCCAGCCCCTGTGACTACTCCTGGATTTTTTCACAGTGCAAGGTAAGTATAACACACAATTATATTGTAATGCAAATGCTTAGAAAAGGCAGAGAGGCATATTTGCACTGCGGGTGTGATGGGCTTGACCTGTCTTTAGTGAAAATGAGGTCCCTGGTGACAGGTTTCCTTTAATATGGCAAAGCAGATGCCAACTCTCCTGATTGCCCCTCTTCGCTGTCTTCTCTAAACCCTTTGAATTGGTTGAAGGCAACTGGAGAGGTGGATTTTAGGTATTGTTAGGAAACTCATTGTTAGTAAACAGTTAGTTATTATATTAATCATACTATGGTTATTTGCTATGAGAAAAGTTACTGCTTTCTAAAAATCTTTTCTTCTCAGATTTCAGCTCTCAGAAGAGAAGATTCAAGCACGGAAAAGTCTGCGCTGAACAATTCATTCCCAGCATGGCACCATGTGCCTCCATTGTTACTAGACTCAGTAACAATGGAGGCACACATGTTTTGCTGCCTGATGCAAAAATTGAAATGAAGGGGTCATTATACGATGATGGGGTCACATGCTATCTCCCTCTTTCATAGGCTTCAAAGCTTGGAGGTATATTTTTATGAAGAACCTAAATAGGGCCAACAACACTTGACTGGTCAGGGCAACACCTGCTCAGTCTGACATAAACATTGAACATGGAGACAGGAGAACTTTACGGGAAGTTGTAAGAAGAGCTGTGGCTTCTGTTCACTTCTAGGCATCTATTGAGCAGGATGAGATGGATCTACCACCAATAGGGATAGCGCTAGGGACAGTGTCAGGAGATTAGGTAAGGTACAGTACATGGTGCAGGATGTTCCACCTTTTAGAAGCCACAGCTCTACTCACAACTTCCCGTGACATTCTCCTGCCTCCATGGTCAATGTTTTTGTCAAACTGACTAGCTGTTGGCCCGACCAGTCAGATGTTGTTGGTCTATTTAAGTCCAGCAGTATCAGGTATGCGCAACACTTCAGAAATATTGGGCAGTGTGAAAGTAGGGACATCAATCACAATGGAGGAGGTGCGCTAACATTGACTCATGAGTTCAGCTCATGTTTCCCTGACTTCCTATACCACATGGATTAAAAGTTTCTTTTTTCACTTGGCAGTAAGAAATGAGAGGGGATAGGATACTCCTTGCTGACAGGTTCACCCAATTATTTTATTTTTGTATACTGTTGCCTTTTTATTCTGGACCCCCCTTACATTTTTCATATTGAGCCCCCTGAATTTTGCAATCTCCTTCTTCCCTGCAATTATTTTATATACTAGCCCCCAAATGAAGTTTATATACTGGGCCCCCACCCATGAATTATTTTATATACTGGCCCTCACCATCTTTTTCTGCTGCTAGTTAGTTGGACTGATAATCTGGCTCTGTCTGCTGCAGTGAGATTATATCAGGCGGAGGGATGGAAAAGTGCTGACGGAAGGGAGGGAGAGACAGTGAACCCTTCAGTCTCATTAGCATAACTTTAAAAGCAAGGAGGCCATGGATATCAAATATGAGAATACTAGCTGTAGCCCCGGCATTGCACGGGATAGTAAATGACTGCTCTTAGCTATAATAAAATAGAATGGGTTAACAACATTTTTTTTAGATCTACGAGCGTATATATCTCTATAGCTGTCTATCTTCTTATCTACTCCACAAAATACAGCAGTACTTCAAGTAAGAAGCAGGGTGTTCCTTATTCCAGGATGCCACGTTTCAGTGGTTTACCACCTTTGTCAAGCAATCTTACACTTACAATATAATGGAGCTTGTTCCTAATATATATTATCCTCACAACACAACTGAACACACTATTCCCCACATAAAGCATCCTTTATATTCCACTGAATAATTTATAGTATCTACAGCTCCCACAATTTATTATGTATATTTATTTATAACAGCCCCCATATACATACTTCCAAATGAAAATATATACAGTCATCCATCTAAGACCACCAAGGTAAAATAAAATCCAGCCCCTATATACAGATTCCTCCATAGACAGTATAAACAGCTTCACCAACCCCAGTAGCAAACAGCCTCCCCCAGTATACACAGCCTGCCCCCCTAGTATACACTGCCTGCCCCCAAGTATATAAAACCTCCCCTACCCAGTATACACAGCCTCTCCTACCCAGTATACACAGCCTCTCCTACCCAATATACACAGCCTCCCCTACCCAGTATACACAGCCTCTCCTACCATGTATACACAGCCTCTCCTACCCAGTATGCACAACCTCCCCTACCCAGTATACACAGCCTCTCCTACCCAGTATACACAGCCTCCCCTACCCAGTATACACAGCCTCTCCTACCCAGTATACACAGCCTCTCCTACCCAGTATACACAGCCTGCCCCCCAGTATATACAGCCTCTCCCACCCAGTGTGCACAACCTCCCCTACCCAGTATACACAGCCTCTCCTACCCAGTATACACAGCCTCTCCTACCCAGTATACACAGCCTCTCCTACCCAGTATACACAGCCTCTCCTACCCAGTATACATAACCTCCCCTACCCAGTATACACAGCCTCTCCTACCCAGTATACACAGCCTCTCCTACCCAGTATACACAGCCTCTGCTACCCAGTATACACAGCTTCTCCTACCCAGTATACACAACCTCCCCTACCCAGTATACACAGCCTCTCCTACCCAGTATACACAGCCTCTCCTACCCAGTATACACAACCTTTCCTACCCAGTATACACAGCCTCTCCTACCCAGTATACACAACCTCTCCTACCCAGTATACACAGCCTCTCCTACCCAGTATACACAGCCTCTCCTACCCAGTATACACAGCCTCTCCTACCCAGTATACACAGCCTGCCCCCCAGTATATACAGCCTCTCCCACCCAGTGTACACAACCTCCCCTACCCAGTATACACAGCCTCTCCTACCCAGTATACACAGCCTCTCCTACCCAGTGTACACAACCTCCCCTACCCAGTATACACAGCCTCTCCTACCCAGTGTACACAGCCTTTCCCACCCAGTGTACGCAACCTCCCCTACCCAGTATACACAGCCTCTCCTACCCAGTATACACAGCCTCTCCTACCCAGTATACATAACCTCCCCTACCCAGTATACACAGCCTCTCCTACCCAGTATACACAGCCTCTCCTACCCAGTATACACAGCCTCTCCTACCCAGTATACATAACCTCCCCTACCCAGTATACACAGCCTCTCCTACCCAGTATACACAGCCTCTCCTACCCAGTATACACAACCTCTCCTACCCAGTATACACAGCCTCTCCTACCCAGTATACACAGCCTCTCCTACCCAGTATACACAGCCTCTCCTACCCAGTATACACAGCCTCTCCTACCCAGTATACACAGCCTGCCCCCCAGTATATACAGCCTCTCCTACCCAGTATACACAGCCTCTCCTACCCAGTATACACAGCCTCTCCTACCCAGTATACACAGCCTGCCCCCCAGTATATACAGCCTCTCCTACCCAGTATACACAGCCTCTCCTACCCAGTATACACAACCTCTCCTACCCAGTATACACAGCCTCTCCTACCCAGTATACACAGCCTCTCCTACCCAGTATACACAGCCTCCCCTACCCAGTATACACAGCCTCTCCTACCCAGTATACACAGCCTGCCCCCCAGTATATACAGCCTCTCCCACCCAGTGTACACAACCTCCCCTACCCAGTATACACAGCCTCTCCTACCCAGTATACACAGCCTCTCCTACCCAGTGTACACAACCTCCCCTACCCAGTATACACAGCCTCTCCTACCCAGTATACACAGCCTCTCCCACCCAGTGTACGCAACCTCCCCTACCCAGTATACACAGCCTCTCCTACCCAGTATACACAGCCTCTCCTACCCAGTATACATAACCTCCCCTACCCAGTATACACAGCCTCTCCTACCCAGTATACACAGCCTCTCCTACCCAGTATACACAGCTTCTCCTACCCAGTATACACAACCTCCCCTACCCAGTATAAACAGCCTCTCCTACCCAGTATACACAGCCTCTCCTACCCAGTATACACAACCTCTCCTACCCAGTATACACAGCCTCTCCTACCCAGTATACACAGCCTCTCCTACCCAGTATACACAACCTCTCCTACCCAGTATACACAGCCTCTCCTACCCAGTATACACAACCTCTCCTACCCAGTATACACAGCCTCTCCTACCCAGTATACACAGCCTCTCCTACCCAGTATACACAACCTCTCCTACCCAGTATACACAGCCTCTCCTACCCAGTATACACAGCCTCTCCTACCCAGTATACACAACCTCTCCTACCCAGTATACACAGCCTCTCCTACCCAGTATACACAGCCTCTCCCCCCCAATATATACAAGCCTCTCCACCCTCAGTACAAACAGCCTGCCCCCCCCCCACTATTATTATATACAGCTGACACCTTAAAGGCGCCAGTGTAGTTGATTTTTTAGGTTGTACAGACTTGCCAACATTTGGGCAACCCCCGGGTGGAAATTTAGATTCAAAACCTCATCTATGATGTTCCCTGAGTCACAGAGAGCGGCCGTGCAAAATTTAATGATTGTAAACGTGACGGTGCAGATTCCTTTAGCGGACATACACTCACCGGCCACTTTATTAGGTACACCTGTCCAACTGCTCGTTAACACTTCATTTCTAATCAGCTAATCACATGGCGGCAACTCAATGCATTTAGGCATGTAGACATGGTCAAGACAATCTCCTGCAGTTCAAACCGAGCATCAGTATGGGGAAGAAAGGTGATTTAAGTGCCTTTGAACGTGGCAGAAACTGCTGATCTACTGGGATTTTCACGCACAACCATCTCTAGGGTTTACAGAGAATGGTCCGAAAAAGAAAAAACATCCAGTGAGCGGCCGTTCTGTGGGCCGAAATGCCTTGTTGATGCCAGAGGTCAGAGGAGAATGGGCAGACTGGTTCGAGCATCTCTGAACGCACAGTACGTCGAACTTTGAGGCAGATGGGCTACAGCAGCAGAAGACCACACCGAGTGCCACTCCTTTCAGCTAAGAACAGGAAACTGAGGCTACAATTTGCACAAGCTCATCGAAATTGGACAGTAGAAGATTAGAAAAACGTTGCCTGGTCTGATGAGTCTCGATTTCTGCTGCGACATTCGGATGGTAGGGTCAGAATTTGGCGTCAACAACATGAAAGCATGGATCCATCCTGCCTTGTATGAACGGTTCAGGCTGGTGGTGGTGGAGTCATGGTGTGGGGAATATTTTCTTGGCACTCTTTGGGCCCCTTGGTACCAATTGAGCATTGTTGCAATGCCACAGCCTACCTGAGTATTGTTGCTGACCATGTCCATCCCTTTATGACCACAATGTACCCAACATCTGATGGCTACTTTCAGCAGGATAATGCGCCATGTCATAAAGCTGGAATCATCTCAGACTGGTTTCTTGAACATGACAATGAGGTCACTGGACACAAATCGCCTCCACAGTCACCAGATCTCAATCCAATAGAGCATCTTTGGGATGTGGTGGAACGGGAGATTCGCATCATGGATGTGCAGCCGACAAATCTGCGGCAACTGTGTGATGCCATCATGTCAATATGGACCAAAATCTCTGAGGAATGCTTACAGCACCTTGTTGAATCTATGCCACAAAGAATTGAGGCAGTTCTGAAGGCAAAAGGGGGTCCAACCCGTTACTAGCATGGTGTACCTAATAAAGTGGCCCGTGAGTGTACATACAAACAAATACACTCAGATGACCACAGTCACGGTGCCTGGATCTTTGAGTAAGTGTCCTTGGTTTCTCAAGGACAGCTTTGTATATCATTATAATTTTAGTTTTTTCATTTTCAGTTTTTTTATGACATAAACCCTGGCTACATAGCTGTACCTTCAAAATATGCACAGTGAACTTGAGGCTGTACTACATCGGCTTCATGGCATCACTGCACAGAGGCCAAGAGCTCCAGACAGAGGTAAATATATACATTTGGTTTTTTTGATGCAAGCCTGGAGGGAAAAGCTAATGTGACACTAGGCCACCGGTCCATAAAGAACTGTGGGTGGTTTATTGTTCCAAATTACCCTGACAGGTTCCCTTTAAACATGATTCATAAAACCAGAAATAGAAATATTCTCATTTAGCATGCGATGATTAGAGGGCAATGCTCTCACCTTGCAGAACTCTGCAGAAGGTACAACCTCATATGAAGCCCATTGGACTTCAGCTATGCCAGGGTGCCATCTGGGATCCTCAGCGCACCAGTAAGCGGTTGATAGCAAGGTACCCAGAGGTGCAATGGAGCTGATCGATTTCATCGATGGACCACAAAGAACAGTGCAATGAACAATAAGTTATTGGTGCAACACTTTTTGGATTTGTACCTAAGCTGATGATATGAAGTTCCAGTACTTTTATATCAATATAAAATTGATCTGTTGTATAAAATGTAGGGATTCATGGGTCACATTGCAGGTAACGAGCATATTCTAGGTAGCAGAAATACACAAGTTTTCCACTAGATGTCGCCCCAGCATTGCATCCATAGGTGAGCTGCTCCTATACCATACTAGATGTCATGTCTGTATTGTACATGGTAGGTTCCTTCCTGTAAGTGGCCTTTATCTGTGGTGTCGGCTGTTATAACATGTTTCACTATTGAACTTCATGGCTTCTTCATTGGTCCTTTAAAGATCAAGGTTCTCTATCAAATTGAAAGCTGGAGAACTTAGCATCAAGTCATCACCAAGAAATCTGTGTCATGTTCCTCAAAGCATTCCTGTGCCAACATCTTGTTTTTAGGATACACAGTGTATATGTTGGGAAAGCTCCCGATGTATGCACTGAGCGTTCCCATTGACATATACTAGCATAGTTAATGCCTCCGTCTGCTCATACGGTGTATCCTGTTTTCAGGATGGAAAGCCATAGCAAGATACATCTTTCCATCCTGCAGAATACGCTCAGCGAAGGTAATAAATGCCTATGTGGAGCGGATGCAACATATTGCACCCTCCTCCAGCCCCTGCTGAGCAGATATGTTGCTCAGCGTAATGCAGGATAGAGGTGATGTCACTGTCCATATGACATCACATCAGCAGCAGCCAATCACCAGTTGCTGCCAATATTTATTCCTCACGCCGCATTCAGGGGGAGGAAGAGTCCCCGGGCGATGTATCCCACAGTATAAGCATACACTGGTATACTTCTGTGCCATACAATGAAAGGACATGTCATCTGCTGGACATGTCCTTATAGCGTATAGCAAAATCGGGATGTGAACCAGCCTAACAGAAACACACCTAGCTGTCTATGTGATGTAGATGCAAACGTATCATTATATAATTTCTTCTGCTCCCTAAACTTCTATGGAAGTAATAGAAGCCTTGGCAGAGCTACCCATACTCAGTTCTTCTTTGACATTTGTTACTACCTCATTCATTAACAAAAATAAGGACAACTGTATTTTAGAGATATAAAAGGGAATCCTTCAGCACTTTTAACATACAGATTTGCAAACGGTGTTGGGTATTGACCCTGGAGATCAGTGTAATAATACCTTTGTGTGTGTGTTTGCAGCAGCAGGATTACAAAAAAAAAATACATTTGCATTCCAGGATTGTAGCTGGACTCTGAATATTCTGGTGCACTAATTTGTGAGATGTCTTCACTGAATACAGCACAGCCTCTCCACCCTGTGTAACTGCTGTAGCAGGTTCATTGTTTAAATACTACAGCAGTTGCTCAGGTGGAGACTGTGCTGTGTTCAATGAAAGGATCACACACACCACTGCACCAAACTGTTCCAAATCCAGCTACAATCCTGGAATATAAATGTATATTTTACAGTCCTACTGAAAATGACAACATATATAATGTATGGTCAAAATTAATGACAGATTCCATTTAAAACCAGTTTGTTGCAGCATTTAAAGTAAATTCACCACCAAAATCAAGAATGTTAAATCAGGGGCAGTGTGACTGTGATAAATCCGGGTACTGTGACTGTGGCAATCTTCTTATATTCGTTATCCATTACCTCATCTCTTGTAAAATGAAGCTTTAAAATTTTGCTAATGATGCAGAAAGGTTCTGGGGGGCTGTTACCAAAGCCTCTCCATGCTGCAGCTTTACCGGCTGTTACACTGTCACACTCTCCTCCTCTTCTATTCAGGCACTTCTCCCTCCCTCTGTCTGATGTAATCTCACAGCAGCAGCAGAAGTTTCAGTGAGCACTCAGTGAGAGGGTGAAGTGCTCCTGCACCGTGTAACAGCCTGTGAATCTTCAGCACGCAGGGGCTTTGGTAATGCTTCCAGAGCCCTTCTGATTTAGAGTCCTTCTAATAAGCATAATTTTAAAAGCTTTTTTTTTTTAGAAGGAAGGAGTCTATGGATAACAAATATAAGATGATTATAACAGTCACAGTGCCTGGATCCATGAGTAAGGACTCTTTCACATTGGCGTTGCTGCCGAGTTTCAGTTGTACATCAGTTGATTTTTGTCTCTGTTGTGTCTCCGTTTTTCTTCCATTTTTTACTGTCTCTGTTGTGTCTCCGTTTTTCTTCCATATTTTTCTGTTTCTGTTTTGTCTCCTTGCCTGCAAAAAAAAACTGAAGGTGTAACATTGCTTTGCAAACATCACACCATGTTTGTCAGCAGCATTGGTGAAAAAAATAGGACATCTTTAATCATTTTTTTCATGGACAACGGATCCAAGCCAATGAGAAAACTCCCCTAGAAATCAATGGCTTTGTAAGGCATCTGTGGAAATCACTGAGCCACGGATGTGAAAGACGCCAGTGTGAAAGAGACCTTAGTGTCCCTGGTTTATCCATATTTGATTTTGATATAAAGAGGACCTGTCACCCCGAAAATGACCCCCACCAAATGTGCCCCCCCCCCATGTGCTCCTCTCCCAGCCCCTTTCTCCCCATCCAGTTTTATTTTTAAATTTATGTGTGGTATGTTGATTTAAACCGATCCGATCTCTTACTAAATAAGAGGTCGGATTCTCGTATATTGTGTCTGGGCGGTTGGCCTTATTCATGAGGGGGGCCGGCCAACACACCCCCAGCACGCCCCTGTCAGCAGGTACTTGTAGGAGAAGCCGGCAGCATCGCATGTATTGCGTAATAGCTGCCGGCTCTCCACGATGCGGCCGCAGATTTTCTTCTTCACATTGCCGGCCAGCCGCGCTGCCCTAATCGCGGAGGGCCAGCAGAGATTACGCAATACATGCGATGCTGCCGGCTTCTCCTACAGGTCCCCGCCGCTGTCAGGGGCATGGTGGGGGGGTGTCGGCCGGCCCCCTTATGAATAAGGCCGACCACCCGGACACAAGATATGAGAATCCAACTTATTTAGTAAGAGGTCAGATCGGTTTAAATCAACTTACCACTCATAAATCTTTTAAAAAACTGGCTGGGGAGAAAGGGGCTGGGGAGAGGATTATGGGGGGGGGGGGCAGATTTGGTGGGGGTCATTTTCAGGGTGACAGGTCCTCTTTAATTGGTGCAGATATAATGCTGTGCCCACTGACATAGATTGATACAATTAGCAATCTTTGTATTTGCCAACATTCCTGGTCCATGAACCAGAACCCACCATCTACACAAGCTTGTACAACCCACACCCACATCCCTAGGGGATAAAATGCCCTTATTGTGCTAAAACTAAGCACCAGCCAAGATACCACATGACAAGACGCCTTCCAGCAGACACATCTGGGAGACCACATTGTGCAGTGAGTGTGTGAGGTGGAGGATGTGAATGGCGTACCACTTACATTGTATCAATTATGTTCTAATCAGAAGGTAATGAAGTAATCAGATGTAATCAGAAAATTAGTTCTGGCACAAGTGAAGGAAAATTCATTATGCAAACTCAGCGGCTGTAAATTTTTTTGTGCATATATATGATGCGGTAACAAGTTGGTAACTTATTTTGGAGTATAATAAATTAGATGATAATTATGTATATCAAATAAGAATAAGTTACCTTGTGACAAATTTACCGCTTGCAGAAATGAGCATTTCAGACATGGAAGAATGAGCGTCTTTATTATGGTTGACTGTAGGGAGGAATCCAAAATATTCTAGAACTTAGACCCTTAATAAGTACCGGCCAACAGCTTTCACTTCTGCTCCTATACCTATATATATATATATATTTATATATATATATATGCAGACACACATTTGGTTAAGAAGGATTATGTTGGTCTGGTATCGGATGGGCCGCTGAATTTTAACATCCTTCTCCCTCCTACATCATCTGTCATACACACAAGATTGGAAGATAGTTAACCACAAAAATATAGAAGTTCCAGACAACTCTGTTTTAATCTTTTCAGGAATTATATATTTCATGAAAATCTATTGCTCCAAATAGATACAAAGATTCATAGACTTCTGAGATTTGAGATGAACACTATGGGGCACATTAATCATAGGCTGGTGCTAAGGGCGTCATCGTTGGATGGTACCCCTGCCCCCCAGCACGCGCAAGATCTTACAGGAGGTTCCGGTCTCCAGACAAAATCCCAGAGTTGGGCTGCACCACCAGATATATCATTATGGGGCAGATTTACTTACCCGGTCCGTTCGCGATCCAGCGGCGCGTTCTCTGCACTGGATTCGGGTCCGGCCGGGATTCATCAAAGCAGTTCCTCCGCCCTCCACCAGGTGGCGCTGCTGCGCTGAAGTCCGCTGGAATGCCTCGAAATACACCGGCCTATCCAGGATGAAGGTGAGTGAAATTTTCGCGACACAATTTTTTTTTAAAATGCGGCGGTTTTTCCGAATCCGTCGGGTTTTCGTTCGGCCACGCCCCCCGATTTCCGTCGCGTGCATGCCGGCGCCGATGCGCCAAATTCCGATCGCGTGCGCCAAAAACCCGGGGCAATTCAGGTACAATCGGCGCAAATCGGAAATATTCGGGTAGCACGTCGGGAAAACGCGAATCGGGCCCTTAGTAAATGACCCCCTATGTCTGTGTCTGTCTTATCTTACACTTTGGGGCAGATTTATCAAGCTGTCTGAAAGTCAGAATATTTCTAGTTGCCCATGGCAACCAATCACAGCTCTCCTTTAAAATATTCATGAGCACTGGTAAAATGAAAGCTGAGCTGCAATTGGTTGCCATGGGCGACTAGAAATATTCTGACTTTCAGACACTTGATAAATCTGCCCCTTTGTGTAACACTTTAGAAAACTGTGTAGCAGTGCTTAATCAGAGTTTGTGACACATTTATCACCGTGCCGCGCCAACATTCTGTCACAACTGCATAAAGCAATGTGCTCCAAGCAAAAAAGGTGCAATTGTTTCACATCCTGAAAACAGACCGGATTTACTAAGAGCGTGGGACACTATCGGATTATCTGGCGCAAAGTGCACATTATTAAGCAAAATTGTACAAAGGCAGATTACACCAGTTTTCATACATGATGAGCAGCTCAGTGGCTCAGTGGTTAGCAGTTCTGCCTTGCAGTGCTGGGTTTTGGATTCAAGTCCCAACCAGGTCAACATCTGCAAAGAGTTTGTCTGTTCTCTCCGTATTTGTGTGGGTTTCCTCCAATTTCCTCCCACACTCCAAAAACATACTGGTAAATTGGTTAGATTGTGAGCCCCATGGGGACAGGTACCAATTTGGCAAGATCTGTGTGCCCTATATAAATAAAAAAGGAAGGAAGGAATACATCTCAGCCACTATCTTTTTTGACTCATCATCAGAAACCTATCATCTATTCATTTCAATGTGTAGGCAGCAATAATCTTAATAAAAAAGAATCAGTATCTGAAATCTTATGACCTTATTATTACCCCCGATAACAAGTGACTGGTTCCAAACTTTCTTCGAAGGGTCTTGTGTTTGATCTTTGGGGTGTCAGAACCTGGGGCCTAACTATGTCCTAAACACGGTCCATATATTCCTATAAAAAATCGGCATCATACGAGGTGTGAAATTCATACAGTACAGTACAACACAAAGCCAGCTCCAGTAACTGCAGGGAATGTGTTACATTTATCATTGTGACTCTATTCTCAACACCGAGGCTGACAATTCCCGCTGGCAGCTAATAAGAAAATCAATAACGCTCTCATTTAAGCTGCTACAATTCTTATAAAATTAAATGACACAGTTAATAACTAAGTAATTGTCCTTTCAATGCGAGAAGCTTCAAAGAGATCAACTTCACTTCCTGATTAAGTTAGGAGAGAACACGCAGACGCCGCAACCACATGGTCGTGGCATGTCACTGTACATTGTCATGAATGGGTCATTTATTGCTTGTTTGTTGTTAGTAGCCATGTCATAATTGGGTATAGTGCCCATCGAAGGTACTGCAGCTTTTAAAGAGAACCCGTCATGCAAAATAACCCCCCTAAACTAAATATATTTTCATAAACTGCCATTAGAGAGCATTGCCTCTATCCCTTCACTGTCCCTCTACATGCCTGTAAACCTAAGCAATGAGGTCCTAAAGCTGTATGCAAATGACCTGTGAAATGTCCAATGAAGCATTAGCATATTCAAGCTGTCCAGCTTATTCATAAGTGGGAGGCACAGCCACACCCCCAGTGCATGACTGACAGCCTGTATAATGATGTGAGGCTGTATAATGATGTGCTTCCTGGTGCTGGTGGCCACACCCCCTGCAGCCTGTGTGTGCATGTGTGTGTGTTTAGGAGAGATACAGCAGCTCCAGGCAGCCATGTTACAGCAGAACATGTCAGATTCATGTGTCTCTCACCTGTATATTAGGAGGATGCAGCATGTCAGCAGATGCAGCACACACTAGCAATGCTTTACTATGCATTACACACAGACATGAGCCGGGGGAGGAGAGGGGAGGGGGAACAGGGGTGACATCACTGCCTCTGACCATGTGACCAGCCTCATTTACATGATAAAAAATAAATGATTTTACAATGAATAATGTATGAAATAACTAGATAAAG
This sequence comes from Engystomops pustulosus, assembly GCF_040894005.1. NCBI lineage: Eukaryota > Metazoa > Chordata > Amphibia > Anura > Leptodactylidae > Engystomops > Engystomops pustulosus. Next base: position 63,306,161 of record NC_092420.1, on the reverse strand, counting down.
GCTGGGATGGGATCCTTGTGAGCTTCTTCAACAGGTAGTAGTGACAAGACTAGTTACACAGACCTGATGACAGGTGTCCTTTAAAGGAAACTTACCATGAGGAATATACTATTAGAAGTACATCTGATGCTACATTCCTCTTGTCTGTCTCTGTCCTCAGAGCCGGACCCTCATTGGCGCTCTTGGAGCGCCAGCGCCGGGCCCCCGGATCCAGATTTATTGCTTAGGGGCCCCCGGCCTGGCACTCCAATAGCGCCAATGATTAAGCTCCTGCTGGGGCCCCCGCCGGACACATCGGCAGTCGGGCATGGGCCTCCGTCCGTCCGGACCGGAAGCTCCTGCCCGTCACTGTATAGTGCTCGATGCGGCCGTTTCCGGCCGCTCGAGCACTATAACTGGAGCAATGTGGCCGGAAGACAACCCCGGCGCACATTGCTCCATGCACTTGGATGCGCGGCCGCGTGATGACGTCATCACGCAGCCGCGCACCCTTTTCTGCCCAGACGCGGCAAGAAGAAACAAGATGCGGGACCTGAGGTGAGTATGAGGTTTTATTTTTTTAATAGAACAGCAGTAAAAGATGGTGGGGGCCCTAAATATATAAAATAATTAATTGGGGGTGGGGCTGAATATTAAATAGTTAATTGTGGGGCGGGCAGCAACATATCAACTAATTAAGGGCGGCATCAGCATATTAACCAATCAATTGGGGGGGTGGGGGCATCAGCATATAAACCAATCAATTGGAGGGGGGGCAGCAACATATTAATTAATGAATTAAGGGGGCAGCAGCATATTAACTATTTATTTGGGGGGGCAGCAGCATATTAACTATTTATTTGAGGGGCAGCCGCATATTAAATAAATAATTCTGGGAGGGACAGCATTAGAGATGAGCGAACATACTCGTCCGAGCTTGATGCTCGTTCGAGCATTAGCGTACTCGAAACTGCTCGTTGCTCGGACGAATACTTCGCCCGCTCGAGAAAATGGCAGCTCCCGCCGTTTTGCTTTTTGGCGGCCAGAAACAGAGCCAATCACAAGCCAGGAGACTCTGCACTCCACCCAGCATGACGTGGTACCCTTACACGTCGATAGCAGTGGTTGGCTGGCCAGATCAGGGACCCTGGGATAGACTAGCCGCTGCCCGCGCTGCTCGGATCATTCTGTGTCTGGATGCCGCTAGGGAGAGAGCTGCTGCTGGTCAGGGAAAGCGTTAGGGTGTTCTATTAGAATAGTGTTAGGCAGGAGTGATTCAACAAGAACCCAACAGCCCTTCTTAGGGCTACAATAACGTTATACTTTTTTTTTTTTTTGTTTGCTTGTGGCTGGGCTTGCTGGCACTAGTAGTGCAGCTAGTACCATATTGTGAGGAATTTGCAGGGGGACTTGCTACCGTTGTGTTTAGCTCTTAGTGACACACATATCCACCTCAAACACCAAAGTGGGAAAATTTATTAGGGGTTTGATTTCAATTAGGCACAGTCTGCCAGTTTCTTTTTATTTTACGTTTATTTTTTCATAACTCAGCGTCATCTCATCAGTGTGCTTTCATACTTGGCTAGAAAATAGCCAAAGGAGAATCCAAACGGCTTACTTACGCCTACAATAGCGTTATATATATTTTATTTCTGGTTGATCTGCTGGTGGCTGTCCTTGCTGCAGTGCATATACTAGCCAATTGTGAGGAATTTGGAATGAGAGTTGCGACCGCTGTGTTTAGCGCTTAGTGACGCACATATCCATCGCAAAGACCGAAGTGGGAAAATTTATTAGGGGTTGGATTTCAATTAGGCACAGTCTGCCATTTCCTTTTTATTTTACGTTTATTTTTTCATAACTCAGCGTCATCTCATCAGTGTGCTTTCATACTTGGCTAGAAAATAGCCAAAGGAGAATCCAAACAGCTTACTTACGCCTACAATAGCGTTATATATATTTTATTTCTGGTAGATCTGCTGGTGGCTGTCCTTGCTGCAGTGCATATACTAGCCAATTGTGAGGAATTTGGAGTGAGACTTGCGACCGCTGTGTTTAGCGCTTAGTGACGCACATATCCATCGCAAAGACCGAAGTGGGATAATTTATTAGGGGTTGGATTTCAATTAGGCACAGTCTGGCATTTTCTTTTTATTTTACGTTTATTTTTTCATAACTCAGCGTCATCTCATCAGTGTGCTTTCATACTTGGTTAGAAAATAGCCAAAGGAGAATCCAAACGGCTTACTTACGCCTACAATAGCGTTATATATATTTTATTTCTGGTTGATCTGCTGGTGGCTGTCCTTGCTGCAGTGCATATACTAGCCAATTGTGAGGAATTTGGAGTGAGACTTGCGACCGCTGTGTTTAGTGCTTAGTGACGCACATATCCATCGCAATGACCGAAGTGGGATAATTTATTAGGGGTTGGATTTCAATTAGGCACAGTCTGCCATTTCCTTTTTATTTGACGTTTATTTTTTCATAACTCAGCGTCATCTCATCAGTGTGCTTTCATACTTGGTTAGAAAATAGCCAAAGGAGAATCCAAACGGCTTACTTACGCCTACAATAGCGTTATATATATTTTATTTCTGGTTGATCTGCTGGTGGCTGTCCTTGCTGCAGTGCATATACTAGCCAATTGTGAGGAATTTGGAGTGAGACTTGCGACCGCTGTGTTTAGCGCTTAGTGACGCACATATCCATCGCAAAGACCGAAGTGGGATAATTTATTAGGGGTTGGATTTCAATTAGGCACAGTCTGCCATTTCCTTTTTATTTTACGTTTATTTTTTCATAACTCAGCGTCATCTCATCTGGCATAGCAGTGTGCTTTCATAATTGGCTAGAAAATAGCCATAGCAATAGGATAGCATTGTTTGGTTTTAAAAACTAAAAAACACAAAAAAAAACTAAAAAACACAAAAAAACACAAAAAGAAAAGTTAAAAAAAAAATTAAAGTTATATAACTTTCATTTTCAAAATGTTTAACCCGAGGGCTAGGGGTAGAGGACGAGGACGAGGGCGGGGACGTGGGCGTCCATCTACTGCAGGGGTCAGAGGCCGTGGTCCTGGGTGGGGTGAGACACCACCTGCTGATGAGGGAGCAGGGGAACGCCGCAGAGCTACACTCCCTAGGTTCATCATGTCTCAAGTTACTGGGACTCGTGGTAGAGCACTGTTGAGGCCAGAACAGTGCGAACAGGTGATGTCGTGGATTGCCGACAATGCTTCGAGCAATTTGTCCACCAGTCAGTCTTCCACGCAGTCCACCCATGTCACTGAAATCGGCACTCCTCCAGCTCCTGCACCTCAGCCTCCTCCCCCCCAGTCTGCCCCCTCCCAGGAAAATTTGGCATTTGAACCGGCATACTCTGAGGAACTGTTTTCTGGACCCTTCCCACAGTCACAAACCACTTGTCCGGTTGCTGCTGAGCAATTTTTTTCCGATGCCCAGGTTTTCCACCAGTCGCAGTCTGTGGGTGATGATGACCTTCTTGACGTAGTGGAAGAAGTGTGTAAAGAGGTGTCCGACGATGAGGAGACACGGTTATCAGACAGTGGTGAAGTTGTTGTCAGGGCAGGAAGTCCGAGGGGGGAGCAGACTGAGGGATCGGAGGATGATGAGGTGACAGACCCAAGCTGGGTTGAGAGGCCGGGTGAACACAGTGCTTCTGAGACGGAGGCGAGTCCTATAGCAGAACAGGTGGGAAGAGGCAGTGGTGGGGCCAGACGGAGAGGCAGGGCCAGAGCTGGTGCATCAGCGCCAAATGTGTCACGTAGTGAAGCTCCCGTGGCGAGGGCTCCCGCGGCGAGGGATAGATTTTCAGAAGTCTGGAGGTTCTTTAAGGAAACACCGGATGACCGACGGACTGTGGTGTGCAACCTTTGCCAAACCAGGATCAGCAGGGGTTCCACCACTACTAGCTTAACTACCACCAGTATGCGCAGGCATATGAATGCTAAACACCCGAATCAGTGGCACCAAGCCCGTTCACCTCCGGCCGTGCACACCACTGCTCCTTCCCCTGTGTCAGCTGATAGTCAGCCCCCTGCCCAGGACCCTGGCACAAAAACCCCATCGTCGCCTCCACGATCCTCCACAGCATCCACCAGCGTTCAGCTCTCCATACCCCAGACGCTGGAGCGGAAAAGAAAATATAGTGCAACCCACCCGCACGCCCAAGCCCTTAATGTACACATCTCCAGATTGCTTAGCCTGGAGATGCTGCCCTATAGGCTAGTAGAGACCGAGGCCTTTCGCAACCTCATGGCGGCGGCCGCCCCTCGGTATTCGGTCCCCAGCCGCCACTACTTTTCCCGATGTGCCGTCCCAGCCCTGCACCAGCACGTGTCAGACAACATCATCCGTGCCCTGACCAACGCCGTTTCTGACAAGGTCCACCTGACCACGGACACGTGGACGAGTGCTGCCGGGCAGGGCCACTATATATCGCTGACGGCACATTGGGTTAACTTGATGGAGGCTGGGACCGAGTCTGACCCTGGGGCTGGTCATATACTGCCGACGCCGAGGATTGCGGGGCCTACCTCGGTCCAGGTCTCAAAGGCCTACTATGCCTCCTCCTCCTCCCACCCCTCCTCCACCTCCTCCGAACTACCATCCGTGGGCATGGCGCCATCAGTCGCTAGCTCTAGGCACAGCAGCAGTGCCGTCGCTAAGCGACAGCAGGCGGTGCTCAAACTGCTGAGCCTAGGCGATAAAAGGCACACCGCCCAAGAACTATTACAGGGCATCACGGCGCAGACTGATCTGTGGCTGGCACCGCTGAACCTGAAGCCAGGCATGGTTGTGTGTGACAACGGCCGTAACCTGGTGGCGGCTCTGCAACTCGGCAGACTGACACATGTGCCATGCCTGGCCCATGTGTTAAATCTGATAGTTCAGCGTTTCCTCAAGACATACCCCAATCTGTCAGATTTGCTCACGAAGGTGCGCCGCATCTGTGCGCATTTCAGGAAGTCCAGCACAGATGCTGCCACTCTCAGGGCAGCGCAGCGCCGCCTCCAACTGCCCGCTCACCGACTGTTGTGTGACGTGCCCACGAGGTGGAATTCAACATTAACCATGTTATCCAGAGTTTACCAGCAGCGCAGAGCGATTGTAGACTGCCAGATGTCAACTTCCACCAGAACTGGTAGTCAGGTCAGTCAGCTTCCTCAAGTCTACAATGAGGAGTGGACGTGGATGTCTGATATCTGTCAGGTGCTGAGTAACTTTGAGGAGTCAACACAGATGGTCAGTGGCGATGCCGCCATCATCAGCCTCACCATCCCGCTGCTTGGCCTGTTGAAAAACTCTCTGATCAGCATGAAGTCGGAAGCTTTGCGCTCGTCACAAGAGACGGGGGAAGAAGATTCCCTTGTTGATACCCTCAGGTCTGTTTCTCAGCGCATATCGGAGCAGGTGGAGGAGGATGAGGAGGAAGAGGAGGAGAATGTTGGCGAGACACAAGAGGGGAGCATTGCTCAGACCTTCACTGTTCAGCGTGTATGGGCAGAAGAAGAGGAGTTGGAGGAGTTGGAGGAGGAGGAAATGGACAGTCAGGCCAGTAAGGGGAGTGAATTCTTGCGCGTTGGGACTCTGGCGCATATGGCAGATTTCATGCTAGGCTGCCTATCCCGTGACCCTCGCGTTCAAAGAATTTATTCCAGCACCGATTACTGGGTATTCACTCTCCTGGACCCACGGTACAAGCAAAATCTTTCCACTCTCATCCCTGGAGAGGAAAGGAGTGTGAGAATGCATGAATACCAGCAGGCCCTGGTGCACAAGCTGAAACAGTATTTCCCTTCTGACAGCGCTAGCGGCAGAGTGCGTAGTTCTGCGGGACAAGTAGCGAGGGAGAGTAGGCGAGCAGGCAGCTTGTCCAGCACTGGCAAGGGTACGCTTTACAAGGCTTTTGCCAGCTTTATGTCACCCCAGCAAGACACTGTCACCTGTCCCCAGTCTCGGCAGAGTAGGGCTGATCTTTACAGAAAGATGGTGAGGGAGTACGTAGCTGACCATACCATCGTCCTAAATGATCACACAGCTCCCTACAACTACTGGGTTTCAAAGCTGGACATGTGGCACGAACTGGCGCTGTACGCCTTGGAGGTTCTTGCCTGCCCTGCCGCTAGCGTCTTGTCCGAGCGGGTTTTCAGTGCAGCTGGTGGCATCATCACCGATAAGCGTACCCGCCTGTCGACTGACAGCGCTGACAGGCTGACGCTTATTAAGATGAATAAAGCCTGGATTTCTCATAATTTCCAATCTCCACCAGGTGAAGGAAGCTCAACCTGAATAATTTATGCACTCCTCCTCCTCCTCATTTTCCTCCTTCTCCTCCTCTTTGTACACTAAAGCAGAGGAAACTGGCTATTTTTTGACAGGGCCCACTGGCTCTAGCTATAGTACTTTATGCATTTAATTTTTCTGGAGGGCCACCTACCCGGTCCTCTGTTTTAAACAATTTTTGGGAGTGCCACATACAGGCACTCAATCTATTCAATTTTTCTGGAGGGCCACCTACCTGCTCCTCTGGTTTGAAAACTTTTTTGGACTGCCACATACAGGCACTCAATCTATTTCATTTTTCTGGAGGGCCACCTACCTGCTCCTCTGGTTTGAAAACTTTTTTGGACTGCCACATACAGGCACTCAATCTATTTCATTTTTCTGGAGGGCCACCTACCTGCTCCTCTGGTTTGAAAACTTTTTTGGACTGCCACATACAGGCACTCAATCTATTCCATTTTTCTGGAGGGCCACCTACCTGCTCCTCTGGTTTGAAAACTTTTTTGGACTGCCACATTCAGGCACTATCCAAATTAAATTGTCTCCATAGCAGCCTCCACACGTTGTCTCCATTGCTATCTCCAAAAGTCGTCCATATAGCTGCCTCCATACATCGTCCCCTTATCAAACGAGGTGTGTCAGGCACAAATTTGGGTTGTTTTCATGGATTCCACATCAAAGTTGTTAACTTTGTCGCCACCCTGCTGTGTTATCCACAAAATATACTGGCAAACTTTTACCATTTAGGGATATTATTTCAGCGCTTCTTGCGCATCTGTTTACATTCCCCTCATCCGCCATATCCCAAACTTATAAGAACACTACTACACTTAACTTGGTGCAGGCTGGGACCGAGTCTGACCCTGGGGCTGGTCATATACTGCCGATGCTGAGAATTGCGGGGCCTACCTCGGTCCAGGTCTCAAAGGCCTCCTCCTCCCACCCCTCCTCCACCTCCTCCTCCTCCGAAATACCATCCGTGGCCATGGCGCCATCAGTCGGTAGCTCTAGGCACAGCAGCAGTGCCGTCGCTAAGCGACAGCAGGCGGTGCTCAAACTGCTGAGCCTAGGCGATAAAAGGCACACCGCCCAAGAGCTATTACAGGGCATTTGTCGCCACCCTGCTGTGTAATCCCCAAAATATACTGGCAAACTTTTATCATTTACCGATATTATTTCAGCGCTTCTTGCGCATCTGTTTACATTCCCCTCACCCGCCATATCCCAAACTTATAAGAACGCTACTACACTTGATCTTATACAAAAGGTTCTTAGAAGTGCTGTTTGGGGAGTAGCCTAGAGACAGGGGCTTGGATTGGCGAAAGCTCGCCTGGCAGCGGAGCGCCAGCTCCATGCCAAGATCCAACTAACATAGTTTTAACTGCAGCACCTTTAATCTACTACTAGTTCACTGCCTCCATACATGGTCCCCTTATCAAACAAGCTGTGTCAGGCAGAATTTTGGGTTGTTTTCATGGCTTCCATGTTAACTTTGTCGCCACCCTGCTGTGTAATCCACTAAATATACTGGCAAACTTTTATCATGTACTGATATTATTTGAGCGCTTCTTGCTCACCTCCTTTGGTTCCTCTCTGCCACCCATTGGTTTGAAGCCTGAGTCCATTTAGGGTATGTCGCCATGACACTCTCTAGCCTGCTGCCGCTGCCTCTGCATGCCGTCCCCTATAGTGTCAGGGTCAATTATTGGATGTTTTAGATGCTATCTAGCTTCATTCTGTCACTCTGTCATGGCCATGCTGTTGCCCATAATTTTGGCATAATGGTGCGATTAAGCAGCCTCAGAGGCATCCATGCATGCTGCCCCTGCTGTTTCCTGTCCATTTCCGTGGTGTTTCCATCCTTTTCTGAGGTTCCCAGGTGTTTGGCCAAGCTTCCCTGTGCAGATCCTTGGTCCCCTTGAAAAATGCTCGAGTCTCCCATTGACTTCAATGGGGCTCGTTATTCGAGATGAGCACTCGAGCATCGGGAAAAGTTTGTCTCGAATAACGAGTACCCGAGCATTTTAGTGCTCGCTCATCTCTAGACAGCATATTAAATAATTAATTGTGTGTGGGGGGTTAGAATATTAACTATTAACTCCCTCACCCTCTTCAGCATACGTGTACGGCGTAGCGGTACGGGGGCTGTATGAAGAGGGCTCACGGGCTGAGCCCTCTTCAAACAGAGGTATGGTTTTCTGCATATTGCAGCAAAGACCCACTGCTAATAACCGTGATTGGTACTAGCACCAACCGCGGGTATTAACCGGTCTGATGCCGCCGCCAACATTTAAAGGATGGTGGCACGTTAGTGCAATCATCTTACAACGTCACCGTACGACGTCATCGGGGCAGCGATCGGTTGCCATGATAGCCTTGGGTCTTTGTCAGACCCAAGGCTGCATGGTTTCTGCAGATTCGTTACAATGTGCCAGTGGCATATACTGCAATACAGTTGTATTGCAGTAGTATTGCAGTATATGGTAGAAACGGGTCTAAAAAATAGTAAAAAAAAAAAGTTTCAAAAAATAAACCCCCCCCCCCCACTTTTCCCTAGAACTGATATTAAATTTATTAAACAGTAAAAATCACAAACACGTTAGGTATCGCCGTGTCTCAAAATGTCTGGTCTTTCAAAATATAAAAACGGTTATTGCTGATGTTGAACCACGTTGCTGAAAATAGCGCCCAAATGTCCGAGATGTGACTTTTACACCATTTTACATAACATAAATAATGTAACAAAAACTGATAAAAAGGTCTTGCAGTCCTCAAAATGGTAGCAAAGAAAACTTCAGCTCATCCCGGCAAAAAAATGACTCCTCATACATCTCAGTACCTTATATACTAAAGTATAAGCCAACCTTTATATAGCCAGCACCTGCCCCTGATATAGCTCTCCTCCTGCACCTGTATATAGCCTCCCTCCAGCCCCTATATAGCCAGCCAGTACCCATATACACCCAGGTCCTGCCCCTGATGTAGCCTGCCCCCCTATATAGCCAGCTTCTGCTGTGCTATAAAGCTTGCACCTGCCCCTGATATAGCTCTCCACCTGCCCCATATATAGCCAGCCGGTCCCCATATATACACAGCACCTGCTCCTGATATAGTCAGCCCCTGCCCCCGTATACAGCCAGCTCCTGCCCTGGTATATAGCTTGCACCTGCCCCTGATATAGCCAGCTCCTTCCCCTGATATAGCCAGCTCCTGCCCCCGTATATAGCCAGCTCCTGTCCTGGTATATAGCTTGCACCTGCCCCATATATAGCCAGCTCCTGCCCCTGATATAGCCAGCTCCTGCCCCTGTATATAGCCAGCTCCTGCCCTGGTATATAGCTTGCATCTGCCCACGATATAGCCAGCTCCTGCCCTGGTATAAAGCTTGCACCTGCCCCCGATATAGCCAAGCTCCTGCCCCTGTATATAGCCAGCTCCTGCCTTGGAATATTGCCTGCACTTGACCCCATATATAGCCAGCTCCTGCCCTCGGTAGCACTTAAAAAAAGAAAGTCAAAACTCACCTTTCCGACGCCACCTTTCCATCAGCAGCGGCAGGTCTGTATACGCTGCCGACGGAACAAGAGAAGACCTGCTCAAGTCGGAAAGGTGAGTTTTGACTTTCTTTTTTTTTTTCTTGACTCGAGTATAAGACGAAAAGTTTGGCTTATACTCAAGTACATATGGATGAAAAAGTTATTAGCGTCAGAAGATGACAAAACCCCCTTTTTTCGTGATGAGGTTTTAATTTAACTCAATAAAACCTGCATAAATTTAGTATCCCTCTGATCTTACTGACCCAAAGAGTGAAGTGTACAAAATTCATTTGGGTGCCCAGTATATTACATAATTAATGGAGGGAGCAGAATATAAAATAATTTACAGAGGAGCCCAGTGTATGAAATGTATTGGGGGTGAGGCCCAGTATGTAAAATAGTTCAAAGGGTGGGGGAGGCAGTATATTAAATAACTAAATGGGGGGGGGGGGCAGTATATTAAATAATTACTTGAGGGGGCCAGCCTCTAAAATTCATGTGGCACCACAGTATATTAGAAAGGGCCATAAATAGGGAAATTAATTCATTAAAGGGATCAATGTATAAATTAAGTCATGGGGGAACCATTTATTGTGTAATTGGGAGGTGACATATAATTAGGGGTGCAGTATTACTCCGGGTCTGTAGTATAGTAATATATGCAGGGAACACAGGTTTTATTATGGGCTATATTTGGGAGTGCATATTTCTGTTATCCAGGTGGCATTGTACTGTGAGTAACTGTGGTATTTTTAGGTGCACAGTGTGGGGCATGTGCTGTCGGGAGCTGGAGACATCTGGTGGAAGATTCTTCAGCCATAAGTTGCGCCGATTCTGGCCCTGAAGGAGAAGACATGTCACCTGTGAGGTACTAGATCCTACTTCTGCCTGTGTCAGATCAGTATTGTACTCACTGACTAACCTTCTAGTGTGAGACAGCTCTCAGCCTGTACTGTATATGTACTGTTATATTCATAGTGTCTATAGTGAGCCAGCATTGGGGTGTGGGGTTATTGTCATCAGTTATTGTTATGGTTTTATCTTATTGATAATGTTGGTGCTGTGACTTCACTGTAATACCCCCTGTTCTGTGACATCTGTGTGTGTGTATTAACCCTCTGTCCTGTGACATTACTGTGTGTGTATTAACACTGGTCAGGGGTACAGTGTGGGGGGTATATGTGTGGGTACAGTGTGAACAGTTGTGGTGTGAGGGGTATATATGATATATGTGGGTGAGCAGAATATATGTGGGGAGTACAGTGTGAACAGTTGTGGTGTTAGGAGTATATATGATATATATTGGGGTACAGTGTGAACAGTTGTGGTATGAGTATATATATATATATATATGGGAGGGACAGTGTGGTCAGTTGTGGTGTGAGGGGTATATATGATATATGTGGGCTACAGTGTGGTCAGTTGTGGTGTGAGGGGTATATATGATATATGTGGGCTAAAGTGTGGTCAGTTGTGGTGTGAGGGGTATATATGATATATGTGGAGCACAGTGTGGTCAGTTGTGGTGTGAGGGGTATATATGATATATGTGGGGCACAGTGTGAACAGTTGTGGTGTGAGTATATATATATATATATATATACATATATATATATATATATATATATATATATATATATATATATATATATGGGAGGGACAGTGCGGTCAGTTGTGGTGTGAGGGGTATATATGATATATGTGGGGTATACTGTGGTCAGTTGTGGTGTGAGGGGTATATATGATATATGTGGGCTACAGTGTGGTCAGTTGTGGTGTGAGGGGTATATATGATATATGTGGGCTACAGTGTGGTCAGTTGTGGTGTGAGGGGTATATATGATATATGTGTGGGTACAGTGTGAACAGTTTTGGTGTGAGGGGTATACATGATAAATGTGAGGAGCACAGTGTGGTCAGTTGTGGTGTGAGGGGTATATATGATATATGTGGGCTAAAGTGTGGTCAGTTGTGGTGAGAGGGGTATATATGATATATGTGTGGGTACAGTGTGAACAGTTGTGGTGTGAGGGGTATATATGATATATGTGGATGAGCAGAATATATGTGGGGAGTACAGTGTGAACAGTTGTGGTGTTAGGAGTATATATGATATATATATGGGAGGGACAGTGTGGTCAGTTGTGGTGTGAGGGGTATATATGATATATGTGGGCTACAGTGTGGTCAGTTGTGGTGTGAGGGGTATATATGATATATGTGGGCTACAGTGTGGTCAGTTGTGGTGTGAGGGGTATATATGATATATGTGGGGGGTACAGTGTGAACAGTTGTGGTATGACTATATATATATATATATATATATATATATATGGGAGGGACAGTGTGGTCAGTTGTGGTGTGAGGGGTATATATGATATATGTGGGCTACAGTGTGGTCAGTTGTGGTGTGAGGGGTATATATGATATATGTGGGCTACAGTGTGGTCAGTTGTGGTGTAAGGGGTATATATGATATATGTGGGCTAAAGTGTGGTCAGTTGTGGTGTGAGGGGTATATATGATATATGTGGGCTAAAGTGTGGTCAGTTGTGGTGTGAGGGGTATATATGATATATGTGTGGGTACAGTGTGAACAGTTTTGGTGTGAGGGGTATACATGATAAATGTGAGGAGCACAGTGTGGTCAGTTGTGGTGTGAGGGGTATATATGATATATGTGGGCTAAAGTGTGGTCAGTTGTGGTGAGAGGGGTATATATGATATATGTGTGGGTACAGTGTGAACAGTTGTGGTGTGAGGGGTATATATGATATATGTGGATGAGCAGAATATATGTGGGGAGTACAGTGTGAACAGTTGTGGTGTTAGGAGTATATATGATATATATATGGGAGGGACAGTGTGGTCAGTTGTGGTGTGAGGGGTATATATGATATATGTGGGCTACAGTGTGGTCAGTTGTGGTGTGAGGGGTATATATGATATATGTGGGCTACAGTGTGGTCAGTTGTGGTGTGAGGGGTATATATGATATATGTGGGGGGTACAGTGTGGTCAGTTGTGGTGTGAGGGGTATATATGATATATGTGGGCTACAGTGTGGTCAGTTGTGGTGTGAGGGGTATATATGATATATGTGGGCTACAGTGTGGTCAGTTGTGGTGTGAAGGGTATACATGTGGGGGCACAGTGTGGTTGTTGTGTATGTGAGGGTCAGGTGTGAGGAGAATAAAGGATGATGTCAACCATGTCTGTTTTATAAACCAGTAGAGATGAGTCATGGCTGGAAGAAGTCTCCTGGAAGATCAGAGAGAAGGGAAGAGACAGCATCAGGGACGTCACCTGTAAGTCATTGGATCACACTGCAGCCTCTGTGCAGGACTGGTATATGCTACTATATGGTCACTATATGGTGGTACATACTGGTCTGTGTGTGTAGATTATCATTTAGTATTGTAGTCATTTTGTAGTGGTGATAATCATGATGTAATGCTATTATTTGGGCCCTGTACAGCGGTATCATTAGTGATATTGTACTTTGCTCGGTGGTGTTTGTATTATAACAATACAGATCATCAGTAAATGGAGTTTATATGTAGTAAATTATTGGTAATACCGGTCATGTTGTGGTAATCCTGTGGGTCAGTTTCAAGGGATCACTTGCAAATTGTAGCGCTATTGTTTGGAATATTGGAATTATGTTAGTTCTTTTGGTAACAGTATTGTGGTATCATTATTCAGTAATAATATGTTGGTAGTATTTTTTAGTTCGGTCATGGACCAAAATTGGAAATCTTTTAGTAAAAGTAGGAATTTATCTAAAACTAAAGATATCTTTGTTTCTAATATCTCTAGAGCTTTGAAACTGTGTAACTATGTGATATCTTTTACATATATTGTTATGGGAGGGGGCCCCACATTGGCTGCTCAGCTGGGGGGGCCCCATCCTAAATGAGGTGCTCCATAACGCTGGGACACTTAATCTGGCCCTGTCTGTCCTAATCTGTAATTTAGTAATCCTGGAACCTAACATAATTTGTTAAAAACAACTTGTTCAGTAATATATGTGAATTACCTGCAGAGGCTCCTGGGGCGTGGAGTAGCCTTAGCTCCCAGTGCCTGGCCAGGCTAGTACACGCCCCAGTAGCCTCTGCGGTTAATTTACATATTACTAAAATAAAGTTTTTAACACGTTAGGTTAGGTTCCCTTATTATTATATTACAGATTAGGGCAGAGGCATACAAGAGGTAGGTGTCCTTTAAAAGCTGCAGTTCCCTTGTTGGGCACTATACCCAATTATAATATGGCTACTTACAACAAATTAACCCCTTAACGACTTGGCCTTTTTAAGTTTTTTCACTTCCATTTTTCACTCACCAACTTCAAAAATCTATAACTTTTTTATTTTTCCACATAAAGAGCTGTGTTATGGCTTATTTTCTGCGTAACAAATTGCACTTCATAGTGACAGTATTTAATATTCTATGGCGTATACTGGGAAGCGGGAAAAAAATTCCAAATGCAGTGAAAATGGTGAAAAACCACATTTGTGACGTTTTCTTGTGGGCTTGGATTTTACAGCTTTCACTCTGCGTCCCAAATGACATGTCTACTTTATTCTTTGGGTCGGTACGATCATGTGGATACCAAATTTGTATAGGTTTTATAATGTTTTCATACATTTAAAAAAATTAAAACCTCCTGTACAAAATATTTTTTTTTTATTTTGCCATCTTCTGGGGCCAATAACTTTTTCATACTTTGGTGTACGGAGCTGTGGATTTTTTGCGAATTTTGATGGCGTTTTCATTACTATAATTTTTGGGACTGTGCGACCTTTTGATCACTTTTTATAAATTTTTTTATATTTTTCAAAATGGCAAAAAAATGCCATTTTCGACTTTGGACGCTATTTTCCGTTACGGGGTTAAACGTAGTGAAAAAACATTATCATATTTTGATAGATCGGGCATTTTCAGGCGCGGCGATACCTAATGTGTTTATGATTTTTACTGTTTATTTATTTTTATATCAGTTCTAGGGAAAGGGGGGTGATTTGAATTTTTAGGTTTTTTTATTATAATTTTTTTTTTTTTTAACTTTTTTTTATTTTTACTTTTACTATTTTTCAGACTCCCTAGGGTTCTCTAACCCTAGGTAGTCTGATCGATCCTATCATATACTGCCATACTACAGTAAGGCAGTATATGGGGATTTTACTCCCCATGCATTACAATGTGCAATTAGCACATTGTAACGCATGGGTTAAAACGAAGTAGCCTCAGGTATTCGGAACACCCGAGGTTACCATGGCGACGGATCGCCGCTCCCCGTGACGTCATCGGGGAGCAGCGATCCACGACAAGATGGCGGCGCCCATGCGGCGCCATCTCTTTGAAGCCGCCGGCAGCATTGCCGGCAGCGATCGAGGTGAAAACACCCGCGATCGGTGCTAGCACCGATCGCGGGTGTTACCGGTAAGCCTTTGCTGCAATATACAGCAAAGACTTACCGGCTATGGAGAGGGCTCGGCCCGCGAGCCCTCTCCATGCGCCGGGAAGGGGTTAATAAATGACCCATTCATGACTCAAGATTCTGGCGGTAGATTCCTCATGGTAGGTTTCCTTCAACAATTTTTACAGCTAGTATAGGTAGTGACATAAAAATAATAGTAAAAACCACTAAAATATTGTTAAATGGTAACTAATGTAAAAAAAAAATTGCATATATCACTACTACACGAGAATACATGAAACTTTGTAAAATATCTTAGTGCAAAGTGCTTCCTCCTGCACTTACTTTAGCTCCTAACATCCTCCTCCTAATGTACTTTTCACACTGCTGAAGTCTATGTTGTTAGCAAAATAGACAAAACGGGGGACATTTATCATACATCGTGGTATGATAAAATTTCACGTCCTTTCAGCGGAGCTGAATACATCAGTAGGCTCCAGCATCCTGATTTGGCAGAGGGGGGGGACAGGGTTGCACCAGCGCACAATTCCTGCCTGACTCGTGAAAGTTTGCGGGCTATAGCAAGTGGGTAGGCATGGGACGAGGAAGCCCTCTACTGGCCACGCCCACTTGGCTTGGAGGGTGGGTAAAGGGAAAAATAATCTCAAAGCCCTGACAAATTTCTCTCTATAAGTTCATTTTGACGACAGATTACATATAAGGGAGTATAGTCAATATAAGTGGCTCCACCCACCTACAAAAAAAGACTGCAAATTACAGGCACAGACTGCAGAAATGAGGGAAATCAGAGTCAGATGTAGATGATGGGTCACACAATTGATCAGACATAGTTGGGCACATTTACTTCCCCGATCCATAATGTCTGACGATGATGCACTGTGCCGCGATCCACGTAGATCGTGCGCCGGATATCCTGCATGTGTCGCTCCCCGCTCAGGTCCGCCTGTGTTCACCTTCTTCTTCCTGCATGTAAGTGCTTGGCTTGCGACACAATTTTGAAGTTAAATCCTGCGCTCAGTCTGAATCAGTCAGATCGTCCGACGGCAAGCCCTCTGGAAATCGTTGGAATACCCGTCGAAGGGCGGTCCGCGGACCCTTAGTAAAAGAGCCCCAGTGTTCTCCTCCTGTACACACATTGGGCTATTAATTTTAAGAATATACAGTGATATAAAATGTTCAGAAAATATGTCTTACATTTTATAACCTAGGATTTTTTATTCCTTACAAAATTCTCATATTCAGCTGAAAACAAATCTGAAACTCTTCACAAAGACATGTTTTCTCATCTTCTGCAGTGTTCAAATTTTGTTCTGCTTCCCCGTCAGTAATTTCATGTTGTTGCCTGATTGCTATTGAGGACAATCGCTTGCGCTGTGATATTGATTAAAGGTGAAGTCTGGAGTTGTATGAGATATTGGCCTGTGCAGTACAGAAGCATGGCGGAAGGTAATTGCACATTTCAGCACAAGCTAATATTTTTCATCAATCAATATGAAGAACACAGATAACCTCAGCTTGTGGAGTTACCCATAAACTATAAGCAGAGCACAAGAACATTTTCTAAGGATTGGGTCTATAGAGACGTTCTGTATAGTCCAGCAGGAAACTTGTACTTTTTGTTCCCGTCTGGTCAACCACTCAGACCACAACCGCCCTTCACCTACTTTGTTCCAACAACCTGCTTTGACCACATCCGAAGATCATCCCCTCAACTCATTTTACTATTTCTAGGTTTGGTTTGGTTATTTGTGCATTAAGTGAGTTTGTTGAAAGAAAGCAGATTGTTGCAATGGGGGTCACTGACCCAAGGAACATTATGTGGACAAAATCTTAATTGATCTGGATACCATTGCATTTATCATCATTTTTGGGATATAGTGAGATTAAGAATATAGGGTTAAAGGGCACATGTAGCTGTGCCTTTAACCCCTTAAAGGAAATCTACCATTTGTTTTTATTGTTATTTCAGGGTTCAGTGTGGGGGCCTCTTCCAAAAAATGTACAGTGAAGTGAGAGCTAAATTAGTTGTATAAAACAAAGTTAAAGGGACTGTCCACTTTCAGCAAATAATTGCTATGGTTTGTGTAAAGAAAAGTTATTCAATTCTCCACTATACTTTCTGTATCAATTACTAAAGGTTTTCTAGAGCTCTGCTTGTTGTCCTGCTACAGAAAGCCTCTATGTTTACTTCCAGTGGATAGAGATTTGTCCATGGTGATGTGATGGATATGCATCACAAGACCATGGACAGATTTCTATCATCTGGAGTAAATATAGAAAATTTCTATTGGAGGACAGCAAGCAGAGATCTAGAGGAAATTATACAAAAAGTATAATGGGAAATTTTATAACGTTTCATTATACAAACAATATTAAATATTTGCTGAAAGTGGACAGTCCCTTTAAGCTCTCTTCTCCTTAGAATGCTCCCTTTAGTTTTTATTTGCTGCCCTGACATAAATAACCTGCTCCTCAGGATTCTGCAGGATGGTGAGGAGAGCTTTACTTAAACTTTCACCTTGACTTTATACAAACATGTTACACCTCACTTCAAAGTTGATTTTCTGTTGGATACTACTACTCTGGTGATGGTAGCATCAGACCTGAAAGGTGTTATTCTGCTCGACAAACCTAGTGGTTTATTAACCCCTTAAGGACGGAGGGTTTTTCGGCTCATTTCTCGCTCTCCAACTTCAAAAATCCATAACTTTTTCATTTTTCCGTGTACAGAGCTGTGTGAGGGCTTATTTTGTGTGTAACAAATTTTACTTTCCCGTAATGTTATTTATTTTAACACGCCATGTACTGCGAAGCTGAAAAAAAATTCCAAATGTGGAGAAATTGAAAAAAAAACGCACGTGCGTCACGTTCTTGTGGGCTCAGTTTTTACGACTTTCACTCTTCGCTCCAAATAACACGCCTACTTTATTCTTTGGTTCGGTGCGATCACGGTGATACCAAATTTATAGGTATATAGGTTTTATTGTGTTTTAATACATTTTCAAAAATTAAACGAATGTGTACAAAAAAGAAAAAAAAAATTTTGCCATCGTCTGACGCTAATAATTTTTTCATACTTTGGCGCACGGAGATGTGTGAGGGGTCATTTTTTGCAAAATGAAGCGACGTTTTCATTGCTACCATTTTGAGGTCTGTGCGACATTTTGATCATTTTTTATTTCATTTTTTATGTTA
Source organism: Engystomops pustulosus (assembly GCF_040894005.1). Lineage (NCBI taxonomy): Eukaryota > Metazoa > Chordata > Amphibia > Anura > Leptodactylidae > Engystomops > Engystomops pustulosus. The sequence continues at coordinate 63,287,703 of NC_092420.1, read as the reverse complement.
TGTAAAAAGGTGTAAAAGTCGCATTTCGGACATTTGGGCGCCATTTCCCGCCTCGGAGGTCACCGCCGCCCGTAACCGTTTTTATATTTTGATAGATCGGGCATTTTGGGACGCGGCGATACCTAATATGTTTGTGATTTTTACTGTTTATTATGTTTTATATCAGTTCTAGGGAAAGGGGGGTGATTTGAATTTTTAATATTTTATAAATTTTTTTTATTTTTTAAACTTTTTTTTTTCACTATCTTTTAGACCATCTAGACCACCACTGGCTCATTGTAACGAATCTGCAGCTGCCAGATAGCCTCATGTCAAAAGAAGACACGAGGCTACCATGGCAACCGATCGCCGCCCCCCGATGACATTCGGGGGCGTGGCGATCGAAAAAAAGATGGCGGCGCACGCGCGCCGCCGTCTTTTGAATGCCGCCGGCGGCTTTGCCGGCGGCAACGGGGGGGTTAATAGCCGCGATTGGTGCTAGCACCGACCGCGGTTATTAGCGGTGGGGGTTTTATGCATTATGCCCGTGAGCCCTCTTCATACATCCCTTATACCTCTGCGGCGTAGAGCTACGGCGCAGAGCGTTAAGGGGTTAAAGGGAACCTACCACCACGATTCTACCTATAAAGGTAGATCGGGTGGTAAGTGGATGTAAGGGACGTGAGGATAGCTCTTTTTAGAGCTAATCCTCACGTCCCCGCTAACCTTTGGTACACTTTATTCCCCTGATATGTAAATTTCGTTATGCGGCTACTGGGGCGTGGAGTAGCCGGCACGAGGCTACACAGCGCGGCTACTCCATGCCCCAGTAGCCACATTACTCCTCCTACCCTGTTGCGTGCGGCGCGCAGCTCCTCGTAGCTGCGCACCCTCGTCCGTCGGCTGAGCAGTCCCAGCTCCGAGGCCGGAGCTACTGCGCATGCGCAGTAGCCGGCTTGTCAGACGAGAGCGCGCAGCTACGAGGAGCTGCGCGCCGCACGCAACAACAGAATAGGAGGAGTAATGTGGCTACTGGGGCATGGAGTAGCCGCGCTGTGTAGCCTCGTGTCGGCTACTCCACGCCCCAGTAGCCGCATAACGAAATTTACATATTAGGTCAAGAGATGAGCGAGTATACTCGTCCGAGTATACTGCTCGGTCGAGTATTAGCATACTCGGACCGGCTCGTTACTCGGACGAGTATCTCGCCGGCTCGAGATCGAGCAGTAAATTAATAAAATAAATTGAATAAAAGTACTTTTATTGTAAAAAAAAAAATATTACACATGTTTGCAGATGTTTTACTTGTAAGAACACATTGAAATAACACTATTCTTCACTTTCCAGGTGTTCGCGCGTGTCTCCCGCTAGGTTCGGAGATGTTCGGAACATCTGGAATGTGAAGAATATTGTTCTTTCAATGTGTTCTGCACTTAAATGCTCCTGTGTTCACTGTTTTTAATGTTTTAATTCTATTCTTCACTTTGCAGGTGTGCGCGCGTATCTCCGAACCTATCGGGAGACACGCGCGCACACCTGCAATGTGAAGAATAGAATTAAAACATTAAAAACAGTGAACACAGGACCATTTAAGTGCAGAACACATTGAAAGAACAATATTCTTCACATTCCAGATGTTCGTGCACATCTCCTAACTTAGCGGGAGACACGCGCGAACACCTGCAAAGTGAAGAATAGTGTTATTTCAATGTGTTCTTACAAGTAAAACATCTGCAAACATCTGGATTTTTTTTTTTTTGCACTGTTCTTTTACTGTTCAGTTTTATTAAAAAAATGCTCGGGTCTCCCATTGACTTCAATGGGGCTCGTTATTCGAGACGAGCACTCGAGCATCTGGAAAAGTTCGTCTCGAATAACGAGCACCCGAGCATTTTAGTGCTCGCTCATCTCTAATAGCGACTCAATGGGGCAGATTTAATTACTCGGTCCATTCGAGATCCAGTGGCGGGTTCTACGACGCTGATTCGTGTCTTCTGGTGATTCACTATGGTAGTGCGCCCGATGTCCACCAGGTGTCGCTGCTGTGCTGAAGTCCGCCGAGGTCCGCCGGAGTTCACCAAGCTAGGCTGGGTGCAGGTAAGTGTGTGTCAATCAATTTTTTTAAAAAAATACGGCGGTTTTTCCGAATCCGTCGGGTTTTCCAACGGCCACGCCCCCCCCAATTTCCGTACAGTGCATGCCAGCGCCGACGCGACACAATCCGATCGAGTGCGCCAATAACCGGGGCCAATTCAGGGAAAACCGGTAATATTCGGGAAACACGTCAGGCCCTTAGTAAATGACCCCTAATATGCTCCCAACTGCAGTAAATATACAAATTAGGTGTCTCCAGAATTGTACTAACCCAGAGAATACAGTTTTCATGTTATTTATACCCTATGGTAAGCACCATTACTTAAAAAGCAGAAAAGTGCTGGAGATGTGGGGTAGAAGAGGGGTTGATGCTACATATATGGTGGGCATGCCCTGTAGTTAAAGATCTATGGGAGGCGTCTTCTTCCTCCTCCACATGAAGCCCGGCCGTAGCCCTTCTCTCCATGTACACTGGCACATATAAGAAAGTCAGATCCGTGCTTCTGAGGCATTTCACTATGGCAATGAGACGTGTCATTCCCAGACTATGGAAGTCGACTACACCCCCCTCCAGGGCTGGTCTGGGGAAATGGCATTCATTTTGAGGATGGAGGAGTTGGTAGTGGTGGACGGTTTCCGGGCTGATGTAGCATACCAATTTCCCCTACGATGGTTACCGTGGGTCTCGTTCAGAGAGTCCCCACAGTTTGCTCTTTGGATTAGAGGTCTGTAATCTGCAGTTATTTGATGGGATGCTTCCCCCCTCTTCTGTCCTCCTCAGTTTGTGAGTGTTATCTTGTGTGTCAGTATGGATGTTTGGGCTGGATGTATCATGTCTCTGTATGGGTTCTTATCTAGTTTAGTTACGTGTTGTCTTTTATGGGTTTGTACATACTTCGGAGGAAGGCGGGATGAATGATTATATCTTGCTATATATTGCGGTCACCATATTATGAGATTTATCTCATACACTTCATTTGCACCGGAGTAATGTGTGATCTGGATTGTTCTCTTTTGCAGTACTCATTCAATGTATTTGTCTCATTGTGCTTGCAGTACTTAAACCCGATGTTAATAAACATTTTGTTTCAAGATTTCTTCCCCCAATTTCTCCCCCAGTTAAGGTTGAATAAAAGCTATGTATCTATTGTGGTGCCCTTAAAAAATTCAACTCCTCCTGCAAAAAACAAGCTCTGATGCAGCTATGGGGGATGGAAAGTTTAACCACTTAACGCCGAGGCCCATTTTCTATTTTTTTTATTTTTCCATGTAAAGAGCTGTGTGAGGGATTGATTCTTCATAACAAATTGCACTTCATAGTGGTGGTATTTAATATTCCATGCCATGTACTAGGAAGTGGGAAAAAATTCCAAATACAGTGAGGGTGGAAAAAAAGCAAACAAGCAAAAGTGATTGGGAATGCTGGCCAAAAACAGGCTGGTCATTAAGTGCTTGTCAGAGTTCGAATGTCCTTGCACCCATGTGCGCTCTATTAAAATGAGTCTACCACCTGCACCGAGAATTATAATCTGCTGGCAGCATGTTGTAGAGAAATGCAAATACCTTTATTTTTTTCTGTCCATGCCATTTCCAAGTTATTCCCATTTTAATCTGTATGCTAATGATGCAGTTGGTGCACCAAAAACGTGTCGTCAGTACCTGTAGCAACACTATCCCTGCCTAAATCACTTGTCTTCCAGTGTCTCCCCATGGACTGAGAGGGTAGGGTAGTGGCCCAGGTAGGGATGGCAGTCCTCTATGTGCGAAGAACATGACCTTGAGTGCACCAACTGCCTCATTAGTATACAAAATATAAAATTTTTAATATTTTGGAAGTTCACAGTTCATTTCCCTAAAACATGCTAAAAGCAGAGTAGACCCCTGTTTAGAGCTTTAATGTCTTTCCTTTATATGCTGTGGTTACACCTGTTTTTGGGTTTCCTTGCCTGTAGCTGATTTCCAAGTCCCCCCGAATACATTGTGATCAGCCCCAAGGGTTGCTTTTTTTCCACCATTTACACTGCTAGAATATAACAAAAGCCCCAAAATGAATAGGGAACAGTAGCTCTTCCCCTACAGCAATTAACAAACGTGATGCCGTTTCTAAATATTTCATATGCTCCTTTAACCCATCACATTCATGTCCATTCAATTTTCAATTGCAGATAAAATGACACTTCCCATCAGCGTCCTCAGAGTTCTGATCATGGCATTAATTCAATTAGAAGTAGTAATGAAATTGACAGTGTCAATTACAGATGAAGCTTGTCCTTGGAAGGGCTCCAGAAGAGATCAGCCGAATGTTAGTTATTAATACCCACAGGAGACAAGCCTAGATGTCAGTGTAGTCCCTGGATTATGGCTGCAGGGTTAGCACCGTGTTCACCAGTCCTTCTAGCATCACAATCCTCATAAGGCTACTCTAAAATCATAACAGTAAAAACTTACTGGACTGTGTAAATGGCGACATCTGGTTGTGTTCATGAAGTGACTACCAGCCCGTCATCGAGTGAAGCTCAAACCAGATGGAGAACCAGGAAGCAGTGAATTATGGGTCACATTCTGCACCTTCCCAGCTCTCATCCGGAAAGTAAGTGCACCTGTGATAGCATAATAAACTTTTACTGTGACCAAGGAAGACCACACAATTTAACCTAATTTGGGTGTGGAGAACTACGTGCCGCATGATGTAAGGATGGGGGAGCACTCTGACAATCGTGTAAGAGCAAATATATATTACACAAAGCTAAAAATATTCACTTTTTCATTAGATATTTTTGCTCCTTTTTTTCCAGTTTTGACTTTTGCAGCGCACAGGGGCACATGATTTGACCGAGGCAGAAGGGTCTTTTTGACTCCTTGGACACTATCGAGGCTCTGCCCAGCTGTTTGGAGGGGTTGGCAAGAGCGGTTACTCATAGGGTAAGTACATACATGGCCATTAGGCTCCGAATTTCTCAGACCATCACTGGCACAAGTTTCCCGTTTCACTGCCTCATTACATGCCAGACAATTCTCAGAAACTTAGCAGAAGGAAACATAGGGTGGAGGGGTGAATGAGTATGTGGACAGCGAGGACTGGAACCCTATAGATATTAGTGATGAAACAAGGTTTCGTTTGGGATCAACCTTGTGGAGACTTCTTGGATTCTGCCTTTGATGTGGAGAGACGCTGCACCCAGTGCTGGTGTCATGATGTGGGGGACTACTGCATATGAAAGTCGGCCACCTCTAGTAGAGATGCTAAGGAGGGTTTTTGACCATTACGGCAATGATACCAAACAAATGAACGGGAATCTCCTAGAGAGCAAGGACCAGAACATCTCCATGTTGGGCTTACCCTCCTCGTAAGCTAGAGCCAACATACACACATGACCATGGACTCTGATACAACAACTGTGCAGATACAAGACTGGTGACATAACATGCACTACATAACCCAAAATGGTCATCTGCCCTACTATAGGGCAAGGCAGGGCACAAGATGGCACCATTTATGTAGTTTCTTTGTACAGAGCATATGGAACCACCATGCCTGCATACTTTGTTACAGTAATAACCAGGTCCGTTTTTTTTTTTTTATCAACTATGTTATGAAGCTTCCTATTGAATGACTGCATAGATCCTGAAGTGGGGAGCAATGGAGGGCGAAATCACAAACTACAATATTCTAAAAAGCTTTAAAATGATAAACTGGAATCCCCCTTTAAAAGAAGTCTCTGGGGGCATTTATGAACTACCCGTGGGATAGTTTATCGATATCAGTGGTGGGAGGCTGCCGGATTGTTAGCGGACCATCACCTTGCGGTGACATGGTACAGGCACAGAAACTGCTCCCAAATAAGTGAATTGCACTGCAGCATTGCCTCCATACAAGGTAACACCCTAGCACTAGATACTGTGGTGGAAGGTGCTGTTCAGAAATTGGTGCCCTCTCACAGGGGTAGTTCAACAACATGATAGATTTTCCAGGTCACAAACATGACATTGATGATGTCCAACATCTAGCACCAACAAGATAGTGGAGTCACAGGACTGTAAGCCAAAGACCCATAGAAGTGAATAGAGAACTTGTCGCGCACTTGCACCCGTGCTTCATTCGGTTTGGTGAACTTTGTTAAATGGAAATTGAACATCAAAATCCATCATGATAAACCAGACTTATAAATCTTACTTATAGATCAAGGCACCGTGACTTGCTAATCTTCTTTTATATGTTATTCATGAGCTACTTTCTTCTAAAATCAGCTTTTAAAATGATCTGAAGGTCCCTCTGTGTTGTAGCTTCACAGGCTGTTACACTGTGCAGAAGCACTTCCTCCCTTCCACTATGAGCTGAAACTTCTTCTGCAGTAGGATTACATCAGGTGGGGGGAAGGCGAGGGAGATTTGTTCCTGCATAGTGCAACAGCCTGTGAAACTTGCAAATAAAAAGAGTTGGAACCACCACAACACGAAAGGACATCCACGGGTATTATTTGTCAAAAAAAGCGCATATCCTTTATTGTATAAAAAGCATCTTTGAACACGAGGAAACAATTTGGTTAACGTGTTTCGACGCAAAGTGTCTTAATCATAACCTGTGAAGCTACAACACAGAGGTGCCCTGGTAACACCCCAGGATCCCCCTGGCTTATTAGCAAAGTTGATTTTCAGAAGGAAGCCATTGAAAACATATACAAGATGATTAGCGCAGTCACTGTGCCTGGATCTATGAGTGTCCCTGGTTTATCATGATGGATATTGATGATATATTTCCACGGCTGAAGGATAGTGCATTAGCTTGTTAACTTTAGAATGAAAGTAAAAAAAAATTCAGCAGTTATGTTTTCCAATTCTCCAAAAAAGTATGATATCATTTATAATACTACCTGAATACAGTATCTAACAGCTTTTATTTTTCTCAATTTAACAAGAGCCATACAATACATATATTCATAAAAAATGTCCAATTCTTTAATGAAATGAATAGGGAGGGGCATAAATGACAAAACCGGAAAAAAAAAAAACAACAAAAACCTCCAATAAATACTGCCTTTTTTGAGTCGTTGCCAGTGACATGGCAGGAGCCTAATTGAGCACCAGTGTAAGGATGGACGAGGTACACGGCCGCGTGTCAGATACAGCTCTCAGATGTGTTTAAATATTCACAGGTGAAAAGTACAGAATCGATAGCAACTAGTTTAGACTGAACACAAAAACAAAGAAAATTAAGAGAAAAACTTTGTTAACACTTGAATTAAAAACCAAAAGATTCTGTCTGTACAGTGTCTATCGCAGACTGTCCATGTAGATAGTGTTAAACGCTGCGCTCCTGATGGAGGGGCAGCCGGGGATCACCTCCGGGTCTTGTTGTCTTAGTGGTGAACATTTGATGTGGCTCATTTGAGGCCAACCATACAAGTTCCCAATGAAATGTCTCCAGGGTATCATTTCGTCTGTAAGTCTTATGAACAAAGGTGTAGTCCGTGAAAGTAACAGAGCGCTTTGTCCTTAGTTTGACTTTGGGTAAATTTTTTCATAGAAAAAGTTCTGTGACAGAATGTAAAGTTCTCCGTCTTTTTCCCGTACTGCGTGCGCCCGGACAAACTGGAACTGCTCGAGCGCAAACTCGTAAAATTCATTCTCCATTTTCCAGATGTCTGACTGCTGAAGTTTAGCCGTGGTTTCCTTGGAAGGTGCCTTCTTCTCGGTTGTTTTTCTTAAGTGAGACTTTTTACCTGTGATAATGAAGAGGAAAGCTATATTACAGAATATACAATATAATATATTACAGAATATACAATATAACATATTACAGAATATACAATATAATATATATCAGAATCAGGAACACTGGGGGAGGGTTTATCAAGCTAAATGTGGCAAAAAGCCGGCTTCATTTACACTAAAAAAGTTTTATGGACTAAATATACAACCCTTACTTTTTACTGATGCTCCCATGCTGGGCCATGGAAGGTTGAAGTCGGCTTTGCAACCTACTGCTAGTGGTCATTAGATCAACTCCTAATAACAGGTCCCTTTCATTAGACTAAATCAAACCTTATGAAATCGGTGTCACACTCTGCACCTGCTTTGCACCCTCATGTAATATCTGGTCTTATAATTATTTTTTTTTTTATAGCATTTCTGAAAAATGAAGTTTTTAAAAATATGCAATTTAGCTGCAAGGGGTGTACTAATTACATTCCCTCTCTGCTGCAACCACTCAGCCTCCTGCATCACCACTAGCCTGTATTCAATTCTCACGTCCGCGTATTCAGCTCTGAGACTCCGTTGGCTTCAGGGGTGCAGCTCTGGTGACAGCTCTTGGTGCACATGTAAATGAGTTTGTGGAGGCACGGAGCTCAGAGATGAAGTCAAGTTCTCCCCGCTTCAGAATGCCATCTCCATTAGGCTTTCAATTTATGCACGCTCTCGCTGAAAGCCTCCTCCTGCTACTAGCCGGGGAACCTGGAGAGAGCACACTCCCCGGGCTCTGACATCACCGGCCGGGGAAACCAAGAGGCGCTTGGGCGCTGGCAGCCGTAGCGCCTCTGGCTGTTTTACATAGTTATTATTTCATTAATAAAGATGCCAGAAAACGCGTTAAAACAGTGTTAAAATGGTCCCCCATCCCCTGGACTAAACAAGTCTAATGAGGACACTCTACCCCCATCAAACTGGTGGTACATGTCCTTTAAGCCGCTTGATAAGATATTAGTGGTGGTTTGTTAGGTTCATTTCTGCTGACCGGTTCCCTTGAAGGGTCTGTTCATATAGCAATGACTGGATGAGTAGGTTTGTACCTGAGCGGTATAGCTCTGTGGCACCTCTAAAGAAACGAGGCAGTGCTGCTTCCAGCAACATGATAAAATCTTCCAGCTCCTCCGTCACCCCCACCAGAAAGTATTCATTGATCAGGTTGTACTTGGCTTGGTCCAGGGCCCATCTGCTTCCCACATTCCTGCAATGACAGGTCAGATATAGGCATAAGCAGCCAAAAAAACACACAGTCCAAGTAAAATATCAAAAATACAGAGAAAGCAGATACTGAAAAGTAGACTTTTTTTAATCATATTTGCATCTTCTGATTTGTTACCATAGCAACTGATGAGGACTAGGCCATTTTTTTTGTAAAATCTGAATTGCTGATCACAACTTGTAACACAAGCGGTAATATTGTGGAGCCTTGTATGGCGGTATTACCAATGAAGGCGACGAGGAACAGTTATGAGAAATACAATTATCTCTAGACACATAAGGAAAGGTGAAAGGGGTTATTATAGGTCGTTCATATCACACTGTTTGGGGACTGTCAATTATATACTGACATCTGTCCAATTGGTCAAATGGGCTTCTGGGGTTCAGTTACATTAAAATGAATAGGAAATGAAAGGACTATAATACCAAGCACAACTGCTATAGGGTACATGGTGTCAGCAGGGAACATTGAATATGCAGGACTCGCTCACTACAATTGGACTCACATCAGGTAAGTTACATATAAGTTTACAGACAGGAAAGGAACCTTTAAGAGATAAAACTATGATTAAAAAACACTGACTTTAATGAAGTATTTTATTAGAGAGGGGAGGTTCCCTTTAGGTGGTAAACCACTAGCCATAGCCGATGAAAAAAGCTGATTAGTGGCCCCAATGATAGATAATCAAGAAGGAAACCTCGAAATGATAGTGTAGTCTAATAGGCCATCACTTACTTAATGGGCACCTGATTTCTAGCACATTGATGGGACACAGTAACTCATTGTCAGCAGAGGAGGCACCTGGTGTCACAGTGACCATGGACTGTATGGATGCTATTACGTTGATTGTCCTGGAGGTAGGACGCCAACCTGCCGAAATCAGAGTCACGAATCTTGGGCACAGCCTGCTCTGCTTCCCTGTATAATGCGCACACAGTGTATGGAGCCCGTCCCTCTAATGAGACATCTACTCAGAAACTTCTCTCTCCAAAATGTATGAGGTTCAGTCTCAATGGGAGTGATTAAAATATTCCCCCATCCACAGCTGCAAGACGTCAACATTAGAATATTTTTAGCTTCACCTCTCACCATAATAAGACTTTACAGCTTTTTTCCTGAACAAATAATTTGTGAAGCGTCAACGGATACACAGAGGAGACACAAAATCTAAGCGACTCTCAGTGTATGTATGGAAAGCACTTGATAGCATTTTATCTAAAAAATTGCCCAGGAACCAAATAAATGGGAGTTAAAGGGAACGTGCCACCCCTCTACCAGCCCCCCCCCTCCCAACATTGTAAGGAGTGTTCTTTCAAGAATTTCCCTCTTGTCATGTGACAATAAGCAGAGGAGAGCCATATTTTAACTGAAAGGAGTCACTTTTAGAGGCAGCCACTATCTTGAGCTTTATAGTAGCTAGATTTCAATTTCGGCCTTGTGGTTATGGGAACTATAGACAGTTAAAGTTTGGATCTTTATCTACAGCTCATATTTCCAGCTATATTTTTAACTTCCTGCATATCTGGTTCTGTAGATCGTAAAACCACAAGCATGATGTAATCTGAAAGAGGAGACTCATTTGTTTAAAGCATAAAAAAGTGACATACCAAGTGACATTTCCCCTGTAGCTTCTATACAAGCGATAACTGAAAAAGTGACTGTTCTCTGCTTATTTTCACATGAATTTGGAGGAATTATTTTAAATAGGTAAACAAGTCAGATTTTGCATAAAAGAGGAAATGTTACAAAAGACATTCCATACCCTACCCGAGAGGGGGTTAGTAAGAGAAAAAGGTGTCTAAAGACTAAAAGTCTCCACAGCTGTAGACGGCCCTCCCACAGAATCTTACATATAAGACAGAAAAGTCTTTCAGACTTCCTGATGCTCTCCTAGTTGCTGGGGGTCTCACTCTCATCCCCTACCGAAGGCTCTTCTGTCTGTATGTAACAATTCTAAATCAAGTGGATGATTACAAGTTACGAATACTCTAGTCATGGGGTATGAACCCTATACATGTGTTGTCACTTATTGGATAGTTCTGTTTGTTAGTAAAGACCCAACAAGCAACTAGTTCAGCATTTATACATTTAATTTCTAGAACAAATAATTGACAGCTGGGCGTCACCATGGGATGTGGGTGGTGAAACACTAAGTCTGAATTCACACTGAGGTGTGCCCGCTGTACCGCAGCATGGTGGGCGCAGGTCCGCGCCGGGGAGAGGAGGGGGCGAGTGCTGCTCACCCCCAACCCTCTCCATAGAGGAACATGGTGCACGGCGCCAAATGCCGAGAAAAAAATAGGACATGTCCTATCTTTTCACAGCTACGGAACCATACGCTGCGGCACTGTACTGCGCTATACGGCACAGCGCGCCCATTGCCCGCCAATGGGGGACGTATATCCGATGTATATATGTCCCCCAACGAGGCCTAACAATGTGCAATCTGTACAGATAGTAGAGAGAAATGGAAACATATCGATTTAATCATAAATTCACATGAGGAATAACAGAGGGACACTCGGTTGTTAATTTATAAGGAATACAAATGCATATTACAAGAGATGTGGCAGGAGAAGTGACACTCAGACAGTGTGATAAAAAATGTACAGGAATGAGAAAGAATATCCCTACATATATACATATCGGGGGCAGTATAACAATGCTAGTAACCGGTGACATTATATCATACAGTATAGACAGGTTACTGGATACAAGGTGCGCCCTGCACCTCGTACTTGTCTAATGAGACCTTGATCTGCTCATAAATATTTAATGACACTTAACACTTTGACTCAATATCCCGCTGTCTGTTTACGCTGAGTTTCAGCTAATTAGTAAATTCCCAGTTTGGAAAAAAAAAAAGAAAAAATAGGAGCCGATTTCTGCAGCCGCATGCTGATTAATTGAAGTGTTATATCCAACTCTGATGTAATGATGTATCGATCCAAAGGGAATTAAAGGCTTTGACATTAGGCTCTCACTCCAGTACATGAGGCTTTATAAGGGACGTTGCGTGATTAACCCACTGATTATAATAATAATTCTTTATATGGCGCCTACAGATTGCGCAGCGCTGCAGAGCTTGCCACATAGTTTCCACTTATCTGCATTCCACCAAATATTTTTTTCGTTTTTACACACACATTCGGTTTATTAGCAGCCAATTTTTTTTTTGTACCGTTGACATTTGACTCTGGTTAAGTCCGCAGTGTCATTATGGCGACAAAAGGGACCACTACATACTGTGATATGTTTTACATTAGGTTTTAAAGGAGACGGTCTACACTCCTGCTTCCACGCAATCTGCCATGTAATATTATTTTCACCCGCCCCATCCCGGCCACCCAAGGTTTTTTTTTATACCCTCGGACAACCCCTTTTAATGACAAAGGACATAGGTACACATATCCAACATACAAGAAAATAGATTACCAAACCTTACAGAAAACAAAATTCTGCAGAATGTGGAAATGGGGCCTGTGAAGCAGGTACCGTACAGTAAATGCCAGCCTGAGCCCACACAGAGAAGCCTTTGTCCTTGTGTGAGAATAATCGTTCTCTTTTAACAACCCATTAAAATAAGCGGCATAGAGGATATTGTGCCGGCACAGCTGTGTGTACTCTCTGCAGACAATGCCGCACAAATTACCCTGATAATAGGGCGGCTTATCCGTCTCCTCATTCATCGCAGCCACTCGCCGGTACATAAAAGCGCAAAATACTGGTGTGATTTTTAGTCATTTTAACAGTGTTTTAACATTACACAAGTGGGGTTGCTTAGCAACACACAAACATTCTGTTAATCTTATTTTATTCAAATTTTGAATTTATATTTACTTTAACCAAAGTCGGAACATGACCAATAAAAATTTAGACTGGACATGTTAATACAGGGTCATGCCATGCTGTGCAACTCAAGAGATCATTATTTTAAGTGGTTTTCCACTTTGTGATACGAATAGTCTCCGCTGGAGAACCGGTTACTAAATTTTTCCCCATTAACGACTGTCACACGGCTATATACATCTTATTTGCATATGTCCCATGCGGAAAGGATGCTTATAAACGCCAACTTCAAATGGCTTCATCTCCTGAACCCTGGCACCTAGAAACACTATCTCCTCTCTCTCCTTTAATATGATGTATGGATTATGTATGCATGCTTCACAGAACCAGAGATATCCCTCCACCTATTTGATTTTTATGTACAGCTTTCTATTCAAGGATTGTAACTTTAAGAGTGGATATCTCCGGTTCTGTTGAGCATCCATACACAATCTATATCATATAAATCATATGATAAGGGTAGACTCTCCTGTTTAATATGACACCAGAACATTTTTAGGTGCAAGGGTTTCACCTGTGCCCCCCTCTAGGCTGTCAGCTGACAGCACAATATAGACAAAGCTGCAGGAAAGTCTTTCACTTTGCAGAAGTACATGCACCCTCTGCATCTGTATCTGGACCTATGAAAGGTTGATGGAATGATTCTGTACATTTATAATATATTTTGTTAAAAATATATTCAGTTTTACTACTTATGGAAAAAAAACTAATTGGAAAAATGACAAAAAAAAGCTAATTTTTTAACATTTGTGGTCGGCAATTATCGTCAAATTTGAAAAACATGTTATTAATAAAACAATTCTATCAACTTAAAGTCTCACATGGCATGAAAACAAACAAAGTAAAGTAACAAGCTAAATTGTTATGATATAAACAATTTAGCTTTTCCAAAGATAAGCGCATAGCAGATCGTCAAAAATTGACCTGAACATTCAGGCACCTATGAATCTGTCATTAAGGGGTTAAACTACTGGCCCCCTCAGACAGAATATATAATGTCCTTTCTAGAATTCCCTCTAAATCTCCCTTTTACCCATCAGAAAAAAAAAAAAAATCACCTCCAAAGTTATATGCAAATGAGTCGAGATTCATATTTTTGCCGAGGTGAGTCAAGCTTAAAGGCTGCAGTTCAGACATCCCCATCTAAAGTTCTATGGTACCAAGAAAGATGAGAATCTAACTTTACAGATCCATTGAGGTTATGTGATCTACAGAACGAGGAATACAATGTAACCTGCAGATAACATTCCAGTTCTGCTGATGGCAGAAGAAAGATTAGATTCTTATCTTTAAGATGACACCAAAGGTCTGATTCTAAGTGCTACAGAAGATGGGGGCGTTAAGTCTGAGGCCTCAGACTTAACTCGGGCTATATACGAGTCTCCCCCGCATATTTTACTTTTTTTTTTTTCTTAAGTGAAAATGGGTTAAGGAACCCTAGTTCTCCTGATCGTTCTTTTACCTGAGACGGGAGGAGATTGCAGATTCCAGCACTAAACTATCCCCAAAAGCCAAAATGCAGCATACTCAACGCCCACAGCAACCTACCAACAAGCCACAAGCTTTACCCCATCTACCCGTAGATAATGTAATATGTAACCAGAAAATTGTGGCCAAACCCCTTTACCTTCCACTGCTTATTTCTGTGCATTACCCTTCATCAAATAGAAATGCATGAGTATTATTTCAGCGAGGCGGCTATAAACCTCAGACTGTACATCACCAGCTCATGTGTCGATATACACATTACAGCGTAGTGGGGTGAACTATGGGATTTGGGGATTTAATTAAGACAGGCTGTTAATAGGAGGGCGCCCCTGGTAATGGTAGCTGTAAATTACTGCCATCTGTTCGTATTGTCTGGGCTTTTATAAATGGAGTAAATGAAAAGAGAAATTAACATAGGAAATAAATGCATAGAAGCCAAATACAGCGAAAGATTCATGAGGCTCCAGATAAAAGTTTCAATTGGAGAGAATTATACTGAGACTTCCAGCTACGAGCAAGTGCCGTGTCATTTCAAAGGGTCTTTAGCATTACAATTCCATGTTAGGATATGAGGAGAAAATTACTACTAATTGTTACTCTCAGTATTACAGGTGGTCCCCTACTTAAGGACACCAGACTTACAGATGATCCCTAGTTACAGACTGATCTCTCTGCCCCCTGTGACCTCTGGTGAAGCTCTCTGGAAGCTTTACATTAGTCCCAGGCTGTAATGATTAGTTGTAAAGTGTCTGTAATTAAGTTTTATTGATAATTCTTGTTCCCATTACAGCACAAAAATGTTTCAAAATGTTGTTTGGAGGTACAATTATAAAATATACAGGTGTGACTTACATACATATGTAAAAATACTAGCAAACGGGATGTGTATATTAAAGGCAATTCATATCCAAAAAGCTAACTTTTTGGATATAAATTTCCTTCAATATTCACATCCTATCTGCTAGAATTTTTAATTTGTTCTGTTTGGGATATGTGGCATGTTAAGTCTTGTATCAGATTTACTACACTTACATACATATTTAACTTGAGAACAAACCCGGGGACTGACTGTATTAGGAAATAAGGATTATATTTGTATGTGCTGGTTTTTGAGGAGCTTTTCTAATACAGAGAAGATATATGTAGCATTTTTGAAGAATGATGGTTCTCTAGTTTCATTCTGACTAACAAAAGAAAGATTAAAAGAAAGCTACTTAAAGAAGTATAGACCTATTAAAGAAGGCTTAAAGGAGTCTACCAAATAAGGATATAGACAGTGTTACGTATTGATGGTGGAGATCTGGGTAACCTCTGAGTGCGTTAGTACAAGAAGGCCTACAAAAACACCCATTTATATTCCAGGATTGTAGCTGGACATGGAGTGCTGTGGTTCAATGATGTGTGAGATCTCGCAGCACAACCCTTTCATCCCTCTGTTCCGAGTCACTGTTGTAGCAATCTCCTGGTCACACATTAAAGCAGAAGGGTGGGCTCAGGAAGCAGAAGGAGACACTTCCAGTGCTCAAAGTCCAGCTACAAACCAGGAATATTAATCCATTGTTTACGGTCCTGTTGCTATTAACACACAAAAAGGTTTGATTAGACAGATCTCCAGGGCCAATAGCTACACTGTATTCATGTTTACATGATTGTTAGACTCCCTTTTTACTAGTCCATCTCCCTTAGAAGAGTAACATTTTCTATACTGTGGGTACTGAACTTAAATTGTTTAACTCCAGAGGTCCACAATGCAATTTAAAGGGGAATTAGCTGATGAGAATAAACACTTATGGCATATCCAAGGAATAGACATTTTATAGGTACAGTTTTTTCTCCAGGACCCCAACCTACTGCCATAAAGTAGAGACCCTTTAGCCCATGAACACACATAGCCCTCTCCATCGGATGTTGCAGATTCTGTATGAACAGAGGTAAATAAATTTGGACAGCACCAGGCTGGCCCTGTAATGCTAATTTAGATTTGTTAACTACAGATCACAGTGCTAGGGGTCGGAATTAAGAAGTCGAGCCAGTCTTGTGTCCTTACCAGCATTCAGAGCTGTGGCCGCAGAAGAACGGGATCTGAAGCCAAAGTTTTTCTGGAGCGCAGTCAGATCCTCCAGCTGCTACACATTCATCAAAGGTCTGAAGATAGATAAAGATGTAATGTGAGATGGAAATTACAGCCAAATGCATTACATACACGTTATCCATAAATTCAGAGAGGTCATACACGTAAATATCAATTCATCAAGCGGGGGAAAAAAAAGAAAATCCTGAGAAGATCATATAATGTTGTTGTCACTTTGAGGCCAAATAACTCGAATAAAAACTTCCATTAGAATATAAGTATAGGTATGGAACGCGCTGCCTGATAGGGTGTTCTCATGCAGGAGTGTAAGGAGTATACAAAAAACTGTGAGAAAGCACTTAAGACGAAAGTCAATGCTATAGATTGTAAACAACTGGTTAACAAAAAGTCGCAAAACGGCCCTGATGCACGATCAAGCGCACCCAAATACATCTTAGGGTGCCGTCACACGGTGAATTCTTGGACCAATTTTAAACGGACTGAAAATGTACGCTTTTTGCTATGTTTACCATCCGTTACACAGATGCCTACAATTCGAGAAATGAAGATAAACCGATTCAAAACAGCCAAACACATCGCAAACATCCAAAAGCGCACGCAATTTCAGTCCGTTTTAAAACGGTCCAAGAAGGCTCCGTGTGACAGCACCCTTACTGTTTTCTCAGCACAGACTAATAACAATAGTGATTAAACAATTTGCCAAAAAATTAGATCTAAGGCCGGCGCCACACAGGGCGCTTTGTCTGCGCTTGCAAACGCAAACAAAGTCACGCCCACCGGGGCGGGCCTCGGCCCGATCGCATCGGCGTTTCTATGGAAACGCCTGCGATCGGGAACGAGCCGCCGGTGTTTCGCGTTAAATTAACGCAAAACACCGGCGGCTCGTTCCCGATCGCAGGCGTTTCCATAGAAACGCCGATGCGATCGGGCCGAGGCCCGCCCCGGTGGGCGTGACTTTGTTTGCGTTTGCAAGCGCAGACAAAGCGCCCTGTGTGGCGCCGGCCTAAGAGAAATGGAAAGGCAATGCCGGGCATGAACTGAAGAACTCTTCCTGTCAGGAATTAACAAAGTGGATTTTAGGGTATGAATGGATGATCGCACAAATTTGCAGAAGTTCTGAAAGCCAAAGGGGATCGAAAAAGCTACTGGATTGGTGCATCTAACAAAGACACCATTTGGTTAATGTAAGGGACAGTTCATTTCTCTCAGGGTGCGGTCACACGTTGCAGTTATAACTGCATTGCAACCAGTTTTGAGGTGGTTTTAGGTGCAGTTTTGTCAATTTCACCGGTGAAAGACATGAACTGAATGGCTGAATTTGATTTTGAAGGAGAAAGCTGTTCCACAAATGTCATTCACCTGTTGATGTGAGGTCTTTCACTTGTTAAAAAGGTAATACCACCTAAAACCAACCCAAAACTAATTGCGATGCAGTTTTAACTGCAACGTGTGACCGCACCCTCATTCTCATCAGGTTTTATTAACATCAGCTAGGCCGCTTGCACACGGACACGGAGAGCCTTATGTATTCCGGTAGGTCCATGGTTTCCAGCAGGTGTGTGAGGGAACTGAACAGCTCCTATTCCTGCACATGTCTGTGACCTGGGTGGTGTGGCCGATGACACACGAGACGCAAATAACCTACCTCAGGCCCATTTGTGGTCCATGAATACATAAGTTCGTTTGTATGAGGAATTACTGTGAGAAATTCTTCCATTTTCCCTCAGCTCTTATCTGTGTGTAGTCTCCACACCTGGTTTGAGCTCAAAATAACATCTGCTGGAAAACAGAGTCGTGAACTCACTTGCTATTAGATGATATGAGAAGGGGAAGACTAGAGAGCAAAAATAGGATCAAGGAGACATGAAAAGGCAACGCCTGGCAAAAGAGCACGAATTGTGGATCTTCCCATTTTCCCCTCACCTCATATCTCTGTGTAGTCTTGGCACCTGGTGTGAGGTGAAAATAACAGCTGCTAATAAACGTGAAGATAAAACGTAAGAGTTGTGAAATCACTTGATAATTTCCCTCTGCCTCGGTAGGCCTCCGCAATGCCTTCTTTATGTGTACCAGGTGTGAATATGGAGGACGTTAGATGTTATGCATAGCTTTATACACTATGTTCTCCCCCTTTTAGGTTGATGCCACACATGGGTGATGTCACACATGGCGTTTTGAACCCTTTTTTTTTTTTTTAAAACGCATCCGTTTTTGACAGGTTTTACCAATTATCTTAATTAAAACTGGTCAAAAACTGATGCATTTTCAAAAAAATGCATGCATTTTTTCAAAAACACGTGCGTTTCTTTAACGCATGCGTTTTTGGACGGACTGCTTAAAAACGGACCAAAAACGGGTTCAAAACGCCATGTGTGGCATCACCCTTAGGAGTCAAATGTGCTTTGGGATCAAACTCTTCACCAGACAAAAAAAATCCCTTAAGATCAGTCGACAAACAAGCCGGACGATTTTCAGATCACGTTTCATCCATTTTCCTGGATTAGTTCCGTGTATGTACGTCTAAGTTATTAATAAGGTCTCGTAAATGTTTTCCAATGTTTCCTGACATACGCTGGGGTACGGAAGCACAAACTGCAATACATAGCATCCATAATAATCTGACTACATCCAAAAATCCTCTACTCAGTTACTATCCGTGTCTCAATCACATCTTATACCTTCTTATCTCCCTGCTTCCTCCGGCGGAGGCCTGGCCTGTAGTCATCGCCAAATCGAAGGAAGTAGTAATAGGAGACCAGTCTCTCTATAGGATCCCTGATGACATTTATATAAATGGGCTTCTTCTTTACTCCAAATCTGAAATGAAAAACATTGAGATGAAAAAATATAATTTGCAGTTATCACCAAACTTTCCATAGACTCTGAACGGCACATTGTTACAAATAGATCCAGTCTATCCACAAATACTCCCTCCTTTGCATGGCTCAGGGCTTGTGTCAGTCTTTACTGTAGTTTGGCATTAAATTCACTATAAATTGACTCAATTGTGTTGTGACAAAAGACCATTGAAATGTGTTAAACACATACATACACATAATATAACACACAGGCAGTCTCCGGGTTATGTACAAGAAAGTTCTGTTGAATTTGTATGCAAGTCGGAACTGTATACTTTATAATTGTAACCCCAACGAAAATTTTTTTGATCTCTGTGACAATTTGATTTTAAAACTTTTGGGTTGTCATCAGAACCAGAATTAACAATAAAGCTTAATTGTAGACATCTTTGAGAACTTTTACAGCAGATCGTTGTAACCTGGAACTAAAGTAGAGTAAATTACCAACATCCAGAGGTCCGTTTGTAACTAGGGGTCGTCTGTAAGTCGGGTGTTCTTAAGAAGGGGACTGCCTGTACTGTATCTAGATATTCATCAATAATGTCAACCTTATAAAATATAACAAGTGCAAACTTTTGTAGAAAAATGTTGTCATGCAGTGTGGTTTCATTTTGGCTGTAACCTTCCTTCACCTATGTGCACACTAGAGGGCACTGCTCCATAACGTCACGGAGCGGCCATCATGAATTAGCCTGCAATGCGTTGCAGCCCCCATGAAGTAACAAAAGATTAGCTTACGACTGCACAATTGTAATTCTCCGATGTGGTAGGAATCCACCATGCTGGGATAAGAAGGGTGAGAAAAAAGGAGAAGGAAAATCAAACACCTACTTTGCAAAATCCAAATAGGAAATATGGCCGTGGTAGAAGCCGGGCTTCATTTCTCTCCATGAACTCACATTTCTGACAAAACGCATCTAGGAAAATAAAAGTATACAGAATATTAATACAGCAATCTGTGGTGTACAAGGGATTGTAACCTCTGAGGAACACGCGAACAACAATCAGCCGAGGAAGAGCCAAAACGCGTGACACGCTTCTTCCCAACACCCAGCTGGAGGCAAAGATATGGCGCGTCAACCATCACCGCTCTGGTGGACAACAGCTGAGGACGGAGACACACTCCTCGTATATTGGAAATACAAATCCTACACCTAAAGCATGAAAAATAATGTGTAATATGGGTGTGTAACGTTATTGTAACATAGGAGAGGGCACCGATGTCCCCACGGACCAGGAAATGTCACTTCCCCTGGATAACATCTTTGATTTCTGTTTGATAAAGTTTACTCTGAATCGATTTGTTCATTTTACATACAATTCACAAATCTAAAATATGTGTGTGTTATAAGTAGCCGTAGGACTGTGAAAAATGAAAATACTGTATTTTCCAAGGATTGTAGCTAGACTTGGAGCACTCAGATGCACTGGTGTTTAAGAGCTCTTCACGGTGGTACTCTACGGATGTAATTTATAACCACTGACTCATAGAAGGGATCTTACACATTAAGGAGATCAAAGTCCAGCTACAATCCTGGAATATGAAACACATTTTTCACAGTCCTGCTGCTTCGAACAACAACACACAGAAAAGTATTTTTCCCCAGATCTCCAGGACCAATTCCGATTACTGTGTACAACTAGATATGGTCAAAAACTGCTGACAGATACTCTTTAAAATCTAGTTATGTCCCCCAATGGTAAGGCTAGTGGTTTATTTTTTTTCCCCCAGTTAATGTGTTACGCTTCATCATAACATAAGGATATCCAGTGATTTAAGGTAAACATACAAATATGGCACTTTTGGATGTTTACAAGTTGTGCAGCAAACAACGTATAATGTGAATTGGGTATGAAGGACTGCTGGGTGTGGAGGCCCCTGGCAGTGGTGGATTATAATACAGGCGGTAGCCCATGGCCACCCAATCCACCAAATTTCATAAGGAGAAGGACCTGCACCCATGAAATGAAATCCTCATACATCTTTTCTTGCTCTCATTACACTTGTACACAAGAGCCATTTCAGGACCTTTCATGCCTGATGAAGGTCATTTACTGAGCTGAAACAGGTTGTTTTTTTACTATTTTTTATTTTTACAATAAACTCCATGAGTTGGACACCCCTTTGTTTCCCTGAACATTCTTCCGAGTGTCAGAAGTCCTCTGTATCTCCATTTCATTACCTTTGAAGGTCCTCCAAAGATTCCGAAACTGCAGATTGACAATAGGCAGAAGGGACACATCCTCTATTCCCCAACCAGCTTTATTCCAGTAGCATGTTTGTGGGAAGTGATTCCAAACTTGTAGGGACTATAACATTCGTACAGCCCAGAGTCCATGCCAGTTTTAATCAGACCCAGGCCTTTGGCCAGACTTCTACACCGCCCGCCGCCTCCCCTCAGTGCTCCACCCATCAGTGCAACATTCCGGAAAGATAAAATTACTACCAAATATTTTCTGCCGCAAATACATTGTTACCAAAGGTGAAAAAAACCTGCAAAATCATGTCCAGCACAATCTCTACTCCCTCAGTACAGAACATAGAAAAACAAAAATCTTTGCTGCTACTGTATTAAGCTGCAGTGTGAACACATCCCAGCCTCTGCCCGTCTTGATCCATATGGTACAAGTTCTAACGGGTGTAGTTTTGCATAAAGAGAGATTTTTAAAAAGTATGCAGGCACAAGGCAGGATCGTTGAGTGCCTGCACAGTCCACTGGTGGCCACGCCCCCTCTATGTCCCCTCCACACCCACAAAGCGTGGAGGTGTCGCCCTTATAGCTGCAAATTTTTGAAGTGTGCAACGATTTCCGATGAGATCAGCACAAGAAATCTCCCCCTACTATACCGAACCATAAAAATTTTCAATTTTCTGTGTATGAGATTTTTCCATCAAAAGTTGTTGCTCAAAAATAGGAGCCTCCCGATTCAATTACATTTTTTCCCAGAAGAATATAAAATTGCAACTATTAATTAAAATAAATATTTTATGTTTGCAGGGAAATGATTGTGTGAAGCGTTAAAGCACCTTCTTTATGGTTGTTAGTAAACTCGGTTTTCATCAAATTTCTTTTCTCTGCAGTTTCTTTTAGTTTTTTTGGTAGGTGTTAATGAGATTACCATGAAAGGATGACAGACATCTTACAGCACAGGGCTACCATGTCATATCTGCTGCAAATATACACAGAGAACCCCCACTAAACTTACTAGCCCCCTCAAGTAGGGAATGAAACATCCTTTCTACCTTTCCCATCATATGTGAAATGTCACCCGTCTACCTATAAAACCTCTCTCCAAAAATCAGGAAATTTGACTCTTCTCACCTCATGTTCACATGAAAAAAAGACAAGTTTAGTGGTTGCAGGGGGAGTATATCTTGAAAAGCCGCATGTTTGCTTCTGATGTCTTATTAAAGATAAGGATTTTATCTTTCAGATGACAGGAGGCATATGGCTTTGTGACCTACAGAACCAGAGATATAGGCAGTTATTATCCTTGGCTTAGTGGTTAGCATTACAGCCTTGCAGCGCTGGAGTCTTGGGTTCAAGTACCAGGGTCAACATGTGCAAAGAGTTTGTATGCTCTCTCTGTGTTTGTGTGGGTTTCCTCAGGGTCCTCCAGTTTCCTCCCACACTTAAATCAACCTACCAGTATGTTTTTGGATTGTGAGCACCATTGGGGACAGGGACCGATTTGGAAAGCTCTGTGCAGCGCCGCAGAATCTGTGTGTGCTATACAAGTATTATCATCATCCTTTTTCGTTTTTGCGGTTTCATTTTTCACTCCCCACCTTCAAAAGTCTAACTTATTTTTCCATGAAAAGTGCTTTATGACGGCTTGTTTTCTGCATAACAAATTGGACTTCATAGTGACGGCATTTAATATTCCATGCCATGTACTGGGAAGAGGGAAAAAGAATTCAAAATGCAGTGAAATTGGTGGTGGTGGTGGGGGGGATTTGCGCCATTTTCTTGAGGGCTTGTTTTTTTATGGCCTTTACTGTGCACCCAAAATGACCTGTTTATTCTTTGTGTCGGTAAGAAAAAAAACCTCATGTACAAAAACAAAAATCTACATTCTGTCATCTCCTGGCACTAATAACTTTTTCATACTTCAGTGTGTGGAATGAGTGTGGTCATTTTTTGTGACTTTTGATGCATTCTCATCGCTACCATTTTAAGCACCTTTACCTTTTTAAGTACGACCTTCTGATCACTTTTTATTGCATTTTTATATTTTGGAAAATGACAAAAAATTTTTGACTTTGTCGCCATTTTCCATTACAGGGTTAAATGCCAGAAATAACCATTATTATATTTTGATAGATCAGATGTTTTGGGACGCGGCGATACCTTTACACGTTTAGGATTCTTCGGTTTATTTATATCATTTCTAGGGAAAGGATTTAAATTTTTAAGTTTAATAATTTTTATAATTTATTTTTTACCATTTCTCAGATTCCCTAGGGTATTTTAAACCTAGATTGTCGGATTGATACTGCCATACCACCCCACACCCACAATCCTGTAATATAAATGCATTTGTCACCATAGAAATGCACTCCTCAAAAGAACTGAGTAATGTTACCTTCAAACAGCACAACTCTTGAGTACATATTTACCTTTAGAAATTTATATTCCAGTATTGTAACTGGACTTGGTGCATTGTAGCAGGAAATCTTTTCACTGTACTGCTTCACAGCCCCTTCATTTTAGTGAGTAGAAAAAACGTGTCCAGTATATGTGCAGGGAGCACTTCCCAATTAACTCACCGGACTACTAAATGTGATAAGAGCACAGAATTCCTTGAATTCCTTGCTACAATTCCAGCTACAATCCTGGTATAATTACAGTCCTGCTGCTTCTAAGAACACACACAAAGATAGGTATAGTTCCTGGAGAGCTATGTAGCCCCATCACGGTCTGTGGCTTTATAGGGCTAAACTACTAACAGCATTCTTTTAATATCCAAATATAAACCACCCACTGTCTGTATTTTTTAGGGGTCCTGATCTTAGCATTGTATTTTTTTTCTAGAATGCCTTACCACTGCCTTTTATATTTTTTTGGGAGGGCTTGGTATTGGCTCTCCATTTATTTGGGGGCCTGGCCTCGTAGGTGTGTGGTATAGAGTTTGCATAAATAGATGGGGGGGGGGGCTAGGCTCAGTCTGATTTCTGCCTGTATTTGGCGCAGGCGCCTACTTTGTTTGTGGGGGGTCAATGTTTTGTTTAGGGAGTGTGTACTTAGTAGATCTAGTATGGGGTCAGTGTCTTTTGGCCTGGTCTGGGGTCAGTATTAATATTTTTAAGGTCTATTTTTTTTATTCAAGCAATCCATAGTCTGGTGCCGGATGTTAAGGCGTTAGGTCCGCATTAGCTGTGACCTGGGCCATCCGTACCATACAGGATGCTACAAGAGAAGGATTAGAGGAGTTGCCATGTAAGCAATTCTCCACAGCAGTCGCAATAGTATTCCAGAGCAAAATGTAAAAAATGAACAAGTCCTACTCACAGCTAGAAATACCCATGTAATAATATACATCCAGTAAGAGTGTTACACAAGCAATTACTTCCAGATTCTAAATCCTATCTGGATTAGGCCGCATATTAAAATCTGCAGCAGATCAGACGGCCCCTATGGAGACTGAAACGTGGAAAATATCTTCTTTTATACATTGTGCCCACATAATACAGCAATATCCGCTCCCCTGTCTATTTGTCACATGAAATGATGAGGTACAAGGCACAGTGTGTGCGCTACAGGAAAATATACTTCTCACAATATTCCCTACCACAAGGATGAAAAACAATACAGAAAGGAATAAATGGGAATCAAAACAAATGACTCCGTCTGTGGAGCCAGAATTTTTATGAGAGAAAATTTCTAGCACAAAAATAATTGTGGCCCAGACATCAGACTTGGAACGTACTATACAAAGTAACATATTATATGCAGTGTGGAAGGGGAACAATAAGGTTCAGACTCCATATAATACAGGGCCACGCAGAGAACAAATATGTCCTTAAAAGGAAACTAGCAAAATACATCATAATAAAGAGTCGTACACAAAGGGATATTACAGTATAACTGCTAGACTGGAGGCGCCAGCCGTACCCCGCCAACACATCCACCGTGCCCAGGGAATATGCATCTACTCCATACAGGGCTATGAGAAGGATGGAAAAAGGGTTAAATCTCCCCGACAATCTCCACCTGGTCAGAAGAGCCACAGGGCATGTGTCCTGCTTCAGCCAATCAACGGCCAATACAACCCACCGGAGGTCATAGCACTTCCAGCCAGGCGTAGGTACCAAACAATAGAAGTAATGTAGCATTTTTTTGAGAATTCCTAGGAAATCAAGCATGGTAAACAAACGAGACTTTGACTGTGATAATCTTCTTATATTTGTTATACATGGCCTCTTTCCTTTAAAATCAACATAAAATTATGCCAATGAGTCTGAAGGGATCCTGGAGTGTTACCAGAACCACTCTGTGCTGTACCTTCACAGGCTGTTAGGCTGTGCAAGAGCACTTCCCCCTCAGACTGCTTCTGAAATTTCCTCCACTGCAGTGAGGAATACAGTGTAGCAGTATGTGAAGCTACAGCACACAGGGGCTCTGGTAACACCCCCCAGAAGCGTGTCAGGCTCATTAGCATAATAGTAAAAGTTGATTTTAGAGGATAGGAGATCATGGATAACAAAGAAGATTAACACAGTCACGCGTTTGGTTTATCCATGCTGGATTTTGATGGTAGATTTCCTTTAAAGCTGGGGAAAATCATATGTAACAAGTGTTGCATTTATATACAGGATTTTTTTTTTTTTACTTTAAACCCTTTATTGTAAAGCTTTCCCTTCCTTAAAAACATGTTCTAGCATTCAGTAGCCTTTGCTCCGACTGAAGTTGGACTGGAAGTAACTTCCCCAGACAAAAATTAAGAAAAAAAAAGGAATATTTTATGTAATCTTTATAGCAAATCCTCATGTACAGGCTGCATCTACTCATGTGTATATATATTCGGTTCCCCCTTCCCCCTGTCAACTAACTAACTGGACCTGATGGGGTAGAGAAAAAAAACCACCCACCTCTCCCCGGTGCTCGGGTCCAGTGCTGTGCAGCCAGTCTCCGCCGGCTACTTGTATACAGGGCTTCGGCTGTGACCGGACTATGCTTGACGCATTTTGCGGCTTTTAAATCACCATAACGTAGCTGCTGCCATTCTGCACTGCTTAACCCGGAGTGATTAAGCCCATAAAAATAAAAAAATATTGGCGAGTACATTACTGTCCACAGCTGTGGGGAAGAGCCCCCTATCAGGAGATATTAGATATCAGTTATGAATACACATCTCCTCTAGCAATCATCCGAGAGAAAAACAGGAAGAGAATATCTGTAAGTGGGGCCCGATGTGCTGCGGACCCGCTGGTACCGACGCACTACCTGACACAATGATGTATTGCGATTGTGTTCTACGCATAAACCACTGACAGTTTGATTCATTTTATAATAATAAGATTGCATATTTTGGCATATCAATTGTGGAGATATTGAGAATAACCGCAGCCAGGAGAAATGTGCAGAGAATCCGACACCTTTCCATTCCAGCCGCTACAATTAACAATTAATATCCTGCTGCTCCCAGAATCCTAACAAAAAGTGTTAATTAACCAATTCCACCAGAGGGTCTTCATTCCTCCGTCACAATGCGGAATAGAGGCGATTGATATAGACGGCGGGATAGAAGTGGTGTTCAGGTAATGTATTTTACCTCCGGATTCAGTCTCCTGATTACAGAGGGACAGAGTTACACATAATCCTGCACAATGACACACGCCGCTTCATGTTCTAGCCGCTGCTGATTGCTCCGAAAGCTCCTGGAGAGGTTTGATAACAATCTGATTGGATGATGTATTCGCATTCAAGTGATCATGAGTCTCAGGAGTCACAGCGCTCCCGGGGTACTGACAATTTATTTTTATAGACAGTATAGCTAGGTTATGGCTGCAGGAGGCGGAGGTATTTACAGTACTTAAAGGGAACCAATCACATTAATAATGTGATCCCATCTTCAGGTAGCATGTTATAGAGCAGGAGGAGCGGTGCATATTATGTTAAAGACCAAGGGGAGATGTGCACATTATACAGTGTCCCATTTGCAGGAAGCATGTCATAGAGCAGGAGGAGCTGAACACATTCACAATGTCCTCTCAGACGGCAGCATATTGAAGCACAAAACGTGCTGAACAGATTGATCTCTGGGTCTTGTCTGCAGGCATCATGTTATAGAGCAGGAGGAGGTTTGAAGATTGACATATAATTTGTGGAATAAGGTTCAATATAACAGGTAATTTATTCATGTAGGTCTCTGCTCATTGAGCCCTTAAAAAGGACCATGCATCAGTTATGCAATCCCATCGGCAGGCAGCATGTGTTAGACCATGAAAAGCTGAGTAGATTGTACATAGTGTCTCAAAAAAAGACAGCATACAATAGAGCATAATCAGCTGAGAGGATTAAACAGCGTCATATCTGTAGGCAGCATGTTATAGAGCAGGAGGAACTGGGGAGATTGTACATGAGGCCTATCTGCAGGCAGAATGTTTGAGAGCAGGCCTGGGTCTGTAGAGCGATTGTCATTCTTTTCTACGAGAATATAGTTAGATAGTCCTCTCTACTATCTGTAAACCGCATATGGGAGCATCTAGTTGCCTTGAGCTCTCCGGAGGAAAAATAATTGATAAAAAGTCATAACACCCACAAATACAGTTATTCCTCGTGTACATAAACTTTACTTTTGTAGCATGTAAAAATGCTCGGCATGTTTTAGAAGAATAAAGGCCGTCATTATGCATCCCCTTTATCTCCATACATACATAGCAAACAATTGGTAGAAGCAGAACCTAACTATTCCCACCAAGCAAGTCT
Source organism: Engystomops pustulosus (assembly GCF_040894005.1). Taxonomy (NCBI): domain Eukaryota; kingdom Metazoa; phylum Chordata; class Amphibia; order Anura; family Leptodactylidae; genus Engystomops; species Engystomops pustulosus. The sequence continues at coordinate 63,259,446 of NC_092420.1, read as the reverse complement.
GCTCTTGTCCTCTCGTATGTAGCGGTTTATACTGCTTTACGTATTCCCCCGGGTACTAAATATTATTTCTGTACGCCGTTTGCCCGGTTTCTGTACAGAGAGGACGGTGACATTCTTACAACTTGCTTTTAATTTGTAAATGTACTGAAAATGACAAGCAGAAGCTGGTTGCTCTGGCAATACCTACATATAACAGCTATATATAGAGCAGTGTTCTCAAATGTCCCCTGTAGTGGAGAACGAAAAACAAAAATTCTCCAAAATGGTTTTACACGGCGAAGGATATTGTGATGCTGCTGTGTGCAGAGCAGCAATGCTGAGCACCAGCAATGATCACCGTAATCAATGGTACGAGGACATCATCATGAAGTGAGAGCGATGGGGGAAAAAGAGCAAGACAGCGCCCTCTAAGGTAGACACTTACCACTTTTCACCCCCAAGCTGACATCCGCTTCCCCAATAGGATCTGATGAAGGGGCAGTCCACCTCCAACACAGTCACTTGTATAAATTATGTTAATTTTACTTGGATTACGGGTTTCGTCCTTTTTAACGACATCTACTATCCCCTGGCGCTCTCCCCGTCTATACTCACTGGCATTTCCAATAGCGCTGGGGTTAGTCTTTCCAAGGTTACACACAATCCCAACAACACAACAAACATGCACAAAAAGTTCAGACAAAACCTTCAATGTCATGGCCAGAGAATAAGCGTACCTGGTCTTGCAGTGACATCACAGGGTTATTTTTGGTGGTGTTGATGTGAAGCACGTGATATTTGTTCTTTGCGCACAAGTCGTAGGCAATGTTTGTGAAGGATGTGCTGGCAGTCTTCGGAACTCTATTATAAATAATCAAAATGTCCTCATCTTCATCAAGCGGGATGTCTTGTCGGGTACCGTCCAGAGAATGGCGTTGTTCAATTTCCCGGACTTCATGACGTGCAATCGCCCTCTCTGAAAGATTAACAGATGGTGGAAAATCATTAACATTGCATAGATGTACAAGTAGACAATCCTCCTAATAAAAGCAGCTACTTTCTCATTTGTAGTAGTCTGCCCACCTATGTGCCACCATATTGGGGGAACGCCTTTGGATCTTTACAAAGCAGCAAGGGTGCCAATGCTGAGCTTTAACTTCTAAACTTCTACAATACTCATAGATTACAGGTGCCCACAAGCCTCACACTGTTCTCATGCCTCCTGCTGGTAAGAGCAGGACCAGAAGAAACCTATCGCTAGTAGAAGGAAGAGGAAACAGGCTGATGTGGCATCAAACATGACCCATAGAGATTGCAGTGTAATCTATGGGATGCAGCCTCAGCCTGGTCTCCTCTGCCTCCTGCTTGTAATGGGTTACGCTACCCAGCTCTTACCAGCAGGAGGCTGCATCCCAAAAGCAATATGAGATGCTGACACAGGGAAAAATGATGCATATGGTAAAGTATAAGGACAATCCTCCTTGTCATAAGGATATAAAATACAGAGGAGAGGAGAAGTTGCTTACAGAGGTCTGACTCTTGTTATCGATGCCATTCTTAGCTGAAATGAATGGCCTCTTATAATGCCTTCTAATTACACCATATACCCAGGCACATAACAAGGTTTACCGTTAACAAGAGATCAACAAAGCTATTACCCCGCCACTATCCAGAACGTCTAACGAAATTCCCCTCCAGGGATTCAACGCCACACTTCAACAAGTGAAAAACTATCCACTGGGAGATGCTGAGTGTGTGCTACTCATAGACAAGTATCTTTACCAATGTGCAATAGCCATCTAGATAACAGATATTGTGTTGTCCCTCCCGGACCCTCAGTCTTTTTAGGAAGATATGCATGCGATTGTGAAGGATCCATAGAACCTCATGATGCTTCATCTATCAGTATAGATAGAGGGACCCCCAGCCCTTAAATCATCATGCATGTATTCCAGCTCTTGCCACACATTTATAGAAATCATTAAAAGGACCTTTACAATGTCCTCCAAATGGTCCTCAAACTGCAGAACTGAAAGCCAGTAGGCCAGAACACTCCTTTCCCAGCTTGGTTCTGGTACCACTTGTAAACAGTAAATGCCAATCCATTAAACATAGAGACTAGCTGCACACAATGCAAATTTTTGTGTGATAAATCAATGTTATAAGGCCTCACGGACAATAATGTGTGCTTTGGCCTAGAGCTAGTGATGCAAACTGCAGCTAACCTGTGGCCCCATTTCATTGTACTGGGCAGGTTCATGACCCTGGGAACGTGCCGGCACCACAAAATCTAGGGCAGGTCCTCTTCCTGCCAGTCTTTGTGGTGGGCACATCTGTGGGGCGAGCAGTGCTCACCTGCCGAATCATAAACAGAATTGGGATTTGTGCTTATTAATTATACCCAATATAGGGCTACACACATGCAAACAAATCTGTACAAGAAGGACAAAAAAAGCATGTGTAGAGTAGCAAAATGCAAAATCACTTTATTAAACGAGATGGACAGAAGACAACATCAGCAAGACAATACAAAAATAAAACCATTTAAAAAGGAATGCACCCCAGTGCACCCATCAAATACATGATCAAACGGAGCCCGACACCTGATAATGTCGGGTGATCCGAACCCGAATCTCACAACACCAACTCACAGCTCAAATGAAATGAAATAATCATGTAATAATCATGTAATAACTCCAATAGGGCGTAGGTACGCGGGAGATAGCTGAAAAACTCAGCCTGCATGTAATCCAGCCATGAAATGAGTGGGATAAAGCACGATTGTGCAGAATGATCCCCTAATGCTGGATAAGCAAAATGTGAAAAACAAGTACCCACGAGGCGCTGCGCCCAACAAATAATTACCGTGAGGTGTGAGATGGGAGTGAGAACTCGGGACTGGTGCCCCCCACCTGCCGAATCATACGCGCCACAAGCAGCAGCACACATCCCATTACTTATGGCTTTCAAAGTGCACACAATTATAGCATTTCTGGTCCTGCTGGTTTGCACTCCTAATTTTGGGCTTTTCAGCTCCCTAAAATCTCCATCAAGTCTTGAAGTGAAAGACTACCAATGCATATTATCAGTTTAGTCTAAATATAGAAATATTTTTCACAGTATCTATTATCGAGGATTTCAAGTGTCATCTCTAATCGTTGGAACAAATTTTTTATTACCCAATAATCAAAACATTCCATATTTAATTAACACCATGTGTCATAACAAACGATTTTAATGTAAAAATGCATTAATAAAATGTCAGATTGGGAAAGATGAAGAAAAACGTAAACAACGTCTTGAACTTTACAAAGCCCTTTTTCACCAGGCAAGTACATTGTGACATTTCACTCAGTAATTTCTAACCCACAGGAGAGCAGATTGTCGTTTATTATGTACAGCTTGGCGCCCAATTACAAATCCGCTTGGCATATATTTTCTTTTCATTATGTTCTGTAGCCTTTACATTATGAACATCACCAAAACGGGGGAAACATTAAAAATAGATTCTACGTAAGAACTACAAAAGTCACTTATAAGCGTCAACCTAGATTCATGTCATCTTTAACTATTATGAGGCAAGTTGAGTCTTTTGCCTTAGACAGCACCACCTGCAGCTACATGGGGGGCAGAATCAGTCACCTGCTACAAAAGGTTTCTGCACATGTCAGCAGGGGAGACACTGTAGGGAGAACCCCATACTAAAAAAGTAACATGATATATTACTACTGGATGGGATGGAGGGGGTGCCGTTCTGTAGCTTGCTTCAGGTTCAGGTACACCTGTGCTTGATATTTTCCCAATTTTATAACAAATCTGAAAAAAAAAAAAATACTAGGAAAAAAAAAAAAAAAAAAGTTGAAAAAGTTCTTCACCCAATCAAGATGCCAGTGTTGGAGTAACTTTAGTTTGAAATTTCTCTCCTTTGACATCCAACAATTGACCATGGATGGTGTTATTGTAAAGTGGAAATATATTGAGGAACTATTCAACTCACTGAGGTACATGGTGCTCAGGATGAGGATGAAAGGGAATGGAGATTGCATTGAGGCACTCTTGTCCTATAACTCAAAAATTATCTTCTGGATAAATGGGCAAAACTTCTCCAAAAAACCCCACACTTCAAAATCTCTAGTGGATGAAAACAATGGTGATCAGTCCTCTTTACAGTGGACCGATCCTTGGTTCCAGCTCAATACACAGAGGTCATGATATGGTGTCAGACCTTTAATGATGAGTATGGACCTTTAATGATCAGTAGGAAAAACAAGACCAGACAATTCCGTTTAAGCAAATTAAAAAGAGCTCTGTCAATCAAGGCTGAGTGGGAGGAGCTGAGTGTGGTGGTTAAACTGTTGATGTAGGATATATTCCCAGGGAACATAGTTTTCGTTTGTGTGGCCATTTTTGTTGATGGTACATGGACACATTGGGGGAACTCATCATGCCATGTACAACAGCTTTCTGGCTTCAAGGCACGAAAAAGTTACAAATCTGGAATGACTAAGGCTTGATGCAAATAGCGTTTTTTGGCAGCCATTGACTTCCATTATATATGGTGACCGTGTGATGAGTAGACTGAGAGTCACTGCACCATGACTGACCAAGACGAGGCAGATCCCATTCCTGCCTGTATTGCACGTGGCCGCTCAGCTCCCTATGGAGATGGGAGGGGTGAGAATTTCCCCTGGTTTGCGGCACATTTTAAACAAGCGCCCCTATCCTTAGTAAATCCAGCATGTTGTGCACCATTGATTTCAACAGACCCAGGTACATGAACATGTTTTTCACAGATCTGTGAGGAAACTCAGATCAGATCATATTCCTGTCCGTATTTGCGGTTCATGCCTTGCACACAGGTGTTGTCAACACGCCGTCCGTATTTGTGGATCAGTTGCCATTAAAATACAATCCCGTGACCCTTCAGGGCGTTGGGACAAGCTAGTGACATTTTTTGAGGATCCGCAAGAACAGATAACACGTGGATCCGTTATTGCAAACACGAGGCTAAGTAACAGATTATATTCTGATGATAAACGGACCACAAAGAATAACCACAGGTCCGTTGTTTGTGGCTTGAGAACAGCTCATGTGCAGGGAGCCAAATAGTTATGCACATGGTGCTCCGAAACTTGAACATTACAAATGAGATTTCTCTGCATTCAGACCACAGGTTTCTTAAGATTCAGGGCATTTCACAGACAAGAGGAGCCATCAAGATTAAGATTCACAGACCCATTCGTATCCCTCTCTCGGCTTCATAGCGAGACTGTTGTTATTTTCACCTTAGAGGAATAAGGGCTTGGACGGTACGTGCAGGGCCATTACTTCTAGGCCTCATTAGATTATACATAGGGTGATTAATACACAGTATTTCCTCTGCATCATAATGTCTAAGGTTTTTCTTTTTCCAAGCTCACATTAATCAATAGCAACTTCACCGGAAAATAAAAATAGTCGCACTCCAGGGCCCATCTCCGGCTAATTAGCCACCTCCTGGTGCTGAAAGGTTAAGCCATAAAGCAGGACATAAACATTATTTTTAGTCAGCCATGTCCTGAAGATCAGCTTATTTCGCACTATAAATAGGTGATAAGAGCACAAAGAAACATATTGGTGGTTATAAATGTCAACATATACAAATGGATAGAACAATTATGGTAATAATCTCATCCTCTAATATCATAAATATGTGCACAAGCCAACAATAGGTGTATAAAGTATATGCATCCACCATCTCTCCTGTGCTACGAAAGATACTTCTAGCCTAATACTGGCCATTTACTTTATATAGTTATCCAATCCCAATGCCCCAATACACACGTATGTTTGAAATTTATGCCCAATTCCTTATTATTGCCAGGAGGAAGCAGGAAAGAGCAGTCACAGAAGCTATGTTTTCTTTCCGCAGCTCTAAGTGGACAGCACACATACTAACTATACAGTAGGCAAGGAAAAAGCACAGTCACAGCAGCTAGATAAGTGGGGAAGGCCCAAGTCACGGCAGCTAGATAAGTGGGGAAGGCCCGAGTCAAGGCAGCTAGATAAGTGGGGAAGGCCCGAGTCAAGGCAGCTAGATAAGTGGGGAAGGCCCGAGTCAAGGCAGCTAGATAAGTGGGGAAGGCCCGAGTCAAGGCAGCTAGATAAGTGGGGAAGGCCCGAGTCACGGCAGCTAGATAAGTGGGGAAAGGCCCGAGTCACATGAGCTAGGTCTCCTTCCATCATATCTAAGGGGGCAACAATGTTAGGCCTTATGGACACACATGTCCTCGCTTGTGGCTTGCATCATCGCTGTGTGAGCACTTTGAAAACAGAAAAAAAGACTGCCACAGCTGCAAAAACTGGCACAAATAGGACCTGCTCCATGTTTTGCAGGCTGGGCTGTCATATCACGTAGGGAGAGATTAAATCCAACCAAACAAATTAATGGGGATATGCGCTCACCACCAAAAAAACATCCAGCACACTGCCCTGAAACAGGTTTGGGTGCATGAGGTCTAAATCCTCAAATACACACTAGAAGATTCCTGGAAGGCGAGGGACACTTTTCATCCAACAGCCAATCATACAATGGCATTGGCAGACACACTGAATATCAGCTAGTCCTGCAGCATGAATCATTGTTTTGGCCCTAAACTATACCACCAATACTACTAGGTTCTAAGATATTACATGCATACATAGGTCACGTCTGCAAGTTTGGCTGCTATGGGAACGCAACAAGAAGTCTTCTCAATTACGTAAATTTGGCAGAATATCCCTAGCAACAAGACCCCAAAATTTCTCAGGCTTTCATTTATACAACAATTATTCATATTACTGAGAAGGTACAGCAATGGGAAGACTTGCTGACAATAAAAGATGTAGTAATGTGTCAGTCTTTAGATTAGTGCAGAGTAGAACTAGACAGATCTCTGCTGCTCCAGATTAATCCGTGCCGGATGCTGGATGATTAATCTGGTGCAGTACAAGACTGGGGAGTTGTACTCTGCACCTCCTATTAGTTGGTAAAACGGAGTGGTGGCCTTGGTAAAACAGAGTGGTGGCCAAAAAAATCAATATTGTGGTGCTGCAAACTAGACCAAGGCCACCGCTCCTTTTCGGACAAGTCTGAAAACCGTCTAAAACCCTCAAATGTGGAGCAGAGTATTTCAGGTGCAATTTACTCCAGAATTCTGGCGTAGACAGACAAACCCCTTTACGGGTGCCATAAGGTGCCAACAAAAGGTGTCCAAAGCCACCTGTTCGGCTTTATTGAGCCCAGGCAGTGCCAGTCCATGGAACCGATAGAGAAAGTTGTATACATTGCATGGTGGTTGTCCTTCACATGCAGGGGTAGGGTGCAAGCTTGATTGCCGCTCCATTGAAAAGTCAGTAACAAAAGAGTAGACTTAAAGGACACCGGTCATCAGGTCTGTGTCACTTGTCCTGTCGCCTCTACCTGTTGGAGCAGCTCACAAGGATCCATCACAGCCTTTATCTAGTCAATTCATACAGTAATCATTGTAAAATCATCTTTTCTTTATTATGTAAATGAGGCTGGTCACATGGTCAGAGGCAGTGATGTCACACCTGTTCCCCCTCCCCTCTCCCTGCTCATGTCTGTGTGTAATGTATAGTAAAGCTTTGCTAGTGTGTGTGCTGTATCTGCTGACATGCTGCATCCTCCTAATACACAGAGACACAGACATCAGCTACACAAGTACCTGACATGCTCTGCTATAACATGGCTGCCTGGAGCGGTTGTATCTCTCATTGCTTAGGTTTACAAGCATGTAGAGGGACAATGCAGGGATAGAGGCAATGCTCTCTTATGGCAGTTTATGAAAATATATTTAGTTTAGGGGGGTTATTTTGCCTGACGGGTTCTCTTTAAAACCCTACACATAAAATATACATTCAATCTGCTGACTATTAAACCAATGATCAACATCAAGAACATAACTAAGGATCTGATCCCATTAGCAAACAGGCAGCAGTGTCAGGACGAGGAGGTAGTGAAGTGATGAGCGGGACGTCTTCAGGATTCAGTTCAATGTCAATGATCTAATGGAGCAATTGTTTACCCGGTGAATGAGTTTCTCTAATGTCCTGAGTCCTGTAGACTAGTAACATAAAATCAATCACAACAACGATGGAAACACAATTTCCACTAGAGCAATAACAGACGACTATAGATGAGCCACCCAGGTACACTGCGACCGGGCACAAAAAGTAAACAGGAAAACTAAATTGTGCCACAGCAGTAACATATTACCCTCATGACTAATAGTCACCAAGAACAGGGCTAAAGCAGTCCCAGCCGCTCCCTAGTAACCGGCCATCCAAAGTGGAAGAGGAGAGTTGGTGGATAATTTGCATCGTTTTTGAGATTATTCTTCCTTTTATAAATCCTTAGTATCCATAACAATTTAATACGTCTACCAAGACAAGTTGTAGGACAAGTAATATTATGTAATGGCACCATTAATCTAAAGAATGTATTGCAGCCATGAAAACACAAGTGGCTTTTTTGTTGTTGTTTTTATCAAACCTATTTTTTTTAAGACATAACTTTTCAGATTTTTTTTCTTATAGTTCTGTCTATGGAGCTTTTTTGAGGGGCTCCATTTGTGCGGGACAAGCAGTTTTTATTGAGAATACCTTTGTGGCCAGGTTGTCACACAGAGTGCTCAGGGATATGGCGTCACATATTCTGACTTGCAAAGGTGTACTTGTAACATAGCTCACCCTCCGAGGCATTGCTGATAACTTCCCGCAGATATAAAAACATCCAAAAAAATACACAATGCTGCCAGTCTCTCTGTGCTGCAGGATTAAGACAAGATGTGTGGATCAGGTCTGTAGAAATCTCATACACAATGCTATAAATTGCAATGGGTTAGCTGCGTACAGTTTTGAAGCGGCTATCCTGCATGCAATTACTGCCCGCATGACTCTGGCCCAGCCAGTCCCCTAGTTAAGAACACTTGACTTACAGACGACCACTAGTTACATATGCATCTCTAGATGTTGGTAATGTATTGTACTTTAGCCCTAGGCTTAAATAATCAGCTGTAGGAGTTATAAAAGGCGTCTGCAAATAAGCTTTATTGTTAATCCTGGTACGGAACCCGGGGACCTCCTGTATAGGCCAAAAAATCCAAATCCACTTTCCAATAGGACAGACCTCTGCAGATCGGTCTTCGATGCTTCATAAGCTTGGAACCAGGCTACGTATGTGACGGCCTCCGGACAGAAAGCTGCGGCTGTTAGCAGTAACAAGTGTAACGCGGAGTGTCAAACACCGATTAGATTACTTTTGAAGTAACTACCTGAGGTTTAAGGAGGAATCAATATTTCCCCTGCCACGCTCTTCTGAAAAATAAACCGGCTAAATAAAACAAATCTGACAACATTCTCCGGCCTCACGCTCACGTCATGATTTAATGCCAATTACTCAGGCCCCCTACAGAATGACTGGGAGCTCGCCGAAACGACCAGCCGCACCACATGTCCCGCGCACAATCAGAAGCCGCTGCCGCAGAATGAATGGTGACAGAAAGTCAAAACATGCCAGGCGGTTGCAGGACAATGAATGATGTTCAGGTGAAGCAGCCCCTCAGGACCCATAAATTATACTGCGCCCGGCATGAGAAGTTTGGCATTGGAAAGGTCTTGGCAATATCTGCTGTGGGTGTTATGCCCAAAGTGCGCTCTATTTTTATATCCCGTATTAACAAATGTCAAATCCAACTAGAGATCAGGTTATTCACAGCAGGGGAAGGACAGATGCACAATATCCGACTGATAATCTGTTAAAGATATTAGAATACTGTTACATCCGACATACTATGGTGACATCCATCTACCCCCCGTCTGCCAAATAACCTTCTAATGTTATAGCACCAACATACACCGCAGCAAAGTACATCACATGAGTGTCTTTTCCTTCCTAATGCGTCTATAATGGATGCTAGGATTTCAAGCAATTTTTAGAATAAACTTGGCCAGATTGGTCACCTGACTGCAGCGGATCGAGTTGTAGAGGCCTGTGGGAAAAGTAAGATATTTAAGAGACTGTCCCAACCAAGGGTAGAGTCTTAAATCGGTGAAGGTACCCATCGATCAAGAGAACCGAACTCAGACAGAAATTGGGAGAACAGGGAACCAGAACTCACTCATTGGGTGGAGAGGTAGGCCGAGCATGCGTCCAGCAACTCCATTCAAGTCTATGGAATTGACCAAAGCAAGTTGTGTGTTGTACTTGACAATCTTTGGCCACCCTCATACAACTGATGCTCCGATCTGCTCATTTTTGGTGGTCCCAGTTGTCAGACAATCACTTTTTCACTTTTAATTGTCCTGATAGGTTCCCCTTAAAGGAAATCTGTCATCAGCAATTGGCCTGATAAACCACTACCACTATATTGTCAAACAGCGTAATCCCTTCTAGTTTTTGTTTCTTTCATGGACCAGGTTGGTGCCATCATCAAGAAAATCAACTTTGAAGTGACCTGTAAATTGGTTGTATAAAGTCAAGGAGGCGGAGAGTTTAACACTGAAGTCAAGGTCGGGAGCTCTGAATGCCTCCTCCTCCGTGATTGACACAATGCAGGTTGCCTTAAGTCCTCAAAATTGCCACCAACCTGTTATCCCGGAAGGTAACCAGTTGACATGTGCTGTATCATACAGATTACACATGCGCATCAACAACTCCTCCAGCATTAGACACCAGGAGATGGGTTGGATGTGTTTTTATGCAGCAATTTTGCTGCAACAGGAGGCCGAGCGTCACCTCTACATTGCATAGGTTGAATGCTGCACAGCCAATAACATACTGCGGATCATAAAACCACAGCAGAAAGATGTTTACTCTGCAGGTATAATCTGCAATGTGTGAAGGGGATTTGGATGAATCCTATACACTACACTAATACCATAGGAAAATCCACATGCTATACACTACAAGTGGGGGGGTGGGCGCTCAAAGTAAAATAAATGTCATGTGACCAGGGCGATGTCATCTATGTCGATGTCAGAATCGATTACATACATGGGGTAGACTGTGCAAATGTATCTGATCACATAAAATCACAGAAGCCTTGAAGGGGCGTATTTAATGCGCATGATGTTGGGGTGCCGGAAACTGGGTGCTTATTGGAAGCAAGTTTTAGCTCTGGTTCTTAAGATACAAGGTGTAAACCTATGGCTTCTCAAATAGTGTTCTAGAGGATTTGATGGATGCAGTCTCTTGAAGCATAGGTAAAATGTTTGGGTTTGGGAAGGGGAGGGGGGTGTTTATATGTTTGTAAAATTAAAAAATTAAAAAATTTTTAGAAAAAATACAGTATCCGCCATGGAGGCATGGGGACATGCAGAAGGCCATGTTGGCATGGGGATATGCAGAAGTCTATGGAGGCATGGGGATATGCAGTAGTCTATGGAGGCATGGGGATATGCAGAAGGCCATGGAGGCATGATGTGATCATTCCATAATGCCTTAGATGGCATCTACCGGGTCACATGACGTGCTGAGAATAGGCATGAGACATGGGGAGGTGTAGATGGGAGGGGCTAGCAGAGCACGCCCCCTTGGATGACAGGTAATAAAAGATAAAAGTTGATTTATGGGTATGTAAGGGAAACCATTTTTAGCTAAATGAAGGCTGTCAGTTAATAGGTCATTATGGGAACCTGTCACTGGCTGTGTTTGTGAAATTGTGGTGACAGGTTCCCTTTAAATTACTGGCAAAAAACTTAGTACCAAAAAATAATACTAAGCAAATATGTTACAGAGAAAACAGAAGCTTAAGTAACATCAAGCAGCAAACGTTAAACAATCTTCACACACCGTAGGACGCACCTGGTGCTCTGTGTTACTGGTGTGCGAGCGGAAAAAAACGGAGAGTGGTCAGGATTGAATTCCAGCCGGACCTCGAGATCATTAACCAAAATCTAGTGCAGCAGCTGTCTGGAATATATACCCTCTGGTGCTGAGAAGTCGCTACCGTTTCATATTCCGGCTGTAATTGGAGATCTGCTAAACCAAGTGCAATGTGCAGCTCCCCAAACCGCAGAACAGCAGGTGCCCGAGAGAGTCCTCAGCTCCACTAGTCGCCACTAAGCAGGCAAGGAAAATAGGGATTATATTTACACCTTCACAATAAGCTGCAAAAAGATCCAGACCTGCTGACCAGTGACCAGTGAATGTGCCCATCAATCCCACCTCCTAGAAAAAGGCCAAAACAGAAAATGCCAACAATTCACACTTAGATATATGCTATATACATTTACAGGCGGTCCCCTACTTAAAAATACTCGACTTACATACGACCCCTAGTTACAAACGGACCTCTGTATATTGGTAATTTACTGTACTTTAGCCCTAGGCTACAATAATCAGCTGTAACAGTTATCACAGGCGTCTGCAATGAAGCTTTAGTGTTAATCCTGATTCTTATGACAACCCAACATTTTTAAAATCCAATTGTCACAGAGACCAAAAAAGTTCTGGCTGGGATTACAATGATAAAATATACAGTTCCGACTTACATACAAATTCAACTTAGGTTCTTTAGGTTTGTTCTTATCTTGTACGTAACCCGGGGACTGTCTGTATTTTTGCAAACGGTAATTATGTTTGTAAAGGTGTGTGAGACAAGACACTTGTATATATGATGTATATATAGATGTATATTGGTAAATTACCTAATATCCTGACCCCCATACTTACACAAACGTTACAAAACACATGAGGTAAAGTGGCCAACCCCTTTAATATGCCGGTAATATTCATATATGTACATGATTTCATTGCTAGCCATACATATTAGGTATCAATTTATTTTAGCGGAACCAAATTTAAGCTTCAGGGTGGTATATGGTGCACTCTGGTTTACATATCAAGTTATACAGTTTGACATGTACCACAAAAAAAAAAAAAATATTTAAAGGGACAGTAGCCCTCTCCTTAAAGTAATCAAGCACAATAAACCTGATATTCTTACTCAGATACAGGTAAGGATACTGTGAATCTTCTTATACTTCAAATTATGCTAATGAGCGATAAGGGCTCTGGGGGGCATTACCAGAGTCCTTCTGAGCTGCAACGTCAGCAACTTCCCTGGTTTAGCATCTTTGATTTTCATGGTCGCTCTCCTAGCATCAGTGCAGAAGTAGGGGGATTGGATCTATATTTTCGTATAACGGCTACACTACAGGATTGCATTGCAATTGGCAATTTTTCCAAGATTTCTTGAAATCCTCTCATCTTAAAACTTACTTATTTGGGATCAACACAAGCGGGTGATATAGCTAACCAAGATTAAAAACATGTACTCAACTAAATACACTCTTTATTACAGTAAAAGCTACCACAGCTGAAGCAACTCAATTTCTATCCATGTCAAGAGCACCAGTGGGTGCGGACTGGAGCTACGCCAGCGGGACAGTGGAAATGTTAGTTTTGTCCATACATTTATTTGAATTATTTTGATGTATTGGCCCACCTCCTATATCCACTTCAAGCAATATTCATAAGGTTGTTTAACAAGAATTTCTAAGGTAACCATCCCCCTCCCCCAGTCTGGTGACAGCATAGATGTATTACACCCTCCCTCCATCTATTTTCTATCCATGTCTATCAAATTCACATGAGATGTAACTGGCAACCAGGATAGACTCCAGGAAAGGAAGAATAATATATTAGAATAATCAGACACAAATTAAAGCAACAAATAGCAGCAATTGGTATAAGACTTTCATCTGGAAAATCTCTACAAAGAAACCAAAGAAGCAAATGGACTTAACCAAGACAATCTGCTTTTTAACTAGGCTTTTAGTAGAGCATCAAGTCGGGTTATTGTAGACACATATGTGCTTAGAAACAAAAAGCCTGTCATTTGTATCCAAGAAGAAAAGGCAAGCAGATCAATACCGCGTCTCCTGCCTCCCATTTATACAGTGTAGACAGTGCGGCACTTTATATCTAAAGACACTGTATATGGTCTTCAAGCAAGTCTCCCTGCCAAGAAGCAAGTGACCCACAAAGACCATTAATAAATAATACTGTACGTGACATCTGACGGCACCAATTCAAGGAATTACCGGATCTAAGCAATGAAACGCCCCTAACCCCTTCCTCATTCATATTATAAATTGTATTGGGGATAAGCAGTCTGCATTAAAATTCAGGCTCTGCAGCAAATATATAATGTATTAAAATAAGGACAACCTAATCTTACCATATAATAATAATAAAAATAGTCTTTATTTATACAGCGCCATCAAATTTTTGCATCAGATAATTTGCCAATTACTACCAAATCTCATTTTATAACTAGAAATGTTATAGCAAATTTACTTTCTGTGCAATATTAATCCCATGATGCCTCAACTGTCAGGCTCCAGGGGTAGTGGACCCACTGGACCACCTCAAACGATGACGTAAGCCGACACCTGGGACCGGAATGTAAGTGTCACCCGGGTTTTCACAAGAGCCCAAAGTAAAGTGGGTTGGACTTGCAGTGGCGTGGTACCACCAGGTCGTTTCATAGGTGCGATTTTGTCTGCGGTGGCAGCCAAGGCGAGGTACACAGACGTTAGACATAATCAGAGTTGGGAACAGGCAGGTGGCCAGGACGGGCAGCACCGGATCAGAGTCAGGAATGGGGCAACAGGTCAGGGCAGGCAGAACAGGACCAGAGTAAAATACAGAACCGGGGTCACAACAGGAAATCACACTAAGAACACAGGGCATCAGGAAACAAGCTTTTTCAATGGCACGGAGATCCGGCAGGGTGTGGGGGGAGGGCTGGGTTAAATAGGATTCTGGGTAAGGCCAGCACCAATTAACAGCGTGCAGGCTTGTTAAATCTTCTGAAGCCGGGACCCAGGAGACCGGGACACGCGTGCAAAGTCGTGTACCCGAAAGCAGGAGCGAGGACGGGTGAGTAGCTGTCGTGGGAGGACTCGTGACATCAGCAAAGCATTTTTTTTTTTCGCTCTTTTTTTTTAACCATGTTAAATAATATTAAAATGCAGTCCAATCCACAGGCAGTGTATTACCGTGCTGGAGGAGCTAAACAAATTAATATATGGAATGGTTTTACAAATTTAGGAAAAAAAAAAAAAAATATTAAAAATGTATTCCTCCGATTATTCAGGGAATATTAGTCATATAATTAGAATATATATTAGAATATAATCCTCTGCATGACTTTGAGTGAAGAAAATAATTAAGATATCCATTAGGTGGTCTCACTAGATTTTAGTTATCTAAACCCAGAATGAGCCTTCTTACTAGTTATAGTCTTAAAAGGGTTGACCACTTGTAGCAAACATCTGATTGATTGTGTAATTAAAAGTTGTACAATTTTACATTATACTGTCAGAATCCATTCCTCACCCTTTTCTCTGGTTGCACAATGAGGCTTCCATTGAATGTCAGCAAGCAGAGATCTAGTAAACAGTGAGGATGTGATAGAGAAAATATATTGGAAAATTGTATAACCTTTAAGAGAACAAATAATTGGTATTTGCAGAAAGTGAACAATATCTTTACATAGGTAATATTGTTGAGAAAAGATATATTTCCATCAAGTTCAAACAAGGTAGGGAAGGGATAGGATGAGGAAGGGATTTAAGGGAAACAATTCTATATTATAACATAACTAATATTATTTTGATGTAAAAAGGTCCCTGTCGTGGGAAGAGCCTGAGACAGGCTATTCCACAATTTAACAGTTCTTACAGTAAAGAAGCCCCTTCGCCTCTGGTGATTAAAGATCGTTTTCTCCAGATTTGATTTAACATGAAACCACTTTCCACCATATTTTTTGTATAGACCATTCATAAATTTATATAAATTAACCATGTCCCCCTTAGTTGTCTCTTTACCAGAATAAATTACTGTATTTTTCGGACTATAAAGGTGCTCAAAAAATCCTTTGATTTTCTCATTAATCAAAAGGTGCGCCTTATAGTCCAGTGTGCCTTAAATATGAACTGTACTTATAGACAACAGCTGCCTTAAACTGTGCACAGGTCTGCCACCTGCTGGTCATCCTTATAATCAGGAGCGCCTTATAATCCGGTGCGCCTTATATATGAACCTAGACGTTTTAGCAGACATTTATTGATGGTGCTCCTTATAATCCGGTGCACTTTATAGTCCCAAAAATACGGTAATCTAATGTTTTTAATCTTTCCTCATAACTGAGACCCTCCATACCACTTATTTCTGCAGCTCTTCGTAGTACCCTCTTCAGCTCCAGGACATCCTTTTTATGGACTCGTGCTCAGAACTGGACAGCATATTTCAGGTGAAGCTTTTTCCCCCAAAATCTACTCTGCCTCCTCTGCCTGGAAGTCAGAGTAGATTTTTATGGAGGAGGCTCCTGCTCCATATGAGAGAATGGCAGTGTATGTCATCCCCCATCAGTCATGGACCAGGATGACCAAAGCTGAACTTACACTTAAAATTCATAGGTAGAGATTGATCTGGCCGAATAAGTCCACTTTAATATTTAGCAGAGAGGTGTATAATCCAATAACCTTGCATTGCTTACTTTGTTTAACTGCAATCTAATTAATGGCTCTTTCCCCCCGGGGAGTCCTTTTTTATGGTTAACAGCGGGAAATGATTTGAGGCAATCCATATCGGCTGACAGGTATTGATAAAGTAAGTCTGTTGGATTTTCCGCTCACATGGAAAAAAAACATCATAAAGAATTTACTACATGTTTGTCTCATGCTCGACAGGGGACATTACTAATGTTCAGGAATTCTTATTCTTTGCCCTGCTGCAGAATTTTGGCATGAAAAAAAGGGGCCGAGCCGGTTGAATCCCTTATGGAATTTATGTGCGAGGCCATTGATGTCTGGTGGTTTATGGAGACTGGGTATTAGGAGCTACATTTATCACAGTTACTGTAACTGAGAATTAATAATGCAGCAGTACTATGGCAGTGTGATAGTAATCCAGGAAATGAAAGGAATACGTAATCCGCTTTATCACCATGGCGGAACAATACCAGCGCCACTGCAATATATGGGAAGAAGGCTTTTATTTCCCATACACGCCTACAGAATGGCCATGTAGATGGCTTTCATATACGGTTCCATAATAAGCCATATATTCCTACACATCATTCATGGTGGCCTATAGTAGGATGACCACAATCCTCTACGACAATAGGCACAATTCATCTCTTGCCCGAAAAGTGATCAGACAGATAGACAACCCGTTATCTATTGTTCTTGGACCTTCTGGCTACAATAGAGCAAGTAAAGACTGGCCGCAAGTGGCGGGGTCCTGACTGATGGAGGGTCGGAGAATTTAGACTGCTTGGTCATGTTCAGACAGATGTATAGCCTTAGGTAACATGCACGTAGTTAAAGAAATATAGCAACAAAGCAGTACTCCATAAAAAGTATCTTTCTACTATTCTAGCAGGACAAAAAGCGACGTGTCGCCCTCTCTATAAAGGCATTATCAAGCTTGCACAATAAGGGCGCTGAGTATCTTTGGTGGGACAGAAGCTTACCCCCAAGATCAGATAGAGAATAAATGATGCAATGCGTATATTAAAATGAAAAAAATTAAATAAAAAGGAGGGGGCTCATAGAAGCAATTCTTAATCTTGCAGGACCTTTCAAAACACACGTATGCTACACCCCTGGCATAGCAATAGTTTGGGAAGAGGAGGGATAAGCACTGTCCTCCCCTCTCCATAGGGAGCCGTGCCGTAGGTACAGCGAAAGATAGAGCGCGCTCAATGCACTTCTGTGGCGTA